>NC_063356.1:41985998-41998408 GCF_021869965.1 Rhincodon typus | reverse complement strand
TGTTGTCCCTGCCCCGGGAGTGTTTGATAAGGAAAGTGTAAGGTGAGCTTTACTCTATATCTAACCCTGTGTTGTCCCTGTCCTGGGAGTGTTTGATGGGGGACAGTGTAGAGAAAGCTTTACTCTATATCTAACCTCATGATGCCCCTGCCCTGGGAGTGTTTGATGGGGACAGTGTAGAGAAAGCTTTACTCTATATCTAACCTCATGATGCCCCTGCCCTGGGAGTGTTTGATGGGGGACAGTGTAGAGGGAGCTTTACTTTCTGATGAAAAGAGTCCAAGCTAGCTTGACTCTGTTGCTGTTGAAACCTGAAGCTTGGAGCTTCATCTGTTGCTGATGGAGCTGATTGGACACTCAGCTGTTACAGACCGAGTACTGGAGTTTTGATCATCTCCTGTTGCTATTGTCTGGGGTACTCCTCATGAAGAGACTGTTTTGGGGACCTGGGGATTGGGTGGCAGTGACTACGTAAAGCTTGGGGAGTGAGATGGAGTGTTCCCTGAAGAACTGAACTGGTGTGCATGTGCTGGAAAGGACTTCCTGCTGTTTGGAAAAGGGGGTGGTCCCTTCGGGAATGCTGACATAATTAATGGCCGTGTCCAAAGGCCCAGTTGGGAGGATGGATGCTATTGTTGATGATGACCTCTCTCCCAATTGAATCCATACAGTTTGGGTTTGTAGCAGAGACACAGACAGACCATGTGATTGCATCAACCCACAGGCTGGCCTGAGTGACAGGTTATGGGTTCAATTCCCATTCGAGAGACCTGAGCACATCATCCAGGCTGACACTGCAGTGCAGTGCTAAGGGTGAAAAATACCTTCGACTACAATTCTATCAGCACGTAGAATCCTCGGGAGCCTGCGGGAAAAGGAGAAAGTGGATCCTGTCGGGTTGTTCCCTGAGCAGACTGTCAAAGTCTCATCACCAGAATTTTCCAATAAGCACCAAGACATCGCTCGGCTGGTAGTGAGAAGGGCACTACCTGTCACATCCCTCATGTACACCTGGACTCTGTGCCACTGCACGCTGCCCTCGAAGAGGCTGCTGGGAGTGGGGGTAGAGGCTGTCACACACCTCCTGCTGGAATGTGCCTTTGCAAAGGAATCCTGGAGAGAGATGTAATGGTTTTTGTTGAGCTTCATCCCGATCAGCTCGGTGACACAGGACACTGAGCTCTATGGTCTCTTCCCTGGGATGCAGACTGAGACAAGCATCAGCTGTGCCTGAAAGACACGCTATGGTCCACTTGTTGGTCTTCCAGAACAAAGAGCTGATGCCGACCGAGTGTTGCAGGCTGGGCACATTTAAGGTCCAGGACTATGTTGCTGAGGGACGCACTAAAGCTTGGGGCAGCTGCCGGGAAGGTGCAGTGGGGAAAGACCACTGTCTGAGGTCTTCCTGCTAAAGGTAAATGGGGGTCCATTCAGTTAGTGCACCCTCCCTGCACCTCAAATCTATGTAAATATAGTCTTGTATAAGTAAGAAATGCTTTGGGTTTGTTTGTTCCACATACATATAGACTGTATAGAATCAAACTACTCTAGTGACCGTGTATGTATATAAAGATATTTTTATGAATATAGTTTGGTGATAAAAAAAAAGTACTGTCTGAGATGTTGCCTGAGTTGCTGAACTCTGCCTCTGTCTACCACCTCAGCTGGCCACAACATAGCCACAGTTTTGAATATGTACTGGGGAGGCCTATTAATATCCCAGCCAGATTTACACTTAATCAATATCAATTAAACTGGTTACCTGGTTATCACAGGGCTTGGTATGGGGACAGTGTTTCCTATACACTAAAAGCACTTCCTCAATGGGTTCCCTCAGAGAGGATAATATTGCACTCAGAGAGGGGATGTCTGACCAGAACAGGACAGTGGTTATGGTGCCTGTGTTAGAGATTTTAAGAGTGAAGTTGAGTTCTGCTCTGAAGTAAGAAGGGTTGGTTTTCATGATGTCCATCTGTTTCACATGGTAAGCTTACACTTAGTGTTTTGGTGGTGTTATGCAGTATTCTGCCTGAGCCTTGCAGTCTCTGTCAGATCATTGAAGTTTCATTCTGAAGGGAATTTTTCAAATCATATAAATAAAACCTGCCCCAAAGTCAAGTTTGAAATGAGGCAGACAACCATTGACATGTCCACCCACTGTCACATATTGGTCCACTATCACCCACAGGTAATGGTGGTTCACATCTTCCAAAGGTGGCATGTCATATTTTAATGAGATGTGTTTTAATGAGGGTATGGTTTGCCATTCCAGGTTTCTTCCAAAGATGCTTGCTGTAAGTCTTCAACCTCATTGTGCACATTTGGATTGTTAATTCTGCGGTTCAACAGTTGTCTTTGACTTTTGCATGTTCTCTGGAAATGTCCCATTTACAAAATTTGCATTGGTGTCATAAAGCTGAACATTCTTTCTGTTTATGTGTTTTTTTTAATCACTACATCTGGAACAGTAACTTGAAGTATCAAAGGATTTAATATATTGTGTTGGACTATAGCGTCATGTTTTGGTGTTTTTCTCTATCATAGAAAGTTGACTAAGTCTAATGAGTTCATTGATCTAAGCTGGCTTTCCATTTTTGCCATCCTCATGTGCTGCCCTCAGAATTCAGCCTCTACCACTATCTGAATAGCTCTTTCCAATGCAAGAACATCTTTGGGTTACAACACAAAGTCATAAAGCTCAGAAACAGACCCTTCGGTCCATCCAGTCCATACTGGCCATGTTCCCAAACTAAACTAGTCCTACCTGCCTGTGCTTGGCCCATATCCCTCCAAACATTTCTTATTCAGATGCTTATCCAAATGTCTTTTAAACATTGTAACTCTACATGCATCTACCACTTCTCTGGAAATTTATTCCACATATGAACCATTCTGTGTGTAAAAAAATTGCCCCTCATGTCTTTTTTAAAATCTTTCTCCTCTCACCTTAAAAATATGCCACCTAGTCTTAAAATCCCTCACCCTAGGGAAAAAACATCTATACCATTCACCTTATCTACATCCCTCATGACTTTATAAACCTCTATAAGGTCACCCCTCAACCTCCTGCACTCCAGTGAAAAAATTCCCAGCCTATCCAGCCTCTCATTATAACTCAAACCCTCCATTCCTGGCAACACCCTGATAAATCTCTTCTGAACCCTCTCCAGCTTAACAATATCCTTCCTATAGCAGGGCGACCAGAACTGGATGCATCTGAAAGCAATGGATCAGAAATCCCAATGACAATTCTGTCTTGAGTAAGTTCTGGTTATAAATAACAAAATTTCACAAAATCACAAATTACACAAATTACAAAATCATCACAAAATTCTAACAGTGTATAAAAACCATTGATAACATTGTAACAATTCTCCAGGAAGCTCTATGCTGCTGTTAAATCTCATTCTCTCCATATTCAGTTGGAACTCTGAGTACTTGTGACCCGCTGATAATGTAAGGATACATTCTGCCTTTTGTTCCAGTCAGAAAGATTTAAGGGTCAATTTCAATTTGCAGCAGGTCAGCTCCCTCAATAGCAGTTTCCCAATTGAAGAGTTTTTTTAATAAATGCTGAATGAAATCTTCAGATCCCCATCACTGCTTCTATCTTAGGAAGCACAGTGGATCCTCCTATATAATAACATTGGCTGCCAGCACTGTCAATGTATTATGGGTAGATTCACTGCCACCAATTTGTCTTCCTGGTACTAATCAAGTTACTGATACTGTTTGGGAAGGATGCCCACACAGTGTATTTGGCAAACATAAGGTTCAGTCTTGTTCAAACAGTAAAGTTTCTTTTACACGTTACTAATTAGCTAGTTACATTGTGTCTCAGATATGTGATTGTCTTTTGTGAGTTACCATGCTCAACTGAAACTCAAATTCTCTTGTAAAAGAAACTAACATTCCATTAGCATTCCTGATAGTTCACTATACCTGCATGTTATCTTCATTGACTTATCAACAACAACACACAAGTCCCTTTGTACATTTACACTTTCCAACCTCCTACTATTTAAGTATAATTCTATGACTCTACAAATACGCTGCACATCAGTTTCTCCTACCAAAGTGAATAACCCAACATGTTTCCATATTACATTCCATTCTGAGGAAGGGTCACCGGACCCGAAACGTTAACTCTGTTTTCTCCTTCACAGATGCTGCCAGACCTGCTGAGCTTTTCCAGCAACTTTGTTTTTGTTCCTGACTTACAGCATCCGCAGTTCTTTTGGTTTTTACATTCCATCTGCCTTGTTCTTGCACATTCATTAATACTCCTGAAGCTGCTTTATGTGCTCCTGACTGCACACATTCCACTTTACTTTGTATCATCCACAAATTTGGTCCCCAACTACAAACCATTGAAAGAAACTGTGAGAGGTCAGTGACTGATCCTTGTGGAAATCCACTGGTTGCAGGCTGTCAGCATGAGGATGATATGTTGATTCCTACTCTCTGTTTTCTCTCCATCCAGTCATTAATTCATTACTTCCTATCCCATGTGCTTTAAATTTTCTAACCAGTCTCCTATCAGGGACTATATCAAAAGTCTTCTGAAAATCCTATGTCCATCAACTCTCCTTTATTGGTTTTGTTAGCAACATTTTCAAAAAAGCTCCATGTTTGTTCGGCTGCCCGAGCCAAATTGGGCCATTACCATCCAAGTGTCCAATTATCAAAACCTTTCTACTAGATTTGAGCATTTTCCCTAATACTGAGGGAAGGTCTGTAGTTCCTGTTTTCTCTCTCACTTCCTTTTTAAACTGGCGGGTGTCATTTGTTAGCTTCCAGTTCCCACAAGAATCATTAACACTGTAAACAGTTAATCACCGTAAATAATAACCTGTTAATCAATGTAACTATTAACCCATTAATCACTGTAAACATTAACCTGTTAGAAGTGTAACTATTAACCTGTTAATCATCATAACTATAAACCAGTTAAAAAACTCAAACATTAACCTGCTAATCATCATAAATATTAACCCAGAATTCAAGAAAAACATTACAATATCAGTCACTGTAAATATTAATTTGTTGATCACTGCAAATGTTAATCTATTAATCAAGGTAACTATTAACCCGTAATCACTGTAAATATTAACTGGTTAATCACCATTATTGACTGCAAATCTTAACCTGTTTGTCACTCTATCAATCCAGACTCTATTACAACAGTAAATATTAACCAGTTAATCACCATAAACATTAACTGGTTAATCAGTGCAAGCATCAACCCATCAATCACTGTAAACATTAACCTGCTAATCTTTGGAACACTTCAATCCATTAAATTTTGATACAGAAGGGATTAAAGGAGAAACCTTTTCTTAGCCTCATCACAGTGCAGGAGCAGTAACACATCATGTTTCCATCAGTCATCATACTGTCATCATGATGTCATTGTGAGATGGTTAATTGTTGGCTGAAAGTTGGAGTAATGTGAATTTCAGTATTTATTAATAATTCACATTTACAGATACAGATTCCTTTCTGAAATGGTTATGTCATGCACTCCACCAGAGAGACTCCCTCGTGTGAGATCAGTCCTGAGCTGAGGAATAGCAACAAGTGACAGACAATGTGCACTGTTCCTCCATCAAAAACTCCCAGGACAGGGAGGGCATGAGGTTAGATACAGTGTAAAGCTCTCTACACTGTCCCCCATCAAACACTCCCAGGACAGGGACAGCATGGGGATAGACAGACAGTAAAGCTGCTTCTACACTGTCCCACTCCCAGTCACTGTGCGTGCCTCTCGTCTGGTGCCATTGATGATCACTAGTTGATCATTTTCTCCATCTGTACTGGAGCTGTCAATGCCATAACTTCTTCTCAGTGTGACAGCCACAATGAATCAGGCAGTGTGTTCCTGGGTTGGGACTTGTTGCTAACAACACTGTCGTTGTAGTGTTTGGGTGGAGCTGTAATTTGCTGTCAGTGCTGGAGTGGAATTTTGATCTGGCTGTGGTGGTCTTTCCTGTGAATGACGCAGGGACTTTAGTAATGTCTTGTCAGTGACGCGCATTTCCATCCGTACAGGAACCACTTCTCACTGTGCTCCTGGAATTTCAACTTAAAAAAGATGATCCTGAAATCACACTTCACCACATTGCACTGAAATTGTAGTCCTCTCACTGAGTGAGCGTCCCCTCACTGCTCTGTGTCCAACTTTCTCCCTCTCTTTGATCTTGTTTATGGCACTCTGGATGTTAGGTTGGTAAAAACATCTGAGCTGAGACCACAATAGTATCCATGATGTGGAGGTGCCAGTGTTAGAATGGGGTGGATAAAGTCAGCAGACATACAACACTAGGTTATAGTCCAACAGGTTTATTCAAAATCACAAGCTTTCATAGCGCTGCTCCTTCGTCAGGTGAAGCCACTTGATGAAGGAGCAGCGCTCCAAAAGCTTGTGATTTTAAATAAACCTGTTGGACTATAACCTGGTGTTGTGTGACTTCTGACTCTAAGATAGCAGCAATTTGACTAGGGAGGGCATCACAATCAAGTCTGTGCATTGGGCAGAATGCAGGGTATGAAGGACCATGCAGTTATTGGAAATGGAGTGGCTGGATTTCCCCTTCCCCGCCTCCCTCTGCAGCTGGATTTCCAGATCCAGTGAGAGGGGCAACACCAACTTGAGCCCCTTGGACCCCACGGACACAGTGTGTGTCGCCAAGGCGATAACCTGGTGATGATAATATCAGCGCTGTCCCTCCTCACCTTGAAAACAGCGACACTCACCCTAAAAGTCAACATTGCCACAACTATGAGTCTCATTGCCCCAGAATGTGACATTCCCTTTGAACCTAACATCAGGAAATGGGGAGGCAATGGCCTAGTGGTATTATCGCTGGACTGTTAATCCAGTGACCCAGATAACGTTCTGGGGACCCAGCTTCGAATCCTGTCCATGGCAGATGGTGGAATTTGAATTCAATAAATATCTGCAATTAAGAATCTAATGATGACCACAAATCCATTGCTGATTTTCGGAAAAACCCATCTAGTTCACTAATGCCCTTTAGGGAAGGAAACTGCCACCCTCACCTTGTCTGGCCTACATGTGACTCCAGACCCACAGCAATGTGGTTGACTCTTAACTGCCCTCTGGGCAATTAGGGATGGGTAATAAATGCTACCTGGTCAGCAATGCCCCTCATCCCATGAATGAATAAAGGGGAAAAAAAAATGGGACATGGACTGAGTGCAGCAGTATGGCTGCTCCTGGTTAGTTAGAAAGACAATTGAAACTCCTTTCAGAATGGTGATGGACTGGGGAAGAGGAAGTGGCATGTGGAGCCTTCTGATCAGAGATTGTTAAAATCTACTGTGCGTGCACAAAAAATATAATGTTGAACATTTAACTCAAGGCCCTTTAATATAAGTAAACAAGAATTGAGCAATGGTATCGAGATGTTTATGTGACAGTTTCAGAAGGTGTGCTAGGTCCAGATATTCAGAGCTCTGGAACAAAGGGGTGTAAACAAAGTTCAGATACAGACAAATCTGAATGTTGTATCAGCCACGATCCTATTGAATAGCAGAACAGACTCAATGGGCCAAATGGCCTACTCCTGTGCCTGTTTCTTATGGTCCTCAAAGTGGAGCAGGCTCAGAGGGGACAAAATAGGCCACTCCTACTCCAACAGGCACCATTAATGCTACTTTTAAAAATTGGACATACCAGGCTTAAAAACAAAAACTCTCTCAACATATCCTTCCATTTCCCACAGCAGTTCCCTGACTTCCTCTCAGTGACATTGATACTGTTCGATGTAACCACTTGCTGGATCAGGATTGTCTTTCATTCTATTTGTGTAAAGCAGTTTGTGACTTCAGTGGAGGGCAGCACGGTGGCTCAGTGGTTAGCGCTGCTGTCTCACAGTGCCAGGGGCCTGGGTTCGATACCAGCCTCAGGTGACTGTTTGCATGGAGTTTGCACATTCTCCCCGTGTCTGCATGGATCCCCTCCGGGTGCTCCAATTTCCTCCCACAGTCCAAAGATGTGCAGGTTAGGTGCTAAATTTCCCATAGTGTCCAGGGATATGTAGGCTAGGTGGGTTAGCCATAGGAAATGCAGTGTTACAGGGATAGGGTAGGATGCTCTTCAGAGGGTCAACATGAACTCAATGGGCTGAATGACTTGCTTCCACACTGTAGGGATCCTGTGTATGAGGAAAGACTGCATCAATTAAGGTTATATTCACTGGAGTTTAGGAGAATGAGGGGATCTCATAGAAGCCTATACATTTCTAGCGAGACTAGACAAGGTAAATGCAAAAAAGGATGTTCCCAATGACCAGGGAGTCCAGAGCCAAAGGAAACAGTCTAAGGATACTGGGTAGCTCATTTAGGACTGAGATGACGAGAAATATCTTCAGCCAGAAAGTGGTGAGCCTGTGGAATTCTCTATCACAGAAAGTAGTCAAGGGCAAAATATCAAATGTTTTCAAGCAGAAGTTTGATACAGTTCTTCAGGCCAAAATAATCATAGAGGATGGGGAGAAAGCAGGAACACGGGACTGAGTTGAATGATCAGTCCATGATCATATAGAATGGCAGAGCAGAGCCGAATGGCCAACTCTGCTTTTGGCTTCAATGTACCTTCTGGAATCTGGAATCTTCTAAATAAAACTTGAACCTCCTGTTTTGAAGCAAAAACCAAATTGCTTTAATGTGCCTACTCTGCATGTATAAACACAAATTCATTTAATGAATGAAGACTACAGTGATTCTCCCAAGGTACTCCCTTGCAGTCACTTGCAACTGATATATTTGGCTCACTGTTCCAAATTGACTTTCTGACCTTAATAAAAAGTTCTCAGAATTAACTCACAACTGCCTCTACTTTGAAATCCAAAAAGATTTTATACTATGTATCTTTCATCACAGTACATTCTTGAGGGACAGACTGCCTTAAGTTACAATCAGTGGCCACACACACAGGCCAGCTGATAGACGCTTATCCCAACTCTCTGTCTCATATTCCAACTCCCTGTCTCATATTCCAACTCCCTGTGATTAACCAGCTCCCAGCTTCTCTCAGCTCCCTGTCTATCCAGCCCCTTCCTCTCATTCCCAGTGTCACTGAGATTACAACCACTCCCACTTCCTGCTATCTCTCAGCCACAATTCTCCACTTTAGACTCATTCCTGTTTTCCATCCTCAGCATTTCTTCCTTTGAACGAAAATACCACACTCCAACATCATGTGAGTGGATTAGTTACATCAAACACAGGCAGTAGAGTGGAGAAAGATCAGAGAGTTAAAAATAGTTTGAGCGTTAGTCATTACATCAGTCTCCAGCTTGTCTGAATTCAAGCTAGCCCAGTTTGTAAATCAGGGGAATCCTAACCGAAAAAACAGGGAGTTTCCGGGAAGACATGCTTGCTGTAATAAAGTCCTATTCTCAGCTTGTTTGATACATCAGGAATGGATGATAAGCCAGCAGCAAAAGGTTATTTGGTCAGAGAGGAAGGTGAGTTACTAACAGATGGTGTCCTCATAACCTCTGGCCCCAGGAGGGCTATGTTCATGAAGGTTGTGAGTACTCTGGAGAAATATACTATAACCCAGCGGATCAGTGCCTAGGTTCAGTCCGTGATTACGATGACAGGTCAAGGTGCACACTCTGGCCAGGGTTATGGGGTGAATGTTACGTCTCTGGTCATAGGTCAGCACCCAGTCAGCCAGTACTGTGACCCAATGACCCTACTCAGCATTGGTTATCTTTCCAATCACATGGGTCAGCAGTGGCTAAGCCTACACCCCATGCTTGGGTAAATGAGAGGGACAAGCAGGAAGAGGAATGTTCCTCATCTTGCTACACCCCATCCCACCTCCCTCTTCCTCCCAACCCCCCTTCACACAGGGTCAGTTATTCCAGCTTTCTCTATTCCAGTCTCCCACCCCCCTTCACACAGGGTCAGTTATTCCAGCTCTCTCTATTCCAGTCTCCTACCCCAGTTCACACAGGGTCAGTTACTCCAGCTCTCTCTATTCCAGTCTCCCAGCCCCCTTCTCCTGTCACAGCACCAATGGAGCACTGGCTACCTCATGGACCCATTGAGTAATCAACGTGTCTCATGAGGCCATTCAGTCCATCAGCTGTAAATATACGAGTCCACATGCTGTACCCAGAAGATCTCCTTCCCAAAGCCAACATCTGATCCAACCCCAGGAGGAATGCTGGCTTCAGACAGATGCCCTGATGGAGCAATGTCTTTAAAGTGGACGTTGGCACAGCGGTTCTCTGACACGAATCTGGAGGTCTGAGTTGTCAGGGCGGTCCAGAGGAGGGGAGCCCTCTTCTACCAAACAGCACTACAACATAAGCAGCAAGAGATAGACAGAGCTAAGCGATCTCACCACCAACAGATCAGATCTAAACTCTGCAGTTTGGCCACATCCAGTCGGGAATGGTGGTGGACAATTAAACAACTCACTGGAGGAGGAGGCTTCACAAATATCCCCATCCTCAATGATGAAAGAGCCCAGCACATCAGAGCAAAACGTAAGGCTGAAGCTTTCACAGCAATCTTCAGCCAGAAGTGTCAAGTGGATGATCCACCTCAGCCTTCTTCAGTGGTCCCCAGATACCACTCTTCAGCCAAGTTGTTTCACTCCACATGATATCAAGAAATGGTGAGAGACACTGGACATTGCAAAGGCTACGGGCCCTGACAACATTCTGGCAATAGTACTGAAGACTTGTGCTCCAGAACTTGCTGCTCCCCTAGCCAAGCCGTTCCAGTACAGTTACAACACTGGTATCTATCCAACAATGTGGAAAATTGCCCAGATATGTTCTGTACATAAAAAGCAGGATAAATCCAACCTGGCCAATTACCGCCCCATCAGTCTCCTCTCGACAATCAGTAAAGTGGTGGAAGGTGTCAGTAACAGTGCTATCAAGCAGCACCTGCTCAGCAATAACCTGCTCAGTGACGCCCAGTTTGGGTTCCCCCAGGGCCACTCAGCTCCTTACCTCATTACAGCCTTGGTTCAAACATGGACAAAAGAGCTGAATTCCAGAGATGAGGCGAGAGAGGCCTTGCAACTAGGAATAAGTAATAAATGCTGACCTAGCCAGCGACACCCATATTACTTTAATTAATAAAGAAAAATGATAACAATCTGGAGTCGAAGCACATTAGATGAGGCACGTTAGGCTGGGCCTAACTTAAGTTAGGTTAGTAATAACTGTCACAATCCATTTTAATCACTCTCTGTGATTATAGAGTGAGGATGTATTTGCACATGTTGTTGAGTCACCGTGTGATCCACAATGAGAGAGCAATCTTGCTGCCCAGACATGTTCTACTTCAGACACTGCTGTTAACCACTCTGTTAGGTTCTTCAGTCAGACACCCCCACCACCAGAGGAATTGCTGAGAGGTCAGCTCACTGAGCTCTATCTGTCAGGCCCCAATAGCTTGAGAGGGTATGGGATGAGAAGATGGAGCCAGAATAAGAGGGTGGAGACAAGGTCCAAGAGGAGGGTGCAATGAGTCTCATGAGGAGATATGAAGCCACATGACTGACTATAAGCTACTTGATAGGGGACTGGGAGCTGGGATAGGGGTCAGCAAACTGGGATAGGGGACTGGGAACTGGAAGAGGGGACTGGGAGCTAGGATATGGGACTAGGATAGGGATCTGGGATAGAGGACTGTGAAAGGGAGCTGGGATAGGTGAGTGGGAACTGGGATAGGGGACTGGGAGCAGGGATAGGGGATTGTGATAGGGGACTGGGAGCTGGGAAGGGGTTTGCGGAACTGGGCTAGGGGACTAGGATAAGGCTCTGGGAGCTGGGATAGAGGGCTGAGAAAAGGAGCTGGGATAGGGGTCTGGGAGCTGAGAAAGGAGAAAGGGAACTGGGAATTGGGATAAAGGTCTGGGAGCTGGGATAAGTGAGGAGCTGTTAGGGTATGGAACTGAGTGATGGGTTGTAGGACTAGGAACTGGGATAAGGGACTGGGAGTTTGGAAAAAGGACTGGGATTTGGGACTGGGAGTTCCAATATAGGACTGGATAAGGGACAGGGAGTTGTAATGGGGACCGTTTATTTAGTTATTGTAACTAAGCAAACAGACTCTTTGTTATCCAATTGGTTATCCCCTTCGTCACCATTCCTACCACATTGACCATTCTGAATCTCTCTGTCATTAATCTCTCATTCCTTGTCTGTGTTCTTTCCTTCACTGTCTGCAGCCATTCTACTCTGTATACGTCGCCAGCTCCATTTCTCCTGGGGGACTTTCTCTCTCCCCCGTTCCTTAATGTGAAGGATGAGTGTTCTCTTTAAAATGAATCAAAATGACTCAGTGGCAAACCACTGTGAATGGGCATTAAACAATTGTAAAACCTACTGCCAAGGGCTGTGATTGGAAAA
>NC_063356.1:41967468-41980998 GCF_021869965.1 Rhincodon typus | reverse complement strand
TCCGGTGTGGACCACAACAACCGGATCTTCCCCCTCCAATATCCTTTGAAGCAGGTCAGAGATATCCCTTACCCTGGCACCAGCAGGCAACACACCATGTGGGGCTCTCGATAATGCTTACAAAGAATACTATCTATCCCCCCTAATTATAGAATCCCCTACAACTACCACCTGTCTTTTTGCTCCCCCCTGTTGAATGGCCTCCCGTACCACAGTGCAGTGGTCAGTTGGTTCATCCTCCCTACAGCCCTTTTCCTCATCCATACAGGGAGCAAGTACCTCGTACCTGTTGGACAAGGTCAAGAGCTGAGGCTCCTGTTCCTGACTGCAGGATCCCCCTACCTGCCTCGCTTACAGTCACACCCTGCTGTCCCTGGCCACTGACCAAATTTGAAGTACTTATTCTACCGTGTGACTGCCTCCTGAAACACAGCGTCCAGGTACTTCTCCCCCTCCCAGATGTGCTGCAGTGTTTGAAGTTCCGATTCCAGCTCATCAACTCTGAGCCGAAGTTCCTCAAAACCAACAACTTGCTGTAGATGTGGTCACTGCAGTTCACAATGGCATCAGCCAGCTCCCACATCACACAGCTACAACACATCACCTGTCCAGCCATTTCTACTTAATTACTTTATTAACTTATATAATTTATTAATTAAATTTGTTGATACTTTCCTCCCTCCAACAGCTTCCAGCCAAAAAAAAGCAAAACAAGGAAAAAAATTCCCTCTACTCTAGATTGTCAAAAGAATAAAAAAAAAAGAGACTTACCTAATTGACACTACAGTTTTTTTTTGGTTAGAGGAGGAGGATGGGTGGAAGACACTACACGTGTAGTGTTTCGGGTTTAGACAATGCCTGACTATAATACTTCACTTCCCAGCTCGCACTCTCACCACTCCCGCTGCTGTTTTTGCTCCATGAAACAACATCACTATTGCAGAGAATGTAACAATTTGTGCTCCTGAGAGTAATCTGTTAATAGTCAATGTCTTTTTGTTTAAGAATAAAGAACTATAATAGGATAAACAACTATAATAAAACAAACTGTAGATGCTCAGCAGGTATGGCATGGAAAGACAGTTAACAAAATCCAGTGACCCTTCTTCAGAGCACCCCACGGGTTTTCTTGGGATAGCATGGTGGGATCATAACAATCTGTGTACTTCATTTTCAGTATTCAACTGAAAGAGCGTACAACCCACTCAAATAATATCTAGGCCACGCTCTAGTGTGTGCTAAAAACCAACAAGTTTGCAACTTGTACCCACAGTCTTCGAATGCAGAGCTGTCAAAGGGACGGGGTGAAATGCATGGTGGAAAAGAGAAAAAGGAGGTGCAAGCAACCAACAATAGTGCATGATGGAAGCATCAGCCACATGAGCCATCATTTATCTTGATCTCAGCTGGTGAAATAAAGGTAACTCAGATGTCCCAAAGCTTGAGTAGAAGAATGAAAGCTGTGAATGGACAGGTAAAACTACAATCCAACAAGAGTCAACACTTTGCAGAAGGGGAAATATTGGACACATCAAATAATGTGACGAGAAGGAGCACCCAGTCCAGACACACCCACAAGATGCAGAAATCAAATGCAAAGCAAATTATTGACAGACAGCAACAGCCTGGTAATAGAGCTGTGGAAGTGGTTATGAACATTTAAGTGCAGTGGGGGCAAATTGTCAGACTCCATGCACTTAGAAACTGCATTCTCCAGGTTTTAACATATTGAAAGTGGAAAACTAACCCTGATAAATATAACTCAAGTTCCAATTTAGAAAATTAAACCCAGGATAAAACTTCACAAATGGAACTGGAAAACAAATCTTGGAAAATTACGATCAATTAACCTGGCTTTGTACATCATACATGTCATTTATTTTTAGGTGGTTACTGCGGTAATTAGTCACTGCACATACCTACAAGATTTCCAAGGTTCTTTTAATGCGACAGCATAAACTTTTACAAAAAATATACTAAGACACATGCAAGACAACTTGAAAAGATCTTAAACAGCAAAATCATAGGCTCAATCCTTTCCTTGGCAACATCTTTCAGATGCTCAATCTCAGAGAAATACCATTCTTCTCTAAACTCTAACAAATCATTTGAGTTTTCATTCTTCAATTGCCAGTTCAGATGGGCCTGAATTCCTGTAGCCTCTCAGCCTTCGTCTGATTAGACCAAGGAGCTACTCCTGTTTTATTATTCAGCCCTCTCCTTTCAATCAAACCCGACCCCACCACTTCTCCCAGCCTTCTCCTCCTTCCTCAGAACCCCAACCATGCTAAACTTCAACCACTCCCACCCTCAGCACTTCCTTCTCAACCCTTTACATGCTGTCCACTTACTCCACACCCCAACTCTTGCTCTCCAAAGCACTCATTTCCTTCTGTCACCTCCCCCTTTGCTCACTCCGTCCACCACTCCCCTTATATACCCCCATGACCACTCCTGTTCCCCCTCAGCATACTTTCCCTCACACACAGAAGTGATCCCATTATCTTCATTCACACACTCGAGCCAACCTAATGAGGGTCACATTTCCTATTTGATCATTACTTCTTCATTCAAATCTCATTCTTATTCATTGTGTATTTCTCAACTGCAAATGGACCTGTAATAAGTGCATGCCACATAAAAACAAAAGAAACTACAACCAAATCTGTTGTGTAACCAAAGTTTATTTCCAAGGAAGTCACAAAATAGCACATGAATGGTGCAGTGTGAAGGCAGGAACAGGTTCACAAGAGACAATATTGTATCACTCCAGCTTCTCCTCATTATATCAATGAACAAGATAGTCAGGGCATGGCAGCAAGCCACATACAATATGTACAATGTAGTAACTGATGAAAAAAGGACTCAACAGAAAGCATTTCCAGCACAAGAGACAGCAGCTCAAAAGTCTCATGGGCATGAGCACACAACTCAAAGCTAACCAGATCTACATAGCACGTCTGATGTCGCAAATTAATCAGTAACTTTAAGCTACAGACAGTATCTGAGATATTCATGCAGGCAAAGTTAATAAACTGGTTGCAAGAATCATCAGTTTCCTAAATGCCTCAATGTAATTCTTCTCCAATCATGCGAAGAGTCAGCAAGCCATGTATCATTTTAAAGCCTGCAAGACTGTACTTCTACTGAATATCAGAACACATTTCTCAAACACAATAGACTATTTTAAATACTCTAATGTGCTCATTACATATTTCTGTTCCAGCAATATCCCAAAGCACTGCACAAAACCAAATACCACAAACTAACAAGTGCAGGATTTACAAGTAGCAAGGCAAAAATTTAGTTGTTTGCAGGTATATTAGGAAACACATGAAAAACCAGTAAATACAAAACACTCAGTACATAACCCCAGATGACATGTTACAAGTTAAACAGCACAACACCATGAAGTTGCGTTAACAAGTCTGAAGACGCAGAGTGTTATCTGCCAATAATCAAAAAGTAAACTAAAACTGCTGGTCTGCTTAGAGGGGGTATATTGATCCCATCGGATCTGCTGGAGACGGGCAAGCTTGTGGAATCAAGAAAAGAGAAGAGAATTAACCCATCGATGGATAAAGTAGTAGGTAAGCAATCAATGGTCTGCCCACAATACAATCCTACCTTTATAAAAACCTTGACTCTGCCCATAATTCACAAGTTTGACAACTTCTGCATCTGAAAATCTCATCACTGGTTACATTATAGAATACATGAAAAGAAAGACAATGAACAGCTAAAATAGGGTAAAAAATGCAATGGACTACATGTAGAGTCAATGAAACAAATGCAAATCACATTCTTAACAACTCCGAGAAGTCTGTACATGGATCTTCACAAAGGCCACTATGCTTCAGATTTACTTCCTATCGTTTGACCTGGAGCGGCTAAAAACAAAAAGAAAAAAAGATTAGAAACAAAACAAGTAGAAAACATTCCATTCTGTCCTTTCAATCACCAAACCAGTGCATGCTGCCCAAATGCTGGAAGTGCAGACATCCAGCCTGAGTACTCTGGCTTTTTACAGGCATCTATTAAAATTAGATTAATAATCCCACTGAAATTTCAACAACAAAAACATTCCCCAATCCTGGATATTAATCAAAGGACGTAGCTAGCCCAAAACAGACTATTTATTAGTGATTTATTAGAACCATAGAAATTTACAGATAGCAAAACAGCCGTTAGACCATTTATGCATGACAAGGTACACAATTCATGCTAATACCCACCTTCCAGCTCTTGAACTGTACATTATCTTACAACACTTCCAAGTGCATTTTGGGGAACTTTCCTCATGTTACAAGGATTTATTCAAGTACCACCTTTTCAGACAGAGCTCTTAATCTCCACCACACCCTCTAAACAAAATTAAGGAACTCCAGTTTTACACCATTGCAACTTACCTGCGAGACCTGGAGAACGAACGAGATTGTTTGTGGTTCCTCTCCCTGGACAAGGACCTCTCTCTCCTACGATCCCTCGAGAGGGACCTATGGCAAAGTCAAGATTGCTATTAGATCACGAGATCTATTGAGTCCTCAGAGATAGCAAGAACTGCACATGATGGAGTCAGAGTCAATACAGTGTGGAGCTGGAGGAACACAGCAGGTCAGGCAGCATCACAGGTAGTAAAGTCGATATTTTGAGTCAGAACCCTTCTTCAGAACTAGAATCCTGAAGATGGGCCCTGACTCAAAACATCAGCTTTCCTACTCCTCTGATGCTGGCTGACCTGCAGGGTTCCTCCAGCTCCACAGTGTTGAACCTACTGAGTCCTACTGTGGCAAGCATTTCGGTTTTACCCAAAGGACCTAACAGGTATTCAACAACCATACTAGGTGAGCATAAGGAGCCATGCCTCATCACGAAATTATTCACCACTGCCAAGCTCCTTCTGCATTGGGATAGTGACCCAACATTCACACAAGAAACAATTAAGACAACAGAATCTACTTTGGCCAAATAATTTCAGGATGTAGTTGTAACCAAGGACAGAAGTGATACTCTTGAGCCAGGAGGCCCAGGCTTAAGTTCCACCTGTTCCAGGTATCACAACCTGTTCAGAAAGATTTAGAAAATAGTTAAAAGTGATACACTACACAATCCATGATCATCAAGCCTTCCCTCCTTCACACTGCCCCCTAAAATAACGAACTATCCAATTATTTGAATTAATCCCAAACAGAATTTCTTTCTTGAGGAAGAAAGGAGTTAGAATAGGAGCCAGTCCCAACTCAATAAGGATGTAGTAACTAGGAGCAGCATGCAGGATTAGGACACTTGAATTGTAACAAATGGCTCATACCTGCTCCTACTTCTGCTGAAGCTCCTCCGGCGAGGTGGTGATCTAGAAGTGAGAAGGAAGATCAGTTAGGAGGTGAACTAATGATAGTCCACACAATGACCGGTACAAAGTACCATCCTACTTGACCACAGTTGGTCCCAATAACCTGGCTCACTAGCAATGGCAATTAAATACCTGAACATGTCAGAGATTTAACAAACCATCTGCACAAAAACCTGACCCAAGATTAAAATTAATCTATACACCTTGAAGATGACCAAACACCACTGCAGGGTTCTCATCAGTCTCAACGTGTCAATGAAAATCCAGAAATACTTAAAATCAATTTAGTGAAAATGTAATCACAAATGAATCAACTGACTGAGCACGAGAAAACAACCTCTCAAAAAACAGGAAACAAATGTGAAAAAGCTGGAAGCCAATGAAGAGGTTGCGATTAATCCATACCATCATGCTACATAAAAAGTGACAAAAAAATCAGCAAGGGCAAGGAAATCAAACCTGAAAAGTTGACAAAAACAGATCAGTTGATTCCAGCTCTTGGTGGACCTCCGCAATGAAGAATCCACACAGAAAACCCTGCATTGCTGTTAAAACAACTTCAATAATAGACAATGTTCAAAAGACCTATGCTACAACAGAATACTGAATACAGCATTAAATGGAACCTGCAGATTAAAGGCAGGGATGGAAACTATTTTAACGAGTATACTGGTCAGGAACCAGTAAATATTCAATCTTGTTCCCAGAGCACCTGCAAAAATGCAGCTGGCACATACTGCCAGCAGGGGGCCTCCATGAGCTACCAGAAAGCTCAAACAAGTAATTCACCATTTTAATTTAGGTGGACATTCTTCCAAAGATCAGAGACAAAGGTCCCTGTACAGGCGATTGACCTCTAAGATTTCCATCCCTGGGTGCAACTGAAGGTGCACAAACATCTATCTTAGCACAGCTTTTAATCTAGAAACACTACTGTAACAATGCAATACATCATACATATGTAAGCCCATGTGGAATAAGTGTTCTGTTAACGCTCAATTCTTTAGGTTAACTGGCTATAATTCCAAATGCGATGTCTCGCTTCAATGTGTGCAGACCTGATTTCTGGATCTTCAATAGCCTGGACATTAATCTTCACTTATTCGAGGACAATGCACATGGTAGTGGCTTACTAACAATGTTAATTCTGAAGACAAAAGACCATTTGGTCATTTTTACACTATAATGGAGCTGCTTGGGAGGTGAGAATGAAGCACTGAACACACCTCAACCAGCAAAAAAAATCAAACTTCTATCATTATCAATTGCAATACAGAAGAATCTTTAAGGTTTCATGCATTTTTACACTGCTAGATGTGTTCCCCATATCAAGACAATTAACAGCACTGTGCAGAATTAGCACTGAGCCAATGCCCGACCAAGCCACTACTGTACACTGCCCTCAGTGGAAAAAATCCAGGGCCAAGTTTTAAAGACAGAAAAGGAAATTAGGATGTCAATATCACCAAGATAGCTAAGGGATAGCTGGCACAACATGGCCACTGTCAATTCATAGGCATAGCATTTGCTAATTAAGACAGCCTGATGCCCAACAGTGATTTTTTCCACCATGCTGTATTTTTTCTGCACCAAGGACTATCCATTCCAATTAGCCTAGAACCTCCAATACACCAATCCCAGCTACACTTCTATCACCAGGACCAGGCCAGCTCTCAAGGGAAGCAAATGCCTGCTTTTGATTGTCTGTAAAAGCTTAGTTGGGGCCTCCTAGTGAACCAAGGTTGCATTTTGCACCATTTAGCAGAAGGTCCATGGAGAAGACTATGGCTATGACCTGCCAGGTGGCAAATGTCACATCCCTTCAGAGTTACTCTGGCCCAATTTAAGACATATTTTGCACCTGGGTCTGAAAACACGTGACAAAAGCCACATGAACTTACAATTGTACAAGCTAACCAAGGATGTTACATGGCAGAGATTTGAGACATTATTTCAGAACCCAAGTACAAAAGTCTTGCTGTTACTAAACACGAACACTTTTTAAAAACAAAGTTAAATTCAGTCTTTACACAGCCAGCCCCTAACAGAACACTGTAGTCTCTTTACCTTGTCAAAAAGCTTACTCCATTATACCAGCAGTAGACTATTGTATAAAGCAGGAAAAACTTACTAGTCTTTTGGTTTTCAACAAGCTAGAAATGGAGAGGTGAGGCTGCCGGACTGACGGCCAGGTAGAATTTGCTGAAAAGGTTTGCCAGATGCGTGGTATTTGGTTGGCAGAGGGGGGTGTAGTGGTTTTTTTCCTGCTTTTTATTTAGTCGAAGGCTGCTGAGACAAATGCTGAGTGTTCGGCTGCTGTTGTGGAGACAACGAGTAAAGTAAACAGCTGATTGACCAGAAATGTGTGGGCAGTTGAGGCAGCCGCTGCCGATTGGTCATGGTTGGAGAAGAGGCTGAGAAACAGCATGCTTGGGAACCAAAGGGCGGTGGTGCAACCTGACGACTGGACATGCCTTGGTCATGTGATACCGACACCAGCCAAGCTGATTGGGGCGCGCTGGTCACATGACGCTGAAAGGGCTAGTTGACTGGCTAATGTAGATTCGAAGGGTGGTGAGAAGAGGCATGATGGTGACTCTGCAAGGGGGGTTCATTTTTATTAATATATAAATAAATGGATAAAAATGCATCTTTAAAAATAAATAGTGCAACACACAAGCCATCAGTAAAAACCAATCTTGATCATTAAATAATTTAGCCATTAGTGATGAGTGACAATGCAAAACAGCAATATATAAGCATATAACACTTTGCATCAATCTTATTGCAACTGGCCAGAATGCAGCAACATGCTATGCAATTCATAAATCCATTAATCAGGGTTCCTTCTGAATGCAAACAAAGAAATGCCACTAACCTGCAAGATGCTCTTCTTTGTGGAAAGCAGAACTCCTACCCCATCAGGGGACGAAATGTGTCAACACTGCCAAGTTTGATGTCAAGAATCCAGTTGCACCATAAATGTGAATGTGTTTGCCAGTGTTATAGCAATGAACTTAAACAGGCAACTTTCAGCCATGAGCTGTCCATGACAGGTACGTGTTCTTATTTAACTGTCTGCAAACTTTCCCACACCAGGGAAAAGGAATGGTTTACCTTTTACATCAATTACAAACAAGAAAGCAACTACAGAAGGAACCCCAGGTCAGAGTACAATATGCCTTATTGAGAGTTTACAAGGCAACATTGCACCCCAGAAGTAATTTCAACTCAAAGCCCCCTGCAAAGCTCTCAGGCTGCACTAATAAGCTTAGCAAACTAGTGGTTCAGATAAAGGCTGTTATTCAAATTAGAGAAAAACCTAGGTTTTAAACTTTTTTTAGCAGATCAGTTGAAATCAAAGTTTGAAAATATTTCTCAAGTCTTTATCTTAACCTCCAGTAACCCAAAGGCCCCCTCCCCAGCATTCCCTCAAAAGGCAATCTCTTTTTCCTCAATTGAGGATTTGGAATAACTTTCTCAGACTTTCCATCTTTACTCAGGTACTTAAAAGGGAATGCTGGTGCAGACAGCCCAGTTTTCCTGCAATAGTGCGAAAACATTTACTCTCGGAGATACAGAACTGGCATGTATAGTCTGTTCAACATTCATTCTGCATGCTAAGGGCAGGTCACTTCACTGTCGAGACATGTGTACAGCTGCTAAGTCACCAAGACCAGGGAGTAGAACATGATTATCAAAAATAATTCATTTAAATTTTAACTAGAGACTTACTTTACTACAGAGCACAGTAGCTCTTCAAAAATATTAGATTCAGATTTTTAAAAAGCTGTTTGGAAACCACATGCATTTTCCAAGCATGGTTTCAACCTAATACCCTAATTAATCGATTCTGATCTCCTGGCAGCAATGCTTAAGCATCAAAGCTCAATTTATGATACTGTAAAATAAGCAAAAGTTAAAACTCTGAACAACAGTGTCAAGGAGCAGAAATGGCAACAGCCTTACCACAACACACGAGCGGGAGGCCACTTCGTTTACATGTGGTGTGCTTCCAGCTTTAAGGATGAATCAAAGTCTACTGGGCATGGCAACTAGGGATGTCATGGTGTCCTCCTTAAACAAGAGCAAAACCGATTGCAAGAGGCAGCTCAACAGGAGGCCTTTCACTCAAACAGCTGAAACTACTCATAACAAACGGTAGTCAAACAGCAAGGCCAATTTGATCGGATATATAACCAACAATGGACTGTTAGCCATTACCACTGTGCACCACTGGACGTCAAAGCCATCAAAAGCCACATTTACCAGTTACCAGTGTTAACATCAACAGCACAGCATTTAGAGGCCTGAGAAGTCCATGCCTAGATTACTCGCCGCTTGGACCACTCCACACGTATGGTCATATATTGACTACTGGGTGGTCAACGGGCATGCCTAGGAAGCAGTGACACTCACTGACAACATGCCTTTTAAACAGGTATCTTCATCATGACATCCCTGCTGGCAAACCACAGAACTCAAGGATCATATGGAGTCCTTCCCTATATACATTCATATTAAAAGCAACTGAACACATTATCAGGAAATTTCAGGCTGTTGTTTAAAACTATGTCGCCCATCACTAGTAGCTGTTACATAAAGCAAACAGCTCAACAACATGAATTACACAGATGGAAAACAATTACAGCAATTTTAAATATGAATTTTTGCATGCACAGCTACATCAAAAAGCGATATCACAGTGTTACCTGCGCCGGACAGGGGGGCTTCTACGGCGATAATCCTCACGAGAACGCCTAGCCCATGCTGGAGGTGGGCCACGATTACGGATGCGTCTCTCACCATTGGACAGTTCTACACGGACACGGCAGCCACAGAGATTCCTGAAAATCAATAATTAAATGCTGAGAATGGTTGGACATGTGCCAAGACAATAGGGACCAGTTCAGTACAGCCTCCCCTTTGCTCTGTTTTTAGTTTCACTAGTTTGGGTAAGAATAGACCTTTCAGCCCTTTCTGCCATTCAGCTCCACATTCCTTAACACTTAGTCTCTAGTGATCTGGCTTCCACAACTTTGTGATAGAGAATTCCAAAGGTTCACTACCCACCGAATATAGCAAGGACACTATCTCAGATTGCAGGGTGTGACAATATGTAACTACTGACTTACATTACTAAACATTCCTGATCTATTAAACACCGAACAACATGGTCACTTTTACAACAGTCCATAAGCTCCACAGCACCTAACTCAAGTTAGGAGTAAGTAGAAGACATTTCTTGACCAAAGTACATTGGGTCTGTTACTGGCTTCAAATTGGTCGATTATATGGTTTTTTGAGAACTACTCGCTCAAAATGAAATCCTGTTTGGATTACAACATGATAGAGGTCACCCCAGGTTAGCCAACTCTGGTCAAGGAAAAAAAGTGTTGTTATGCATAAAATTCAGATCAATCCATTCAAGAACTGAAACAAGACTAAAAGAAGCCAGATTTAGGATGAACTGATTCAAAATTGAAGAACAGTATAGTTTAGAATGGAAGAGCCAATGTAGATGATGTATTGGGCTTTGTTTACATCAAACACTAGTGGCAGTTAATCATAAATACATGGATGAAAAGGGGCCGTATCCAGCCTGTTATAATCAGGATTGATTTTACAGCCAGGATTTTCATCCTTAGTACAGGCAAAGAGATTGAAACATGGCTCAATGTACAGGTCAAAGCCAAATACATCACATAGCAATGTGCAACTGAAATGTAGAAAATAAAAATCTTTCACAAGGTTTTATTCCACACCCAACTTTTAGAGAGAGAAACAATTGGTTCTGGATGGGGTTACCCTGTATGGTTCTCAATTCAACACATTAATATGAATAGTGCTGGATGAAAATTCCAAATACCTCAATGATGTTACCTAAGCCATAGTCCTTACTGATTACAGCTTGGAAAGAGGCAGTTGGAACAAGTTTATAAATATCAAAAGTTATACAATTTAAAGCATTTGGGTAATTGCAGTGCCAAAGCATTGATGTTAACACTGTTGTATGTTTGGTAACATTTAATCAGTATTTGTTATCCTGCTACAGTATAAGTGACGACCAGATTAAAGTTGCAGGCACACAAAATGGACACTTTGAAATCACCAACATCTTAGAACCATTGTTCTGCAATCTCACTCTGGCCATTAGATGGAGCAGTTCCAAATGTCCATAAAATATCTCCATTCATCAACATAGTAGATCTGTCTGCTTCTCAGAATCAGTTTTGGGAAGCATGCAACAAAAGCTGCAAAGACAGCTTGACGGAAAGTGACGCCAACTTTGGGGAGAAAAATAATTACCTTCCATCAAGTTCTCTGACTGCATCCGAAGCATCTCGCGGATCTTCAAACTCAACAAATGCAAACCCAGGTGGATTCCGGGCAACCCACACACTGCGGAGTGGGCCATAATATCCAAATGATCTCTCAAGCTCTGTCTTATTTCCATTGTTTCCAAGGTTTCCAACGTACACCTTGCAGTCAAGAGGACATGAACCATGATTCATGGCTGGAACACAAGATACAAGTTAACAAAATTTAGTTAATAGTTTCTACACATTGTGCCAACCTTGAGTCATTGCAGACATTTAAAACCTCGAAAAACAAGCAACACGATGAGCACTTTAAATAATTCAGGAATTAATTTGGAATCCCTCAACACCAGTATAATGGCAATATGGAGGTCATTAAAAGATATCTGTTCTAAATAGACACCGAACCACACAGGAATTCCAGTATCCAGTCACAGCACTTGCAAGTATGAAACTGCTTCACGTTTCACATGTCCGTTGCACTACTGACCCCTTTAAAGTCACACAAAGGGTCTAGTGAGAGTAATGCAACGCTTACTATCCCACAGGAGGAATCCTGAAACCACTACAAACCAAGTAATTTCAGACCAGTATCTGTGGAAACAGCTGCAAAACTCTACAAAGCAAAACACGTAATCAAATATTCAGCACAGACATCCTGAGAAGTGAACAAGGAGCTGGGATGAGTTAGCTTAAAATGTTGCTAAAGCAGCATGCAGACAAAACCAAACAGATCTTGGATACAACAGACCAATATTTCTCCTGAAAACCTTCAAGTGTCAAGTCTGTCACTGGGACAGCTCCAAAAACCAAACTGTGTATGAACTAGTGGATCATTAGCTAGCTCCATATTTGGACCAGAAAAATTAAGTCACAATGACAAAAGTCAACATAAACGAAGTGGAGGTACCAATGTTAGACTGGGGTGGACAAAGTCAGAAGTCACACAACACCAGGTTATAGTCTAACAGGTTTATTTGAAATCACAAGCTTGCGCAGCATAGCCCCTTCGTCAGGTGAAGGGAGAGAAGCACACAAGCACAGAATTTATAGGCAAAGAGTTCAAAAGATTGTACAAATGGTGTGAGTGCAGTGTTGAATAATATTGTTAGTCCCTACAATCTGAAGTGTTAGATGGTGAGAGTAAAGAGTCAACAGCTGAATGACAAGGGGATAACCTATAACCTGATTAAATGAGCCAGAGAGATAGTTACAAAAAATTAAAAATGTGGTGCTGGAAACAACCAAATGACTGAAATAATGTGATAACTCCACTCACACCATTTGTATGACCTTTGATCTTTCTGTCTATAAATTCTGCGCCTGCAGGCTTCTCTCTCACTTCACCTGACAAAGGGGCTACGCTCTGAAAGCTTATGACTTCAAATAAACCTGTTGGACTATGATCTGGTGTCAAGTGAGTTCTAACATAAATGAAGAGATTACCATAGATGGGCTTCTGTCCCATTTAAGATGGCGATGAAGGAATTTCTTTAGATGAAAAGCAGACTGCAGAATCACACTGATAGCAGAGGGGCTGAACCCCTGACTCCTAATTCACAGCAACAGGTTGCCGTCACAAACGTTGGGAAGCACCAACCACCAACTTATCCAAACCTAACATAATGAAGAGCCCTCCACTTATGAGGAGTTCACATGGACAAAGACAGATTGAGCTAATTTGGAGGGGATGGGGGTGTGGAAGTTTGCAGGAAGAGATCCAGATCAAGATTGGGTGGGTTGTGTGCGCAGAGGTCCAGATTAAGGTGGAGGGAGGAGATCAAGATGAAGATGGGGATTGGGGGGGGATGGTAAAAGGCAGAAAGGAATGTGTGTAGGGGGTGTTAGCAAGGTGGG
>NC_063356.1:41916409-41962468 GCF_021869965.1 Rhincodon typus | reverse complement strand
GTGGGAGGAAACCAGAGCACCCAGAGGAAGCCCATGCAGACATGGGGAGAACATGCAAACTCCACGCAGAGGGTGGAATTGAATCCGGGTCCCTGGCGCTGTGAGGCAACAGTGCTAACCACCAAGCCACCGTGCCGCCCCTTGTGTCAGGTCACCCGGTGTCTCAGGCAAACGTGCATGCTATCCTTGTGTCTGTCTGCTTGTGCATTTGAATGAAGTTTCTGATTATTAACACCATTGGGTCCTCTCCTCTCCTGCCTAATAAGGACCCTGCTTGTTTATTTTTCTCTATTTTTACTTGTGGACTGAAATGAGAAAGTAACAATGAGTAGGTGGCACAGTGATTGGCACTGCGTCAGGGACCCGGGTTCAATTCCACCCTCGGGCGATTGTCGGTTTGGAGTTTGCACGTTCTCCCTGTGTCTCTGCTCCGGTTTCCTCCCACAGCCCAAAGATGTGCAGATTGGGTGGATTGGCCATTCTAAATTGCCCACAGTTTCCAGGGGTATGGAGGCTCGTGGATTAGCCATGGGAAATGCAGAGTTGCAGTGATTGGCTGGGTCGGTGTGGACATGATGGGCTGAATGGCCTGCTGTCACACTGTAGGGATTTTATGATTGCTGCATGTTTTGAAGCAAATAAGCTGACATGCATTGTGGACACTGTTTACACAGCAGGTGGTTCCAGCAATGGTTAAAATGTCATTTGCAGAGAAGCTGAAATGTTGTGTACAAATGGAGCTTTGGTTGGTACAAGCAGCTGATTGGTTTCTGGACTCGTGGTTAGTTATCAATGACAAAGGCCTTCTGTCTGCCAACAAAAACGTGATTGGTTCTCAGATAGCTCAACAGCTTGGGGATGTGAACAAGACAAGGAGAACGCCACCAGTTCAGGAGTTCTCTCTCTCTGTTCTCTACAGTAAAAAGCACTTTAAGCTTGAACGAAATCAGTTTATTTTCCCTCCAGCAGTTGCTGTAAGCCGTGACTTTTCATTAATAACTTTATTGGTCAGTGCATTGAGTATAGGAGTTGGGAGGTCATGTTGTGGCTATATAGGACGTTGGTTAGGCCACTTTTGGAGTACTGCATTCAATTCTGGTCTACTTGCTACAAGAAGAATGTTGTGAAACTTGAAAGGGTTCAGGAAAGATTTACAAGGATGTTGCCAGGGTTGGAGGGTTTGAGCTACAGGGAGAGGCTGAATAGGCTGGGGCTATCTTCCCTACAGTGTCAGAGGCTGAGGATGACCTTACAGAAGTTTATAAAATCTTGAGGGGTATAGATAGAGTAAATAGACAAGGTCTTTTCTCCAGGTAGTGGAGTCCAAAACTAGAGGGTATAGGTTTAAGGTGAGAGGGGAAAGATTTAAAAGAGTCCTAAGGAGCAACTTCTTCACGTAGAGGGTGGTGTGTGTATGGAATAAGCTGCCAGAGGAAGTGTTGGAGGCAGGTACCATTACAGAGGGATGTGGGCCAAATGCTGGCAAATAGGACCAAATTAATTTAGGATATCTGGTCGGCGTGGATGAGTTGGACCAAAGGGTCTGTTTCCATGCTACACAGCTCTATGACTCCAAGTCAGAGACTTTCTGTAAGTGTGAACCAGCCCCTGTGCCTCTGGCAAGCTAGTGAAACCATCAGGAGAAGGAAGATCAAGAAGCAGCATTCTGATCAGCAAAGGAATCAACTCAGCAAACTCTGTGAACAGAGACCACTGAACTACCTTCCCAGTCTCTCCCTCTTCCCATTATATCCATGTTTTTCTCTCTGTCTGTGTGTGTATATGTGTCTGTGTGATTGGGGAGATTATAAGGAAATTAGAGTGTTAAGTAATAGGATTATATGATGATGGTTTATCATTGTTTACCTGTAGTTAGAGTCTATTTACTTCTCATAAATAGCAATTCTTCTTAAATTCAGAAACTTGGTCCATGCTTTCTGTCAACCTGGCTCTGAAAATCAGGTAAATTGGGGAATTCTTCAGATGGGTTCTGACCCGAAACATCAACTTTCCTGCTCCTCTGATGCTGCCTGGCCTGCTGTGTTCCTGTAGCTGCACACTGTATTGTCTCTGGGAATAGTGGGGCTTGATTTCCAGTGTGTTACCGCAGCAAGGCGTGATAGTTATGACCAAGGGTTATAAGTTGTGCAGGTAAAAAATACATTCAACACTGGGGTTAATGTGAGAGTTGCAATTCAATGAGCAATGCTTGGGTGGTCAGGACATGGATTACACTGCGTCCAAGCAAGATCAGTCCTGGCCCTCACTGGCAAGGGCCAATATCCTCCACTCAAAGAGGGTAAAGGAGCAGAATATCAGGTGCCCCACCACCCATTCTTGCTCTTTCATCTCTATCATGGATTGTTTCCTTCTGTAATGAGAGAAAGGGAAGGATTGACTGAAATGAAATTGAGTGGCACAGCTGTTAGTGCTACTTGCATGTAGGGGAAAGGTGGTTAGATGTCCTGACTGATTTGGCAGTGCAGTGGCCATACGGAGTGAGTCATCTGGGGGATGCAAGGGTGGATGAGAGGAAGTGAGGGAAGATGTTGCATGCAATAGAGTGAAAGTGGTAGAGCATGCATCATAGAGTCATATAGCACAGAAACAAACCCCTTCAGTCCAACAAGTCCATGCCAACCATGTTCCCAAACTAAACTAGTCCCACCTGCCTGCATTTGGCCCATCCTTCCTATTCAGGTACATATTCAAATGTCTTTTAAACTTTGTAACTGTACCTACATCCACCACTTCCTCTGGCAGTTCATTCTACACACTAACCACTCCTTGTATAAAAAAAGGTGCCCCTCATGTCCTTTTTAAATCTTTCTCCCCTCTCACCTTAAAAGTATTGCCCCTATTTTTGAACTCCTTTATCTTAGATAAGTTGCGTAGCAAAAGTCTTTTCCTTATTTCCCTCATGAATTTATAAATCTCTGTAAGGTCACCTCTCGACCTCCTATGCTCCAGTGTAAAAAAGTCCCAGCCTATCCAGCCTATTTTTATAACTCAAACACTCCATTCCCAGCAACATCCTGAGAAATCTTTTCTGAACCCATCCAGTTCAATAATATCTTTCCTCTAACAGGGTGACTAAAACTGTGCACAGTTTTTCAGAAAAGGCCTCACCAACGTTGTGTACAACCTCAACATGACGTCCCAAAAGTCTAAGCAACGAAGGCAAGCTTGCTAAACCACTCTTAACCACCCTGTCTACCTGTGATGCAAATTTCAAAGAATTATGCAGCTGAACTCCTGTCTGTTCTACAACACTACCCATGGCCCTACCATTAATTGTATAAGTCCTGCCTTTGTTTGTTTTGCCAAAGTGCAATAACTCACACTTCTCCAAATTAAACTCCATCTACCACTCCTCAGCCCATTGACCCAATTGATCAAGGTATCTTTGTAATCTTAGACAACCTTCTTCACTGTCAACTATACCACCAATTTTGGTATCATCTGCAAACTTACTAACCATGCCTCTTATATTCTTATCCAAATCATTTATTTCAATGACCCAAAAGTGGACCCAGTACTGATCCCTGTGGAACACCAGTAGTCAGAGACCTCAAGTCTGAAAAACCTCCACCACTATGCTCTGCCTCCTACCATAAAGCCAATTTTGTATCCAATTGGAAAGCTCACCCTGAATCCCATGTGATCTAACTTTATTAATTAGTCTACCATATGGAAACTTGTCAAAGGTTTTAATAAAGTCCAAGTAAACAACATTTGTCACTCTGCCCTCATTAATCTTTTTGGTTACTTCCTCAAAAAGGTCAATCAGGCTTGTGAGCCTTGATGGGAGATGGGTCAAGAGGCAGAGAGAGAGTGAGTGTGAAGTAGCAGAGAGAAGATAGTGGCACTTAATGTGGCAAACCAGAGAAGATCATTCAGCTTCTTCCTGCAATACTGTGTGTTACTCCAGATGGTTGAGAATGGACCAACATGGGAAGTGACCTCAGACCAGGCTGGCAGTGTCTGGTGGCATGATCTCCTCTGGCAGCTGTGGGAAAAGAGGACGACACTCCTCTGCGCCACCCTGACTCCAGAACCTCGAGCTCCTTTTCCACAAAGCGGTAAGCCAATTTCCCCTTATCTGCCATTCTGTCCTCCAAACTGTGTGCAACCGCACAGGGCAGCTGCAGAATGCCAGCACTTGTCTAAGTTCATAATAACCTTTGAAATATGTCACTGGCAGCCTTTCTATTCCGAGAGACCTAGGCAGCAATCAGAACATCTGGCTCCAGGGAGAATCAGGTTGGAATGAGATGCGAGGGGCAGATGTTTGATGAGGCGAGTTTGGGATGATAGCACGATGAAACCGCTTGCAGAGAGAAAACCTCTATGAAACTCAAGGAAAATGGTGCTGAGCCAAAATAGTTAAGATTCAGCCCATAGATTCCACAATGCTTACAACATAGAAGGAAGCCATTCAGCTTTTAATTTTATTTATTTATCTGAACTACTAATTCATTTATCACTTCCTAATTGCTGCACTGAATCTGTTCTTTTTCCTTCAATAAATCGATGGCTCCTACCCTCCTTTCACAGTTAATTCTAAGTCATACCATCCAGTATTGGGTCATCTTTCAGATGCGTCCTTTTATGGTCAGAAAATATCTTTATTTTTCCAGATTTACTAAATAATTCAAGCCACTAATGCTTAGTCTCACGTTTCTCTTCCCAGATTCCAATGTCCTCCTAGTGCCCTAATTCAGGAATGTTGCTGGAATTGGTTATTGACAGTTTCCTGTGCTCCACACTCCATTTCTTCAACTGCTGTCTGTCCAGAGCAAGCTCTTGCATCCTATCGAGGGAGAGGACAGAATGAATGGTGAAAGAGGAGACAGTTAGATAATGGATAAAAGGAAGCTGCAGTATGAATAAAAAAAGTGGAGAATATGGACAGTGGAGGAGAGGTAGCAAGGTTATTGAATAAAAGGGCAGATCGAGAAAGGGCGAGTGAGTGTGGGAACAGGGAGAGGAGAGTATGAATGGAGAGAGGGTACAAGATAGAGCATGAAGGTGCCAGCAAGCAAGAGTGGAGACATCCACAGAAAAACAATGGGCACAGTGGGGCAATGAAAATAATTATCACTCAGACAATCAAGGTAATTTTTCAAAATTTATTTATAGGACCTGGAATAGCAATTTTAACAGTTATTACTTATCCCTAATTACTTATGAACTGTCTTCTTAAGCCCCTATATGGTGTCAACATATCTATAGTGCTGTTAGGAAGAGTTCCAAGATTGTGATAAAATAACAATGCAGAAGCATATGTATCTTCCCATTCAGGATGGTGCATGACTTCAAAAAGAATGCACAGGTAGTGTAGTTCTCACGTGTGCTGCCCTTGTTCTCCTGGCTGTGGAGGCCGTGAGTTTTTAAGAGCCTTAGTGAGTTGCTGCAGTATATTTTGTAGATGGTACAAGCAAGGCATTGGTGCTAAAGGATGTGAATATTTAAAGAAGTAGATTTGGTGCTGATCAAGCTGATTGCTTTCTCCTGAATAGTGTTCAGTTTCTTGAGTTGGAACTGCACTCACACAAGAAGTGCAGAGTATTCCATCATATCGCTGACTTGAGCCTTGTAGATGGTAAACTGGATTTGAAAAATCAGTTACTTAATGCAGAATTCCCAAACTCTGACCTTGTAGCACAGTATCTAGCTGATTCCATTTAGTTTCTGGTAAATGATGGACCCAAGGATGTTGATAGTGCTAGATTCAGCAGTGGTAATGCTGTTGAATAGTGGGACTGTTTCTTGTTGGTGATGTTGGAGATATGTATCTTCAAGAGATAGGCAGATTTTGAATCAGCAAGGGAATCAAGAGATAAGGCAGGAAAGTGGATTTGAGGATTATCAGATCAGATAAGATATCTTGAATGGCAATGTAAACCAATGGGCCAAATGGCCTACTTCTGGTCTGTGCTTTATGGTCTTACAGATGGTCATTACCTGACACTTGTGTGTGCAAACGTCATTTGTCATTTATCAATCCAAGACTTGATGTTGTCGAGTTGTCGCTCTATGAGGACGTGGGCTTCCTGAGTATTTGCGAAGTTACAAGACGTATTGAACATTGTGCAATCATCAGCGAACATCCCCACTTCAGATCTTATAATGGAGGGAAAATCATTGGTAAACCTGCTGAAAATGATTAGTCCCCTGACACCGCTCTGTGGAACATCTGCATTGACATCCTGGAATTGAGAAGTTTGTCCTCCAACAAGGACCAAAAGGACTAGATTAATTTAGGATATCTGGTCAGCATGGACAAGTTGGACCAAAGGGTCTGTTTCCATGCTGTACAGCTCTATGACTCTATGACCACAATCCTCCTTTGCACTCATGATGCCTCGGCATCAAAAGCAGTCACTCTCACCTCACTTCTGGAGCTCTCTTGTTCATCTTTGGGCCAAAGCTATAATGTGGTCACAAGCTGAGTGGCTCTGGCAGAACCCACACTGAACATCAAACAGCAGGTTATTGATAAGCAAATGCAACTTGGTAGTGCTGTCAAAAATTCCTCCTTCATTTTGCTGATGATTGAGAATAGATTAATGGGGTGCTGTTCCTGTTTTTTATGGACAGGAAACACCTGGGCAATTTTCCACCTTGTCTAGTAGATACCAGTTGTAAGGAACATCATTTACTGTTGAACACCAGAACAGAGCCACTACACGTGGTATACATAGGCTAGTCCCAGTCTGGAACAGACAATTCTGCAGACCCATCCCTGAGTCTGCTTTTTGTCTATCACGCACAACCGAACAACTTTCCCACCACCAAATCACTGTGATTATTTTTGTTTTTAACTATTAACCACCATCCGTGCAGCCAGTTAGGAGTTCCATGCAAAGCCCATTAGAGGCAATGCAAATCATCAAAGTGGGCTGGGTCTGCTTATTTTTATATGGAACAGGTACCAGTTTACCATATGTTCAAAGTAGATATTTTTAATGAACATGTTCAGGAGTGTTGTAAAATATGCCTGGAAGTGGTGGGATTTGAACCTGGCCCTCCTGGCTCAGAGGTGGTGTCACGACCACTGTGGCACAAAAGCCCCCTGGGTCTGCTTTATTTTTAACTATTTTCTACTCAAAACCTGTTCAGAGATGTTGTAACATCCCTCTGGTGCAACTGGGACTTGAACCTGGCCCTCCTGGCTCAGAGGTAGGGGTTCCACAAGACCCCTGGGTGTTTTTTTTGTCTCTTTTTCTTTATATACAGAAGTATCACCACACACCACTGAATGACTTTCTTACCACCAAAATCACCACAACCGTTTTTTTGTGTTTTTTTTTAAATCTGCCAACCACCAGCAGTGATCACCTGTGTCACCAATTGAGTATTTACAAGCAAAGCCCATTACGGGCATTGCAAACCATCACAAGTGAGGGAGGGGTAGGGAAAGAGGGAAGGGGCTAGGTCAAAATGGAGTTGGAGGTGGAACTAATGCACTGTATCGCCCACAATGCCTACTTCTTCCTAAATGCATCATCAGCATCGATGGACCCTGCGTGTTCCCTCTCCAAAGACACCCAGACACAAGCATGAAAGAGAGGCAGGCAGTCAGTAGAGACAACCCCTCCATGGCCAGCTGCCTGTTTATAGTCAGCCTGGCCAGGCCCAGGAACAGACCCACAAGGAGGTCCTCTGATCTGCCCACATCCCTCTGCACCGGATGCCTGAAAATCAGGAGCATGGGGCTGAAGTGCAACCAAAAACTCAACAAAAAGATTTTATAAATAACTAAACAAGTTTGCTTTTTTTTTTAAACTCATAGGTCTGCTTTGTATAAGGCTGAGGTGATGAGTTCCATTTGAGCAGGCCACTGCCTGTTACCAAGGGAACTCATACTCAGTGACCTCCACAGTGAGATTAACTAGTGATTCCCCATGGGCCTTGTAGGCGATATTACACCAGTGTTAAAGCTGTTCTGGAATGGACTGGCCAAGGGCGTGCCAGTACCAGAGCACCCATTTTCAGTACTGTTGCTGAAATGTTGTCGAACACATAGCCTTTACTGAATTCAGTATCTTCAACGATTTATTCTATCAAGTGGAGTCAATCAATTACAGATTGATGTCTGTGACGCTGGGGACCTCGGGAGAAGGCCAACACTGATCATCCACTCCTCACACCAGGCTGAAAGTGGATGCAAGTACTTCAACCTTGTCTTTCACCCTGACTAGGCTGCCCAGTCATTGAGGAGAAGTCATCTCATTGTATTATTTGTTTAACCATCTGGGGTAGTTCATGCTTGAATTTAGCAGGATTGCTTTGATTCTGGAATCACTGAGCTCTTTCGACAACATGCTGCTTCTGCTGCTGTTTGACATGCGTGTGGTTCCTGTTCTTTAATGTCACTATGCTGGCACCTCCCTTTTAGGTATTCTTCGTGTTGCTCCAGACATTTATTTTTATTATTCAATGGGATGCAGGCATCACTGGCTAGGCCAGCATTTATTACCCATCTCTACTTGCCCCTAGGGCAGTTAAGAGTCATCCATATTGCTGTGAGTCTGGAGTCACATGTAGGCCAGACCAGGTAAGGACTGCAGATTTCCTTCACTAATGGATTTTTCCAAGAATTGACAACGGTTTAATGGTCATCAATAGACTGTCAATTCCAGATTTTTATTGGGTTCAATTTCCACCATCTGTCATGGCGGGATTCAAACTAGAACATGACCTGTGTCCCTGGATTACTAGTCTAGCGATAATACCACTGGACCATCACCTACAGCCCTCTATTTGTACCACCGTGTGTCTGTTCTGTGATCAAATAACATGGCATTTACCACCCTGCAAACTGCCCTTGAGGTGACTTTATAGTCTAATGAGCAGAAAGGAAGAACAGCAGTGCATTGGAGCCAGAAAAAAAATACAAACTTACAATGCAATTCCTAAGCGACTATTTTCCTCTTTGTGTATTGAATAACTGTTTTAAATTGTTTGATTCTGGAACTTAGAAACACTTTGTCTAAGTATAAAATTTAACATCTAAGAAGCAACAATGTAGAGGCAGCAACGATGATTTAAATGTTAATCACCACTTTAAGAACAGTAGATGAAGAATAATTACCGAGGCTTGTTGATAGGAAGTGAGTTACGGACGATGATAAATGGAATTTCTCACTTACTGCTAATTATCCCTAATGATAACATCCTGCCTGAAAGACAAGGGAGGTAGGATCCAATTTAATCCAAATGTTTCTGACCAAACTCACTCTCTGTCGTCATTAGCCTTTGAAATTGTAACTAGAAAGTATTCAAATGTCACACATTTTACAATCAACATCACCCAGGAAACTACCATTGCATTCTGCTCCCCCGCCACCACCCGATAACAGACATTAAGCAACTATTGTCAGTCTCGCTTCATTCTCCAGACCCTGAACACTCTGACAGTAGGAGTTTGACCTTGAGACACTGCAACAGTACAGCACACAAAGAATGTTAATTTTTAAGTTCGTTTCTGAGATATACAGCAGTATTTATTGGCCCTTATTCATGCCTTTGTTACTTCGAGACTTTTTGACTACTCCGACGCATTCCTGACTAGTCTCCCACAGTCTACTCTCCGTAAACTTGAGATCACTCAAACTGTGTGGACTGTGCCTTAGTTGGCAACAAGTCCTATCATCTCTCTGCTCTCTGACTGACATTGGACATTCAATTGCTGTGAAACAATATCTTGGTTTTAAAAGTCTCGTCCTTCTTATCAAATTTCTCTTTGGATGCACCTTCTACATACCTCTGTAATGTCTATCCTCGTAACCTCCCCCCCCGAGATATCGTCTAACTCTCGCGTCTTGTGCTTCTCCTGTTTCAGTTGCTCCAACCTTCTTTTGCCTAGGCCTCAAATTCTGCACTCTCTACCGCAATCTCTTTCTTTAAGACACTCCTTAAAACGCACCGCCTCTCACTTCCCTAATATCTCCTTCTATGGCTTTATATTATAATGTTCCTGTAAAGCACCATAAATCTAGCTTGTTATTGTTGGCAACTAGTAGACTTCTACTGACCATTTGCTGTTGTTAACATTAATAGATTTATTAATTCAAGTCTCTTTGTGAGGTGAATTTTTTTAAGGATGATATTGATTTACTTCTACCCCTTCCATCTCCTTCTCTTCTAAAGTTGTTACTTCTGTTTGGTACACCTTCCTCATAGACAAAGCTGCCATTGATTATTACCACCCGAGTGCTGACAGAGAGTATTGGCCATACCCTTCCACCAGGGGGACATGGATCAACATAGACCATATATTTGGCTGTACATACATCTGGGGCACAGACATTTGGAAATACATAGGATTCAGGATCATTCACATCATGTACACATATGTGCACACATGCAAATGTACAAGGGAGCTTCAGTTCGCTCAGTTGGTTGGTTTGCAATGTAGAGTGATGAAGACAGCGTGGCTACAATTCCTGCATTAGCTGATGTTACCATGAAGGACTCCCCTTCTCAATTTCTCCCCTTTCCTGAGGTGTGGTGACCCTTGGGTTAAACCACCACCAGTTGCATCCCTCTCTAATGAGAGAGCAGCCCCATGGTCTGGTGGGACTTCACACGTAAAGGAACCCAAAGACTAACAATAATATGTTTTAGTAATATTGTTGAATAATAAACATTGACTCGGACACCAGGAAGAATTTTCCTACTTTGAAATGATGCCATTCGATCTTTTATTCCCACCATAGAGGACAGACATTTAACATTTTAAGTCACAAGTAAAAGATTGCACTTCCAACAGTGCAGCGCTCCCTCACTGGAGAGTCAGCCTAAAAATTCTTGCAATTGAACTTGAACCTTCTAACTTACTGGTGAGAATACTTGAGCTTTGGTGTCACCTAAGGAAGGAAACCCAACAAGCAGACAAGATTCCCAACTAGTTGTAAGAGTACAATAAGTGAAATAGATCCTGTGCTGAGCTGAGAGCACTCACACAGAGTCAGTAATGTGCTGAAAATATGCAGAGCCATGAGGCAGCAAAACCTCAGGGGATGTATCACAGAAAGGAATGTTAGTTAGGTGAGGTTGAAAAGTTGGGGATTGAGATTTTTTAAAAGGTGAAGAGAGCAGTGGATGGGAGTACAATATTAGTGAGGCACTCACAGAGCATGATGCAGAGTTTCCTAATAATTTTACAACCACTGTTGGGGGCGATTCGAAGGCTGGAAGCCAAAAGAGTGCAGAAAGAGTCTGCGGCTGATTGTGAGGTGTTACAGAGAGACAGCGGGGAAATGTGATGGATTACCAGTCAATTTGTTTTCCTGATTGGAATGTTGATCATGACACTTGGAGAACACCAAAGTAGTGCACCGGAACCTTTTATGTTGAGTTATAAGACTCTCTCTATCACAGAAATAATGCTGAAGGCATTAACAGAGATAGAGGAGCTGTGATGACATGGAGTGATATGAAAACAAAGATGAGAAATTTTAAATTGAGATATTGGGAGTCACCAGAATTCAGTGAGCACAGAGGTGATGGTCGAATAGGACTTTGTGTGATTTAAGATGTGGGTGGCACAGTTTCGGATAAACTCAAGTTTAGGAGGGTGCAATTGACTTCAGATGCCCACAGTCCCCCACTTTGGCTCCAGTCTAATGGTACATGCCAGCAATCTGCTGGGTCATATAAATGCCTGTCAGATATTACAGGTACCTGTGATCCGTGAAATTCTGCATCTTCCATACTTATAAAAACACTGACATCAGTTAATACAGCCCGAGAGATAATCCTCCCTTCATTCAAACCGTAAACATGGACCGTTATCTCCAGATGCAGTGGTCTGGCAACACATAAATGTCATTGTTGAGAGATAGCCAATATTTTTAAAATGTTTCTGGTTTTTGGTTTATTGAAGTTAACTGATCGCCTGACAGCCAGAGGCTCCTGCTGTGCAATCTGAGCAAGATTCTCACTCAGTCAGAGTAGTCGCCTCCTTTCTCAGATGTTCAACCCTGATAGCCAATTCCTATGGAGGAATACTAAACAAGGGTTGTTCACACTGCGACCCCTTATCTATCCCTCCCCGTCTCAGCCCCACCTCTGGTAAGCACGCCTTCAACCATCTGGGCTTAAAACTCAGAAATATTCCTTCTCAGCCTTTCCACCTCTCTTTTCTCCTTTTTGCTAGAATTTTTGGTGATCTATTCTAATGTCTACCTTCTGTGAGTTGGTAGCTGATTACATTCCTGTGCAGCACCTTGGGATGTTTTATCTGATGGACTCCATCTAACAGCAAGTTATTTTGTGATACTTGATTATTTGTGTCTATCAGAACTTCACTTCATCTCCCACGCCATGCATTCATACACAATTCACAATGGTCAGATCACCATTATTATGTACAGTTAACATTGGAGTTTAACAGTGTATTGCAATGGGACAGATTGTGGCTATTGGGCGTGAAGTAAGGGGTGGTGAAGGACTAGTCTCCTTCAGCCATTCTAGGCAAAAGCCCTAATTTCTATGCAATGTCACTTAATTATTCCCAGAATTAGTGTGACTTCTACTGGTAACCATGGCGATAAGCTCTTGGAAAAGTCACAACAGGGCAGTCTGTAACAAAGTCCAGTTGGTGGGCTGCATGAACAGATGGTCCTCAGAGAGAGAAAAGAGAGACTTAGGGCTAACATCTAAGCTCAATACTGAGGAACTGATTCACTGTCAGAAATATTGTCAAATGTAGCATTAAACCACAGCTCTGCCTATCTTCTGAAATTGATATAAAAGATTCAAAGACAGTAAAGGGGAGGTGATGGCCTAGTGGTATTATCGCTGGACTGTTAACACAGAGACCCAGGTAATGTTCTGGGGATCCAGATTCAATCCCGCCACGGCAGATGGTGAAATTCGAATTCAATAAAATATCTGGAATTAAGAATCTAATGATGGCCATGAATCCATTGTCAATTGTTGGGAAAAACCCATCTGGTTGCCAATGTCCTTTAGGGAAGGAAATCTGCTGCTCTTACCTGGTCTGGCCTACATGTGACTCCAGACACACGGCAATATGGTTTACATCTTAACTGCCCTCTGGGCAATTAGGGACGGGCAATAAATGTTGACTGGTCATGATGCCCTCATCCTCTGAATAAATAAAGAAAAACAATACCTTAGAAAAAACAGGGACATTCTCCATAATTCAACCCTCGACCAACTTTACTAAAACCCTTGACATTCAATGGTGCTACCATAATGATCAATGAATCCCCTGCTAGTAACATCCTGGGGTTATCATTGACCAGAACCTCAACTGTACTCTCCACTGAGAAAAATATGAGGAAGGTGAAAGAACAAGGAAATTTAGAAAACAAAAGGCTAAAGGAGAATGAAAAATGAAAGTAGGTTAGTAAATGAAGGAGAAAAGGGGCCAATTAAAGACACAGTGATGAGATAGACAGAATAATGGGGAGAGATGGAAGGTTTGATATGGGCTTAATGAGAGTGACACATGGCAACATGGGTGATGGGAGGAAATAGAAGCAAAATTCAGCAAATTTCTCGATAATAGTTGGAAAAAAGATTCAGCAAAATTCACCTTAACAGACAAGGTTTTAAAATAACTAGTATCTTGCATCTTATGATGTTCAAAGCTATTATTTAAAAGGGACTTAGAGAAGTACAAGGCAATCAGACAGAGTCAATGTCGTTTTGTGAAAGGAAGATCATGTTTAATCAATTTTTTGGCATTCCTAAGGAAGTAACATATGCTGTGGATAAAGAAGAACCATTGGATGTACTGTACTTAGACTTCCAGAAGATGCCACATCAAAGGTTAATGCAGAAAATAAGAGCTCATGATGTAGAGGATAACATATTGACACAATTGGGAACATATTGGCAAAATGGCTAATGTAATGAGTGGTGTTCTGGGTTCAAATCCTACTGTGGCAGGTGGTGAAGATTTAATTTATGCAAAAATAACTTTTCAAATAAAAATCTAGCCTAATTATTTGTACAACCATGGTCAATTGTCATAAAAACTCATCTTGTTTATTAATGCCCTTTAAGGAAGGAAACCTCCCATCCTTGCCTGGTCTGGCCTCCATGTGTCTCCGGATCCACAGCAATGTGGTTGATTCTGGTCTGCCCTCTGGGCTTATCGCAATTGGCAATAAATGCTGGCATTGTCAGTGATGCCCACATCCTGTGAACTAACAAAATAAAATTAAAATCATGAGAGGTTTTGACTGGATGTGTGTGGAAAGGATTTTTTTTAATGTGGAAGAATCTAGAACCAACGGTCACTAGGGTGATCAGTCAGAGCTACATATTGGTACCACTGACAGAGGTAGAAAGAAGGCAGAGATAATTTATGGAACTAGGAAATAACTTTAGGAAGTTGGAGTTATAAAACAGTAATTAGTATAGAATAGAATGCCTACTGTATGGAAGCAGACCATTCAGCCCATTGACTCCACACTGACCTTCTGAAGAGCATCCCATCCAGACCCACCCCCCTATGCTATCCCTGTAACCCTGCATTTCCCATGACTAATCTACCTAGCCTGCACATCCCTGGACCCTACGGAGCAATTTAGCATGGACCCATCCACCTAACCTACAGATATTTGGACTGTTTAATCTCTGAATGTTTCCCAGAGCCAGTCACAAGTAAACACAGTAATAGGACAGAGCAGAGGAATTTATTGCTGGAGAAATGGTGTAGGAGAGAGGACTTTTCAGATTTTGGACATATTGAAACTGGATTCAGCTGAGGTGGAACTATTGAACCAGTTGCTCTTCAGCAAGGAAGGGGCAGAATCCAATATTGTGGTTTGCTTCTGAGGAGAGTTTGAGCTATCTTGGCAGTTCACCAGCTCAACTTGGACTCAGGACCATTCCAGAGATAACCGTAATGTAGCCTGTATCTCTGTCTCAGAACTTTTCTGTTCCAGTGTGTTCTCTGTCAGGTCAGGAAGGTATTCTGAGGTTGGTCTCTGAAGGACACCTCTGTGTTCGGCGTTGCCATGACATTTGTGGGGTTCACTGTCATCTCAAAAATCAACAGTATCTGTTTCTCTGCAGTGCTGGAGACCTGGGACCAGTGGTTTTCCACAGGCATCGGTGCTGGGTCCAATGTTCTTTGCTACTTTTTACATAAACGATTTGGATGAGAATATACGAAGCATGGTTAGTATGTTTGTAGATGACACCAAAATTAGTGGTATAGTGGATAGTGAAGAAGGTTGTCTAAGATTACAAAGGGATCTTGATCAACTGGGCCAATGGGCTGAGGAGTGGCAGATGGAGTTTAGTCTAGATAAAGGTGAGGTGCTGCATTTTGGTAAGGCAAACCAAGGCAGGACCTACACAGTTAATGGTAGGGCCCTGGGAAGCATAGAACAGAGATATCGAGGCATTCAGGTAGATAGTTCAGACCATCAATGCACAGCAAGATCCAGTTGTCAGTGGCGTGAACCTAAATAGTCCCTTTCTCTCTGCGTCCACGTCTGTCTTTACTCTCCTTTCTGATTGAACATTGCTTGAAAAACTCTCTGGAATGTCTCTCTCCCTCTCTCACACCCACATATATTATTTCTGCCCCATTGTAAAATCTTAAATGTCAAACACTAATGTCCTTTAGGGAAGGAAACTGCCATCCTTACCTGGTCTGGCCTAGATGTGACTCCAGACACACAGCAAAGTAATTGACTCTTAATTGCCCTCTGGGCAATAAATGATGCCTAGCCAGCGACGCCCCTCATCCCATGAATGAATAAAGAAAAGAAACATTGATGGCCTAACTTCACTGTATCTCTCCTGTTCTCTGCCCCTGGACGTAATAATCCCAGGAATCATGTTCTGGTACTTGGCAAAAACGAATCCCCTGTCCCTTTTCCTCTTTCTCACTTCCTTCCTCTCCTCTCTTCCTATCTCATTCCCATCTCTGCCTCTTTCTCCTGCTCTCTCATGATCCATCCATCTTTTTCACACTTGCTCTGATTTAAGCCTTCTCTGAGCTTTTTCACACACCAATCTGAAGAGCTGAATGTAAACAGAGGGAGAGTGCGTGAGAGAAATTGAGGGGGCAAAAGACAGAGGGAGGTGGCAAGAGAGAGAGGGAGGTGGTGAGAGAGAGAGAGGGGGCAAGAGACAGAGGGAGGTGGTGAGAGAGAGAGAGGGCAAGAGACAGAGGGAGGTGGTGCGAGAGAGAGAGGGGGGAACAAGAGACAGAGGGAGATGGTGAGAGAGAGAGGGGGCAAGAGACAGACAGAGGTGGTGAGAGGGTGAGAGAGAGAGAGAGAGAGAGAGAGCGGGGGTGGTGAACACAGAGCTCCACAATTAGATCTTCAGTAAACTGAATTAAAATATTTCCCCTAGGCATTTCATTTTGAAGTCAAATTCCTGACACTGGAGCAGACATTAATGATTCGTAAATTACACCAGACTCCAGTATAGAGCTGTTTAATCTTGAGGCCCTCGAAATGATTCATTCAAACCAGTGCACAGCAAGATCCCACAAAGAGCAATGTGACAGCATGTGTTTCGCTGACGCCAATCAATTTTGGCTTCAGGAATACAGAGAGGAAAATTCCTGCTGTTTGACAAATTGAAACACTTCCACCTTTCTCTTTTCTCTGTCCTCTCCATACAATGTAGAACAGTACAGCATGGGAACAGACACTATAGCCCACTATGTCTGTGCCAGCCATGATGCTATTCTAACCCTAATCCCACCTGCCTGCACATAGCCAGTAGCCCTGTATTCTCTGCCTGTTCATGTATGTCTAAATGCCCCTTAAACGTTGTGGTCATATCTGCTTCTGCAACCTCCCCCTGATAGCGTGTTCCACTAACACTGGTTAAAGTATCATATCTGGCTCCAGTACCACAGAGAAGAACAGCACTGCTGTTTGACAATTTCAAAACACTTTCCCCTTTCTCTTTTCCCTGCCATCACTCTCCATCACTGATCTTTTTCGCTGTCTTCATCTCTGATTTAATCTTGTACACTGAAAACATTGTTTCATATTTATAAAGATTGTCGCATTTATTTTTGACAATATTAATTTTAATAAACTGCAGACTTTTTCTGTGTCAGTGATTGACGCACAGTGAGATCACATAAGACAAACCAGAATGGGCTAAAATCCCACTTTACATCCAGCAGGGAAATGCTGATTCCTTTACAGCCACTTTTTTTAAAGAAAATTCACCAGACATTGGTGAGGCCACTTCTTTTTTTAATTCATTTGTGGGATGTGGGTGTTGCTGGCTGAGCCAGCATTTATTGCCAGTTCCTAGTTACCCTTGGGAAGGTGGTGTGAGCTGCCTTCTTGAACTGCAGCAGTCCTCCTGCTGTGGGTTGACCTACAATGCCATTAAGGAGGGAATTCCAGGATTTTGACCCAGCGACAGTGAAGGAACAGCGATATATTTCCAAGTCAGGATGGTGAGTGACTTGGAGGGGAACTTGCAGGGGATGGTGTTCCCATATGTCTGCTGCCCTTGTTCTTTTAGATGGAAGTGGATATGGGTTTGGAAGGTGCTGTCTGAGGATCTTTGGTGAATTTCTGCAGTGCATCTTGTAGATAGTACACACTGCTGCTACTGAGCGTCGGTGGTGGAGGGAGTGGATGCTTGTGGATGTGGTGCCAATCAAGCGGGCTGCTTTGTCCTGGATGGTGTCAAGCTTCTTGATGGTGCTGCCCCCATCCAGGTAAGTGGGCAGTATTCCATCACACTCCTGACTTGTGCCTCATAGATGGTGGACAGGCTTTGAGGAGTCAGGGGTGAGTTACTCACCGCAGTATTCCCAGCTTATGACCTGCTTTTGTTGATATTGCATTAATGTGGTGAGTCCAGTTGAGTTTTTGATCAATGATAACCCCCATGATGTTGTTGGAAGATTCAATGATGGTAACACTATTGAATATCAAGGGTTGGTAGTTAGATTGTCTCTTATTGGTGATGGTCATTGCCTGGCATTTGTGTGGCATGAATGTTACTTGTCACTTGTCAGCTCGAGCCCGGATATTATCCAGATCTTGTTGCATTTGAACATGGACTGCTTCAGTATTTGAGGAGTTGCAAATGTTGCTGAACATTTTGCAATCATGAGGCAAACATCCCCACTTCTGACCTTATGATGAAGGGAAGGTCATTGATGAAGCAGCTGAAGATGGTTGGGCCTAGGGACCTTACCCTGAGGAACTCCTGCAGAGATGTCCTGAAGCTGAGATGACTGACCTCCAACAAACACAACCATCTTCCTATGTGTCAGTTATGACTCCAACCAGTTTGGAGAGTTTGCCCCCTGATACTCATTGATTCCATATTTGCTAGAGGTCCTTGATGCCACACTTGGTTGAATGCAGCCTTAATATCAAGGGTTGTCACTCTCACCTCACCTCTGGAATTCAGCTCTTTTGTCCATGTTTGAACCAAGGCTGTAATGAGGTCAGGAGCTGAGTGGCCCTGGGGGAACCCAAACTGGGCGTCACTGAGCAGGTTATTGCTGAGCAGGTGCTGCTTGATAGCACTGTTACTGACACCTTCCATCACTTTACTGATTGTCGAGAGGAGACTGATGGGGCGGTAATTGACCAGGTTTGATTTATCCTGCTTTTTGTGTACAGGACATACATGGGCAATTTCCCACATTGTCGGGTAGATGCCAGTGTTGTAACTGTACTGGAACAGCTTGGCTAGGGGAGCGGCAAGTTCTGGAGCACAAGTCTTCAGTACTATTGCTGGAATGTTGTCAGGGCCCATAGCCTTTGCAGTATCCAGTGTCTCTCACCGTTTCTTGATATCACATGGAGTGAATCGAATTGGCTGAAGACAGGTATCTGTAATGCTGGGGATCACTGGAGGAGGCTGAGATGGATCATCTGGCTGAAGATTGCTGTGAAAGCTTCAGCCTTATCTTTTGCACTGATGTGCTGGGCTCTTCCATCATTGAGGATGGGGATATTTGTGAAGCCTCCTCCTCCAATGAGTTGTTTAATCATCCACCACCATTCGCGACTGGATGTGGCAGGACTGCAGAGCTTAGATCTGATCCGTTGGTTGTGGGATCACTTAGCTCTGTCTATCACTTGCTGCTTTCACTGTTTGGTGTGCAAGTAGTGCATTTTGGTGGCTTCACCAGGTTGATACCTCATCTTCAGGTATGCCTGGTGATGCTCCTGGCATGCCCTCCTGCACTCTCCACTGAACCAGGCTTTTTTTTCTTTCTTTATTCATTCATGGGATGAGGGGCATTGCTGACCAGACAGCATTTATTGCCCATCCCTAATTGCTCAGAGGGCAGTTAAGAGTCAACTACATTGCTGTGGGTCTGGAGTCACACATAGGCAAGACCAGGTAAGGATGGCAGTTTCCTTCCCTAAAGGGCATTAGTGAACCAGATGGGTTTTTCCAATAATCGACAATGGATTTACAGTCATCATTAGACTCTTAATTCCAGATATTTTTTGAATTCAAATTCCACCATCTGCTGTGGCAGGATTCAAACCTGGGTCCGCAGAACATTATCTGGCTCTCTGGATTAACAGTCCAGCGATAATACCACTAGGCCATCGCCTCAGAGTTGGTCCCCTGGCTTGATGGTAATGGTTGAGTGGGGGATATGCCGGGCCATGAGGTTACAGATTGTGCTGGAGTACAATTCTGCTGCTGTTGGTGGCCCAAAGCACCTCATGGATGCCCAGATAACAAGGTGTGGAGCTGGATGAACACAGCAGGCCATGCCCAGGCTTGAGTTGCCAGAACTATTCAAAATCTGTCCCATTTGGCACGGTGATAGTACCACACAACATGATGGAGGTTGTTCTCAATATGAAGGCGGGACTTTGTCTCCACAAGGACTGTGTGATGGTCACTCTTACTGATACTGTCTTGAACAGATGCATCTGCAGCTGGCAGATTGGTAAGGATGAGGTCAAATATGTTTTTCCCTCTTGTTGAGCGATGACCGTATAAAGGTTTATAAAATTATGAGGGACATTGATAAGATGAATAGCAAGGGTCTTTTCCCTGGACAACATAGGTTTAAGGTGAGAGGAGAAAGATTTAAAGAGACCTGAGGGGGCAACTTTTTCACACTGAACCTGGTTTGTATGTGGAATGAACTGCCAGAGGAAGTGGTAGATGCAGTTACAGTTTCAACATTTAAGAGCCATTTGGACAGGTACGTGAATAGGAAACCATTCGATGTGAATAGAGGGATATGAGCCAAATGGGACTAATTTAGTTTGGGAAACTTGGTTGGCATGGATTAGTTGGGCTGAAGGGTCTGTTTCTGTGCTGTATGACTCTTTGACTCTATTCTTGGTGGCTTTTCTTGAGGCACTGTGCTCTAATTTCTCTTGGTTGACACTGCTGATCATCAACACAATGTTGTAGCAGGAGCCCACCATAGCTACTGTCTTATGAATGTGGATTCCATCAGGCCCAAAATGATCTAGTAATGGATTAGTAAATACATCTTGCTGGTCTAACTGGAAGAGTCACTTTGAGTAAATAATGTGAGGTTTATTGCATTACTGCAACAAGTTACAGGTTACATAAATATAACCAACACTAACTAACATATAGACTGTTAAGAGCACACTGGTCTCAGCTCCTTCTCTACTCTGACCAAGTTTCCCTGACATTCTCATTCTGGGTAATGTTTACTGCATTCAGTTAAATATTAAACCTTTCAGATTCATATACAACACACTTGATCGCTGGAAAGGAAGTTATTACACTGTGCAGTCTCTCAAACACCTTTAACATTCCCTCCGTCACTGTCAATCCTCATTCTATCACTGTTGTCCTTCCTTTGATGACCTTCAACTCCATCACCCTTGACCAACAAACATTCATATGTTAGAGCTTTGTCTATCATCATTGGTGAGTCTATAATTACAATGGAACTGGCCGCCTTCCCTTTGACCTATCATCAATCACCTTTGACTGCCATCGATCATCCTCCACCCTCCCTCTAACATAACCTCCCTCTGTTCGTCTCAACTCACAGCAACTCACCATTGACTTTCCTTGTATAACCCCCATCCTGCTTGACTTCCTGTCCATTGACGCCTTCCTGTGGTCCAGCTGCCTCTCTCTGTTGCCTGTAAAACTTTATAGGAATACCTCTCTTTCTTCCAAGATCAGCCCTATCCTGTTCCCCTTTCACAACCACCTCCCAATCCTAATCCATTAATGCCTCCTCCCCACAGTTCTATAACGCTTGCTGTAGATGAGAAGCTGCACCTACTCAGTTTAAATCCATCAAAGGAATAACCTTACCTGCTACAGGCCATCTTTAACCTATTGCAGATCTGAAGGCAGATGTTTCTCTTTCAGTCCATACTTTATCCCAAAAGTGCAATTTAATCTGGCAAAACTGAGTTTTAATGAATCATAGTCACGCGTTAAAAAGAGATTCCCATGCTTTCTGTCAGGAACCTTACTCTGCCCTCAATTTGCTGCCAAATTTCATCCTGCCATCAGGAAGCTGACATTCTGCCTCCTGCTCAACTTACTGGTCCATACTGCCCCCCCCCCATTTGGGGCAGCACGGTGGCTCAGTGGTTAGCACTGCTGCCTCACAGGGTCAGGATCCTGGGTTCAATTCCACCTTCAGGCGACTGTCTGTGTGGAGTTTGCACATTCTCCCTGTGTCTACGTGGGTTTCCTCTGGGTGCTCCGGTTTCCTCCCACAGTCCAAAGATGTGCAGGTTAGGGTGGATTGGCCATGCTAAAATTGCTCGTAGGGGATCTGCAGGCTTGGTGGATTAGCTATGGGAAATGCAGGGCTACAGGGATGGGGTAAGGGGGTGGGATGATCTTCAGGTGCGGGCTTGATGGGCCAAATGGCCTGCTTCCACACTGTAGGGATTCAACTCTGTACCCACCTCATTTCATTCCCTGTGATCTTTGCAGGGTTTGGCCCAGAGTTTTCGCTCTGTATCCACAGGGCTGGTGTGAGATTGGGAAATGGGAAATCTGTTGCTGTTCATAGACCACCCAAGCGAGTATGAGTCACAAGCATTTATGGGCAAAGGGTGCTGGGTTATTGGAGACTCACTTTGTTTTAATACATATGAGGTGTTCAGGGTCCGGGCCATCTTATTTATAAAATTCACCAGGCAAGACCAGTATCAAGGGAGATGCCGCAGCTCCTGCTTGTTTAATATTCCTGACATTGACACTTTACAGATCTCCAGCTCTGGGATCCCCAAGTGCCAATCACTACCTTTTAGATAGTCCAACACAATAACCCCAGTATTGATTAACTCTAAAAAAGATTGAAAAGCGAGAGCTATCATAGCCACTGACTTCTGGACTAGTGAATGACTCTAATGTGATAAAAAGGTAATGCCAATTATTAAGTGGGAGCGGCTCTCAGTGTGACTGGGGGGCAGGTTTCCTGTTTGTTCTGGAGTCCCCTCCCTGCCCCTTTGACGTATTACATTGATGCTGAAAGTCTTATATAAAAGGTTGGAGAGGTCACTAAGTGTGCTCAGACACCTCCGACTGATCTACTGCCGTAGCCCTTGTTAGAAACTACAGTGAGCCTCTGAAAGCAGTGTTCTCCTCAGCTTGAGGTGCCACAGTCAGGCTGCCAGAACAGGAGGAGTCTTCACTGAGACTCTCACGGTAAGTGCCCATCACTACACTCACCCCTCTGGGGCTCAGTTATTCCATTCCAACATCCACCCTCTCCGGCCACTCGCTTCTCCTGTTCATTTTGCTCATGTTTCTCCTGTTTCTATTTGACCACCATCTCCTCCTATTACAGTTGCCACTTTTCATTCTGATTACAACTGAAAACTGAGCATCACAACAAGCTCGTAACTGCAATTAAATATGTCAATGGGTACATGTTTGTGATTGTATCTGTTTTAATGCATTTGTGTGTATATTTATCTGTAAATCTTTCTACATGTGTTTCTGTGCATGTATGTATCTATGATTCTGTGGGTGTATATAGTTGCACACCTTTGTATTGTGTGTGCATGTGTATCTGTTTGTGTGTGAATGTGTGTGTGCATTGCGTGTATGTCTATCTGTACTTGTATCTACGTTAGGTGTGTCTGTGTGTGCTTTTGTGTGTGTGTGTGTGTGTGTGTGTGTGCATGCATGTAACATGTGTATGTATGTATTTGTGTATAATGTGAAAACGCTGAAATTTCTGCAATTCTCGGCATCTAAGACAGGATAGAACTGACAGAGCACAGATCCAAGTGACAGTTAGGAGTAAATATATTCAGCTGATGCACTCATTTCTATCTGAAGGCCTTCACCTCAAACATAAACTCATCCTTACCTTATTGGAGACTGTTAGATCTGTTAGACCTGTTGAAGTTCCTGTCTGAAAGCTTACACCAGTAAATAGGATCCACACACTGACACTCACTGCCCTCCTTCCAGAGAGTAATAATTATTCTGCTCACTTCCCTTCACTCTTTCTGCTGTTTGCATTCCTTTGATCTCATTCTCCTTTTTTTCTCAATCACTCCTCGCTCAAGTTTAATCATTTCTTCAAATCCTTTCACTCGAGACCCATCTCTTCATGGTTTATCTGTTTTTGTGATAATTCCCACATCTTTTTGAATTCTCACCTTTCTTCATCACTGTGTAACAGCCACTCTCTGATATCCATCACATTCATCTACTAACCTCTCTCCCTGCATGAATTCCTCACCTCTTTCCTGTCTCCTGTTTCCTGTTTCCAATTCTCCCCAGTTGTCTGATTTCTTGCTATTTCTTCCTCTAATTCCTCCTCTCCCTCTCGACTTTTCTATGCCCGCAATTCCTCTCTCTCCTCCAAATTCTCTGATTTCTTTCTCCCTCTCCACCCTCCCAATTCTCTCACTAGCCTGGTTTCCAGTACTCTTCCCCAACTTCACCGTTCTGAGGAAGGGTCACTGGATCCGCAACATTAACTCTGTTTCTCTCTCCAGAGAAGCTGCCAGACCTGCTCAGTTTCTCCAGCATGCTCTGTTTTTGTTCCATCATAGAATCTCTACAATGTGGAAACAGGCCATTTGGTCCAGCAAGTCCACACCAACCCTCCAAAGAACATCCCACTCTCCTATACTATCCCTGTAATCCTGCATTTCCCAAGGCTAATCCACCTAGCCTGCACATCCCTGGACACTATGGGCAATTTAGCGTGGCCAATTCACCTGACTCGCATACCTTTGGACTGTGGAACGAAACCAGAGCGCCTGGCAGAAACCCACGCAGACATAGGGACAACTCCACACAGACAGCCACCTGAGGGTGGAATCAAACCGGGGTCCCTGGCACTGTGAGGCAGCAGTGCGAAGCACTGAGCCACCGTGCCTCCCATTTTCTCTCTCTCCTCTCACTCCTCTCTTTTATTTCCCAGGTCCTTCAGAATTTCCTTCCAACTTCAACCTATCTAGCTCTTAAGAAACAGATTCTTTTTTGCTGTTCCTCAATTCTTCAACCCTCCTTCTCTGAACTTTTGTTCTTCTCCACTATTCCTCATCTGATTCCTCTCTCTGATTCATCATCTTTCTCTGTCCTTGTGACTATTGATATTTAGAAACATAGAAATGGGTGGATTTGGCCCATCGAGCCTGCACCATCATTCCATTCAATCATGGCTGATCATGCAATCTCAGTATCCCATTCCTGCCCTATCCCCATTCTCCTTGATTCCTTTAGCCACAAGGGCCATGACCAGCTCCCTCTTGAATATATCTAATGAACTACTCCAACAACTTCCTGTGGGAGAGAATTCCACAGGCTCACAACTCTCCGAGTGAAGAAATCCTTCCTCATCTCCATCCTGAATGGCTTACCCATTATTTTAGACTGTGACCCCTAGTTTTGGACTTCCCTAACATTGGGAACATTCTTCCTGCATCTAGCCTGTCCAGTCCCATCAGGATTTTATATGTTTCTATGAGGTCCCCGTTCATTCTTCTAAATTCCAGCGAATACAAACCCAGACAATCCAGTCTTTCCTCGTATGTCAGTCCTGCCATCCCAGGAATCAGTCTGACTCCCTCAATAGTAAGAATCTCCTTCCTCAGACTAGGACACCAAAACTACACATAATACACAAGGTGTGCCCTCACCAAGCCCCTGTATAACTGCATCAAGACATCCTTACTCCCATTCTCAAACCCTCTCACTATGAAGGACAGCATGCCATTAGCTTTCCTCACCACCTGCTGCTCCTGCATGCCAACCTTCAACAACTGTTCCATTAGGACACCCAGGTCTTGTTGCACCTCACCTTTTCCTAAACTGCCACCATTTGGATAATAATCTGCATTCCAGTTTTGTAACCAAAGTAGAAACCCTCACATTTATTCACATTATTTTGCATTTGCGAAGTATGTGCCTACTCAGCCAGCCTGTCCAAGTCACCCTACAACCTCCTCACAGCACACACTGCCGCCCAGCTTAGTGTCATCTGCCAATTTGGAGAGATGGCATTCAATTTCTTCATCCAAATTGTTAATGTATATTGTGAACAGCTGAGGTCCCAGCACTGAACCCTATGGCACGCCACTCGTCACTGCCTGCCATTCTGAAAAGGACCCGTTTATTCAAACTCTCTGCTTCCTGTCTGCCAACCTGTTCTCTATCCATGTTAATATATTATCTCTGATACAATGAGCTTCAGTTTTCCTTACTAATCTCTTGTGTGGAACCTTGTCATAAGCCTCTTGAAAGTCCACATACACAACATCTACTGTTTCACCCTTGTCCACTCTACTGGTCACATCCTCAAAAGATTCCAGAAGATTTGTAAAGCTTGATTTCCCTTTAGTGCATCCATGCTGATTAGGACCGATTCTGTCACCACTTTCCAAATGCTCAGTTATTGCATCCTTAATGATTGACTCCAGCATTTTCCCCAACACTAACAGGCCTATAATTCCCCATTTTCTCTCTCCCTCCTTTTTTTAAAGAGTGGAGCTACAATAACTACCCTCCAGCCCATTGGAAATCTTCCAGATTCTATAGAATGCTGGAAAATGATCACCAATGCATCTGCTATTTCTAATGCTCATCCTATTCTTTTAACATATACTATATTAAATACTTAGCAGAAATGAAATGATTGTATTGGGTACTGCGTATTTACCCAGCATGCTGCATTAGATCCCAAAATGTACAAATGCCTAACCTGTCATTAGCAATGTCTTTCCATTTTAGCAAGTTATCAGAGCATTTTGTTACACCTAACCAGAGCCCAATGACTTAGATCATAAATATTTCATCGTTCTCAGTTTCTTGCCCAGCCATTTCTCAAAATAAGTATTTGCTTTGTAGCTGTGTATAATACTCATTACAAACCCACTGAGTTTGGAAGTGACCAAGACAAGGTGAGGGTCTCACTTTGGAACGAGGGAGGGGAGTTAAGGTCATGAGGCCACGTGACGATGACACTTCTAAGGCAGATTCATGTCCTGAAATTGGATAGCCCTCTCCCCCAGTGGTTTGCAATGGGTGATTAACCCACAGCTCTTGAGTGCAGACTGCTACTGATAATGATTTCAGCAAGCAGCTAGTGTCCTTTGTCCTACTTATCATCTGCACAGAGTCAAATCTCACCAGTAATTTACACTGCCTGAAGCCTAGCTGTGTGAATAAAGGGAAGTAGGGGCATTATGGCTGTGGCTAGTGCTGGGAGTTACTCTGCAAACTGATTCGGGGAAAGGGAGATCGAAGGCTGACAACGGAAAAGACAGCAGGCACTAAGGTTTACTGATGCTGCTTTGGAGGTTCTGCTGGGGAAGGTTCAAAGGACAAAAGATGTTTTGCATCTGCAATGGAGAATAAAACCATTGCACACTTAGAAAAGCCGTGGAAGCAGATCGCTATCATGGCCAATGCCAGCAGTGTAGCCCCGTGGACATGGAAACAGTACAGTAAGAACTCTGGCTGCCATTTTGTAGGAAGGATAGTATTAAATCGGAGAGAGTTAAGAAAAGATTTACCAGGATGTTGCCAGGAATGGAGGGCTTGATATATAAAAATAGACTGGAAAGTCTGGGACTTTTGTATTGGAACATAGGAGGTTGAAGGGTGACCTTAGAATCAGAGAATCCCTACTGTGTAGAAACAGGCCATTCGGCCCAACAAGTCCACACCACCCCTCCGAAGAGCATCCCTTTCTGACTCGTTCTGCTACCCCTGCATTTTCTCAGGTCCGACCCAAACATCCCTGAACACTATAGGCAATTTAGCATGGCCAATCCACCTAGCCTGCACACCTTTGGACTGTGGGAGGAAACTGGAGCACCCAGACGAAACCCACACAGACACGGGGAGAATGTGCAAACTCCACACAGAGCTGATGGTGGAATTGAACCTGGGTCCCTGGTGCTGTAAGGCAGCAGTGCTAACCATTGAGCCACCGTGCCGCTCTAAATTGAGGTTTATAAAATCATGAGGGGCATAGATAAGGTGAATAACATGAATCGTTTCCTTAGGGTGGCAGAGTTTAAATCTAGGGAGTATAATTTTAAGGTGAGAGGGGAAAGATTTAAAAAGGGCATGAAGGGCAACTATTTTACACAGAATGGTTCATGTGTAGAATGAACTACCAGAGGAAGTGGTGGATGTGGGTACAGTTACAATGTTTAAAAGACATTTGGATAAGTCCATGAATAGGAAAGAGTTGGGGAGATATAGGCCAGGCGTAAGCATGTGTGACTAGTTTAATTTGGGAACATGGTCATCATGGACTGGTTGGACCAAAGGGTCTGTTTCTGTGCTGTATAACTCTATGATTGTATAACTTTAATGACGTTGCACAAGCAGTGAAGATTAGCAATTGCAATTTCAAATGCCTAATCCTATCAAGTGAATCACCAACCTTAACCATGTTCAATTCAACTTGACCTGTACTTCATCTCACTATAACCCCAGCAATTAGGGGTCACACCTAACATTCCCGATGTTCCCAATGACCGGGGAGATCCAAACATGGGTGGCCACGGTCTAAGGATATGGGGGACTGAGTTGAGGAGAAATGTCTTCACCCAGAGATGGGTGAACCTGTGGAATTCTCTTGTTGAGACCAAAACATTGAATGTTTTCAAGATGGAATTAGATGCAGTTCTTAGGGCTAAAAGGTTATGGGGCAGAAGCAGGACTAGGGGACTGAGTTGGATGATCAGCCATCATCAGATTGAATGGTGGAGCAAGTTTGAAGGGCTGAATGGCCTACTCCTGTTCTTTTTCTCTATGTTTCTATTCACAGCTTCACCTCTTGCTCACACAGTGAGCACTGTTGCCAACATTAATCCACATGTCAAAGTCTGCATACATCACTATTCAATCATGACAGCTCCATCATTCCAAACAGATGACACACTTTTGCCGACAGGAAATTACACAACCCTCACTGACAGGATAACAATATCCATGGCAGGGCTCGGGCTGGGGTGGGAGAGGAATCTAAATGAAGGAGCCACAGTCTCAGGATAAGAAGCAGGCTATTTCGGACTGAGGTGAGGAAATGTTTTGTCCCTCAGGAGGTGGTGAACCTTGTTAATTCACTGCCCAGTGCTCTGTGGAGGCTGCGTCATTGAGTACATTCAAGATAGAGTTCAACGGATTTCTAAATATTAAAGACATCAAAGTGAGCAGAGATAGCAGAGGAAAACAGGGTTGAGGCCATGATCAAATTGGTGTAGCAAGCTGACTGGGGCTGAATGGTCTACGCCTGCTTATATTTCCCATATTGCCCTCCTTTTGCAGGAGCAGGTGGTCGCAGAAACAAACAGAGAGTCAAGAGGACTTGACCTTTAGCCACCTCAATGGAGGTGACAGGGCTGGCAGCTATGGGAAAGGTCAGTGTTGACCAGTATCAGCATAACTGCTCCCCGCTCTGTCATCCCAGATCCCCCCATCCAGCAGTCCCTTTCTGTCTCTGACTGAGGGGGCACACAGGCACTTCCTGCTTCCTCCATGGGTTCATCTTACCCTCGTCCCTCTTCCCTCTCACCTACCTGAGGGCTACAGCCTGCCGAGGCAGTAAAGGAACAGTGAGAATGCAGGTTAAGACACCCTGTCACTTCATTGCCCAGACACAGCCCAGCAGCTCTGATATGGAGGATAGCACAGAGAGGGGCTATCTGTATTGTTACACATTGTGCTGCAGCCAGGGCAGATGGTATAACTAACATAGGTTCCAGTTCCTGGAGGGTGAGCTTGCAGATGGTATAACTAACATAGGTTCCAGTTCCTGGAGGGTGAGCTTGCAGATGGTATAACTAACATAGGTTCCAGTTCCTGGAGGGTGAGCTTGCAGATGGTTCAGCTGATGGCTCTGATGAGCTAGAGTAAACAAAGTGGGCTGAATAGCACCCATACACAGGACACAGAAGACCCCATCTCCGGACTTGGTGTTCAGAGGCATGGAGGAGCCTGCTATGAAGTTAGCACAATGTTTCGAGCCCGTCCTTTCCACCCCAGAGAGGGTGGCCAGTTCCATTGGGGAACCAACCATCACACAGCATCCAGGGACCAATCATAGCACAGGACCCATCTGAGGCCTGAGCGATGCTGAGGAGGCTCAGGCCCTCAGTGACAGCTTTCTCCTTTGGAAGCTCCGGATCTCTCTGAATGGCTGTGTGCAAAGGGCCTGTCAGTGCTTCTATCATCTGTTCCCTAACAGACCTACTTCAAAACACCCTCTATAGGTATGCAAGCCTCCCACTAAGGGCCCTTCTCGTCCCGCTTTGTTCAATGTGGCCTCTGTTTATCCTCCCATTCATGCCCATATTATGAGGAAACCCTGCTATTTGTTTTTTGAGCATTCTCATAGTTGCTTGGGGCTAATATTTCTTACTGATTGTTTCCCTCAACAGAAGCTCTCTGATGGGTTTTCTTCGTAATTCTGAGAGTACAATTAGCTTTTGTATCCGTCTAGCTGTATATGTTAGTTTAAACAGATTAAATCCCAGGTTGTAGCCTGAAATTAACCTGAAATTGTTCACACAAGGAAACCCTAGCTTTGCATTTCAACTCAAGTCACCTTCAAAAGTCTAGGAGATAAAGACTACAGCACATCACTTGGCACAGCGACCATTCAGTAAACACATACCATGGTGATAATTAATTCTGCTTACCCATGACTGCACAGTCCTCATTATAGCCATTGAAAAGGAGGCCATTCATACCCTCAAGTCATTCATAGAGTCATACAGCACGGAAACAGGCCCTTCAATCCAACCAGTCCATGCTGAGCATAATCCCAAACTAAACTAGGCCCACCCGCCTGCGCTTGATCCATTTCTCTCCAAACATTTCTTATTCATGGATAAACCAGCCAGATTAATTGCCTGTGTGCATTGGGAGTCTGAGCGGTACATCCGTATCCTCCAAGATTTTCAGGGATATGCAAGGTATGTCTCCCTGTAGTGCCACACCTTGTTCCAGACAGTGCATTGGGGGTATTCCTGGGAACCAGGTTAGTTGTATTGCTGAATATGGAACAAGCTGCTCTAACCTGTCTGGCCACTAACAGGGAAAGATAAAGCTGCCAGAATCCAACCATTGGGTTACCCTCTCATTATAAAGAGAGAGAGAGAGAGAGAGAACTGGTGGTGGTTTAATCTGAGTTGAAGGGAGAGGTTGAGAAAGAAAGTCCTCTATGGTAACCTCAGCTGGGGTGGGAGTTGAACCCAAGCTGCTGGTATCACTCTGCATCGCAAACCAGCGAGTTTGAGGAAGGGTCACAGGACCCGAAACATTAACTCTGATTTTTCCTTCACAGACGCTGCCAGACCTGCTGAGCTTTTCCAGCAATTTCTGATTTTGTTCCCGATTTACAGCATCCACAGTTCTTTCAGTTTTTATCACAAACCAGCTGTCTGGCCAACTAAGCAAACCAACCCATTTCTGGTCACTAACACACCTCTGTCTGTCTGCTTTGAAAACAGAACGTGTGTGCACAATGCTGTTTCCCAACCAGGCTCTGACCTTCACCATGATTGTTCTACTTTGCTGTTCAGTGAGATCTCAGAATCCAGTGGAAAAGTGAGTATGACTGCCCTGCCCTGCCTGTTATACCTGTGGGGTTCAAAGTGTGTTCAGCCCCAATTTCTTTTTGCTTTATGGGATGTGGGTGTTGCTGGCAAGGGCAAACTGAATGGCCAAGTCCAATTGCCCCTTAAACTAAGCAACCTGCTTGGCCATTTCCAAGGACCAAGAATTAGCCATATGTTGTAGGTGTGGAGTCCTGCTCTGGTGAGATTTGAACCTATGTCCCCAGGATATTAGACAGGGCCTGCTTGGATTACTAGTCCAGTGACAGTGACAGCACCACTGCACCACTGTGCCCCCACCCTCCTTCTCTATACTTGTCAATGTCAGAAAGGAACCTTTCTGGAAATACACCTATGAGGAGAAGCAGAGTGAATGTATCAGGTCAATGGCGATTTATCAGAGCTGGGGACAGATGGAAATGTCAGAGTTTTTAAGCCAGTAAAATGTGGGAGGGGGAGGGAAGAACAAAATGGAATTTCTGTGAAGGACAGGGAAGTTTAAATAACAAATCAATACCTGGATTTTTTTTCTTTCAAACAGCTGTCCGCTCCCTCTCCTCCCAACCAATCCTGGTCTCAAATGTCTCTCACCAATCCCCTCCCTCACAGGGTGTGGGACGCCCCCTCCTGTTGAGCACCAAAACCAAGTCACAATGGGAAAGTCTTGCGGAAGCAGATATGTGCCCATTGTTCACAATGTGGTCTCCTCTACATTGGATGCATACTACTGGGAGACCACTTGGATGACACCCCCACTCAGTCCACAAGAATGAACCCTGAGCTTCCAGTTGGTTGCCATTTTCATGCTCCGTTATGTTTCCACAGCAACATTTCTGTCTTTGGCCTGTTGCAGTTTTCCAATGAAGGTCAACACAACCTAAAGGATTACCCCATAATCCTTCATCTCGGCACTCTCTAGCCTTCTGAGCTCAGCACTGAGTTCAACAAACTCAAGATCATTATCTCAGCCTCCATCTCTTTCTAAGTGTTGTTTTTTTCTCCTCTCTTTCATTTTACACAGTCATAGAGTCATACAGCACGGAAGCAGACCCTTTGGCCCAACTCATCCATGCTGACCAAGTTTCCCAAACTAACCTAGTCCCACTTGCCTTATATTTGGCCCATTTCTCTTTAAACCTTTCTTATTCATGCACTTGTCCTAATGTTTTTTAAATAGAGTCATAGAGATGTACAGCACCGAAACAGACCCTTCAGTCCAACTTGGCCATGCTGACCAGATACCCTAAGTTAATCTAACCCCATTTGTCATGATTTGGCCCATATCCCTCTAAACCTTTCCTATTCATGTACCCATCCAAATGACTTTTAAATATTGTAACTGTACTTGCATTTACCACTTCCTCTGGCAGTTCGTTCCACATATAAACTACATTGTGTGTAAATGTTTCCCCTCAAGTCCCTTTTAAATCTTTCTCCTCTCACCTTAAAAATATGCCTCCTATTTTTGAACTCCCCCACCTGAGAGAAAAGACCTTGGCTATTTGCCTTATCCATGCCCAACATGATTTTATAAACCTCTGCAAGGTCACGCCTCAACTATCTCCTCTCCAGTGAATAAAGTCCCAGCCTATCCAGCCTCTCCTTATAACTCAAACCTTCCATATCTGGCAACATTCTGGTAAATCTCATCTGAACCCTCTAGATCTTAATCATATCCTTCCTATAACAGGGAGAACAGAACTGCACACAGTACTCTAGAAGAGGCTTCACAAACCTCAACATGACATCTTGAGTTGGTCTTGTCTTGTTTCTTTCTGTATCCATTTACACTGCGTTCTGCTTTACTTTAAAAAATTAGCCATTCACCCTTTATTTGGTCATAATCTTCATTTATCCATTACCACTCTCTTTGAGGTTCTGCAACATTGAATTGTCAGATCAAACAGCACAGGGAGAAATTAAAAAAGATGTTTTCTTTTCTATTTTCGTTGAATAGTTTCCACTTATTGCTTCTAAAAAAGAAAAGGAAGGCTGTGTTTGAGGTCAGTGCCGCTGCGAGGTGGAGCACCATCACAACAATAAGAACTGAACTGACTCCCCTATCCAGATCAATTCCGCCATTGAACAAGGCTGTGGTTATTGCCAATGCCACCACTAGGCAGCACAGTGGCCATGCACGAGCAGATACACAGGTTGTAGTTCAAACTCCTGAGTGTCCCCTCGCTGAAAACCAACAGACATTACAGTAGCACAACAAAGTGTCCCTGGAACAAACTGGAATACCGCCGACCAAGAGGCATGATCACAGAGAGTCCTCAGTGCCAGAAACCTCTGTGCATGCCGGCAACCATCTGTGCCAGCCATCTTGGCATTGACAAAACCAGAGACCAATGGATCACACTGAATTCCTGATGTCAGTCCTTAACTTGTCTTTCAACAATTTATTTTACATTGCACACCCCAAAGAAAGGTTTTGTGGTTCAGTCCCTGCTCAGGGACTTTACAGCTGTGAGGTGTGGCAATATAACCAATTTAGTGTAAGGCCCTGCTGAAGCCTGGGGGAAAAAATCCACTACATGAGAGGAGAGTGCTAATTGGTTGGCAAGTGGTCTGTAATTGGTGGAGGTGTTGTCATGGAAAATGTACCCAGTTATGTCAATTGACAGTTAACAGCTGGTTGTGCAAAGGATTGGTGTAGATTGTACCAAACAGCATATCCCTTTAGCTGTTCGCAACATGCAAGTTACTGACTGTGTCTGATGATCCTGTGCTTGCAAAAGTCACAATACAGTCTCCAGCATTAGATGTGACTGTGAAATTGGACAACTTTTGCTGGTTAATTTTGAATGTGTCTGGAATTGTAATGCCAATGAATTTAAGATTGCCAGTTGAGCTCACAGTGTGGTGAACTTGTATGCACTGGAAGTGACATATATTGATCCACACAGCCCTGATCTTTGTAGATGGAGGAAGTATGCACACATTCTGCACTTGTTACAACTCAACATACTGGGTGACAGCCAATCACTCGTTCTCAGGGCAATGCCTCGACCAATCAGAGTCAACCTATCTGGTTTAAAATTTACAACAGGGCTGGCTGTTAACTGTCAATCATCTTTAGTCTATGCATTCTCCATGGCAAATGCCTGTACCAACAGGACTGTCCTCTTATGTGGTATAAATGTTGGTTTTCCCCTTGAATTTTGATTCATTTGAAATGTCCTGAAGAGTGCAAGGTGAAATGTTTCAACAGAATGTGTCTTTTCAGCAACACTCAAGTTCTGTAAGACCAGTGGACAATACACACCCACTACCTATTCCTAGGGTTAAAAGTGGTACAAGGGAATCATTGGAGGCAAACAGGGATATCTCCAAATCTGCTACACATTTAGTCAGGATAGGGCAGCAATCATAGCAGAACAACGCAAAATCTAAATCTACACCAGTGCAAACCAACAGTTTGACAGAACTCCACCATAAATCCATGCCAGCATTACATTTCAGTTTTGTGTGTGTAGATTGCTCTAGGTGCCATCTTTAATGCATTGGGAACACTAGGCAAAGGGAAGTAGGTGGTTGGACTGGAAATCTAGGGTCATTCAATCAGGTAACGATTAGTGTGTGGAGGCGGGTCACTGTGAGAATGGATGCCTGGGCTGGTCAATGGTGGGAGGGTTGGGGGTCTGGGGGTGTGCGGGTTCATGAAAGCTCCAGGAACCTGTCCAGCCAGAGTCGGCAACCCAAGTGCTGAGCAATGTTATCTGTCTTTCAGTAAACGGACAGTGACAGAGCACCAGCTCCTACATGACAAGGGAAGGGCAATGGAGCAGCTCAAACGGTTAATGTGGCTGAACAGCGCGATGAGTGGGGTCCACACTGCCACCACTGGGCAAGTGCAGGCCTGCTCCCTGCCAAGCGGGCACTGCAAGAGGTGCAGGAGCTCGGAGAGACTGGGCACAGCCCTCCACCCTGCAACCAGTGCTTAACCTAGTCTTCTGGAACATTCTACGAGCCAGAGGTTCTGAACAAAGTACCATTCATTTCGACAGGATGAAGCACTCCCACACCAGCAGCTTATGTGTCCCTCGTCCTTAGCTCTGTGTCAGTCTCCAGTATGGTACTGATTCCCATGTTTTCTGTTGGCTGTTGTACCACGCTGTGTAAAATTCCACAATTAAAACATAATTTTTTTATTGCTTCATCGCTTTTGACATTTGTTTGGCTTTCTCTGTGTTCCAGGTATATCCCAGGGCAAAGGCAAGAGTGCAGAGTGGGAGTGGGGGCCAAAGCAGGCTAAAGGCGGGAGGGGAAGGGTCGGTGGGGACAAGGAGCAGAGAATGGCCCCCCATCTCCCTCCACCTTCCATTTACTTCGAACTGGACACCAAGTCATTGTATGAGAAAGGCTGGAGGTCCATAAGGCATAGGAGCAGAAGTAGGCCATTTAGCCCATCAACTCTGCTCTGCCATTCAATGAGATGATGGCTGATTCTGAACTCCACTTTCCTGCCTTTTCCCCATAATCCTTGATACCCTCGCTGATTAAAAATCTATCTATCTCAGCCTTAAATATACTTAACAACCCCCAGCCTCAACCACCCTCCGTGGTAAAGAATTTCATTGATGACTAGGCTCAGGGGTAAAGCTTCCTTTTCCTCTGTCTGAAAAGTGTGACCCCTTGTTCTGAGATGATACCCTCTAGTCCCATACCCTCCAACAAGGGAAAACAACCTTTCTACATCTACCCTGCTCACTAAGAATCTCATATGTTTCAATAGCATTGCCTCTCATTCTTCTGAAAGCCAATAATTACAAACTCAACTTACACAACGTTTCCACATAAGACAATCTCTCCATATCATTTCTCTGGCTTCCCTCCTACACCAGTTTATCTTTCCTTAGACAAGGGGGCCAAACTATTCACAATATTCTAGGTGTGGTCTGAACAGTGCCTTGTAAAGTTTTAGCAAGACATCTCTAGTTTTATATTCCATTCCCTTTGAAAGAAAGACAGATATGCCATTCACCATTGTTATTATTTGCTTTTTGTAATTCCCAAATACCTCACTGTGCTGCAACTTTCTGCAGTTATTCACCACTTAAGTCATATTCAGAATAGTTAGATTAAGAATGGGAAGTTCGGAAAGACTAATTCTGACTGCAGATGCACAGCCCAGGTACAAGAAAACTGACCAACACATACTCAGACAGAAAGAATGGAGTGACAGAAGGATTCTGGTAAAAATAGGAAGCTCTGTGATAGAGTCATAGAGTCATACAGCACAGAAACAGACCCTTCGTTCCAACTAGTCCACACCATCCGTGTTCTCAAACTTAATGTTGTAACTGTACCAACTTCCACCACTTCCTCTGGTAGCTTATTCCATACACGCACCACCCTCTGCGTGAAAAAGTTGCCCCTTAGGTCCCTTTTAAATCTTTCCCCTCTCGCTTTAAACCTATGCCCTCTAGTTTTGGATACCCCTACCTGTTCAGCCTTAAGTCTGTACATCCCTCTGGAAGCTGAGATTCTGACTCACTGAGAACTCCAAAACACCGCTGTGACAGGGAAGGAGCTGAGTCAACATATTCTGTGTTGTTTTTAATTCAGCATTTCTCAGTCCACTCGCGGGTTCCCTAGAGATGGTGACTATGGGCTTCCTTCGTGTTCCCTGTAGGTACAGGCTGACAGAAACACTGTATGTATAGTTCACAATGCGTTGCTGTGTACAGGCTGACAGGAACACTACATATACATTTCATAATGAGTTGCTGTGTACAGGCTGATAGAAACATTGTGTACAGTTCACAATGCATTGCTGTGTACAGGCTGATAGAAACACTGCGTGTACAGTTCACAATGCATTGCTGTGTACAGGCTGACAGGAATACTGTGTGTACAGTTCATAATGAGTTGCTGTGTACAGGCTGATAGAAACACTGTGTACAGTTCACAATGCGTTGCTCTGTACAGGCTGATAGAAACACTGCGTGTACAGTTCACAATGCGTTGCTGTGTGTACAGGCTGATATAAACACTGTGTACAGTTCACAATGCGTTGCTGTGTACAGGCTGACAGGAACACTTGTGTACAGTTCACAATGCGTTGCTGTGTACAGGCTGACAGGAACGTGGTGTTTCTAACCAGCTGTTAGAAAGGCCATGGGGCTACGGCATCTCCTGTCTCTTTGCCGTGGATTCGGGGATTGATCTTTCAACTTAAATGGAGACCACGCTGTGAAAATCAGTGAAATCTTTGTGGATTTGACAGAGCAACCCAGAAATCTGTGTCACCACTGGCAAATACTTTATCAATATATTTGTGTAATTTAGCTTTGTGCCTATTTTAAAATAATTGATAGCTGTGGTTTGTAACATCCATAGTATCAACATCGACTCTGTCAAGCCCTCTAAGAATTCTATGCATTTCAATGAGACTGCTTCTCATTCTCCTAAACTGCAAAAATCCCAGGCCCATTCTACTGATCACTCCTTACAAGAGAGCTCTCACACCGTAAACAAAGCTTTCAATTTAAAGTGAACTTAATTTATTTTGAAAAATGCAATCAGCCAGTGTTATACTGAATGACAGAGCAGCCTTAAGGGACTAAACAGTCTACTCACATTATGTTCCTGTGTTGAATTGGCCGAACATTGTCCTGTGGCAGGTCTGGCAGTAAATATCTATCCTCGTGATGATGCCTCAATCTGAAGCAGGGATTCCTGCTACAGGGCTGTCTCTGCTGCCCCTTAGTGTTGATTTAGAGGGAGGACTCATCTAGAACAAAATCCTGGAAATTCCATCTTACAGTTGCACCAACTTTAATCAGTCTGTTTCCATGCTGTTTCATAATGAGCTCACAAAATTTTCAAGGGAAAAGGGAAAATAGTCTCTTTTAAAAAAACATTTCCTGTGATATTTCGGATAACAAGGTGTGGAGCTGGATGAGCACAGCAGGCCAAGCAGCATCAGAGGAGCAGGAAAGCTGACGTTTCGGGTCGAGACCCTTCATCCAGCTCTTCACCTTGTTATCTCAGATTCTCCAGCATCGGCAGTTCCTAATACTCCTGTGATATTTCTCTAGGTTTCCGGCTGCAATGTCCTCAATTTTGGTCAATAATTCCTTTTAAAATGATTTAATGGGACATGAGTGGCCTGCGTTTATTGCCCATGCGCAGTTGAGAGTGAGCTGTCAACATTAGGCACAATGACAGGGACACTCCTGAGACAGAGGGAGGTCCAAGACTAAGTCTGGCTCCTTTGGCAGGGTTTGGAGCTGCTCTGGGACAGGAAGTGTCCTTACCTTTTTGCCCTTTATCCGTCATCGTTCAGGGATGACCTCATTCATAATGCCACTCAGAAAAACCTGACCTAAGCTGCCAGGCTCTGTGCCCTGACAGATGTTGAGTGGCAGCAGTGCCCTTGTCCCAGATGCTAATCTATCTCAGTTCAGGGCCACATCGCTCAGAATTAATAATTAATTCCCTCTCTTCAATTCAGCTCCTGTTGAGGCCAAATCCTTTGTGTATTTTTCAAAAATTTTTCCAACGAATATGGGTCACATCAGCATTGCCAGTGTTTGTTGCCCAGGAGGCAGTTAAAAGTCAACTGTGGGTGTAGGCCAGACCAGGTAAGGAATGGCAGATTTCCTTTCCTAATAAACATCAGTGAGGCAGTTAGGTTTTTACAATCATCGATGATAATTGTTGGGATCACTGTTACTGAGATTAACTTTATGTTTCGAATTTGAGTTGAATTTAACTTCCAACAGTTGCCATGATGTGTCATCATTATGTGTCATCATTAATCTGGGACTGTGCAGTAACAATCCAGTAACATCACCCACCACATCTCCCACCACCATCTCCCATCTACAGAGGAGGGATTTGAATGAAAAGCTGCATAAACACTGAGAAGGTGGAAGCATCTATTGAATTTTGTAGGTTTGAGAATCCGGGTACTGTTCAAACTGCAGAAAGCCCTCACCTCACACAGTACACAGTAACTCCTCCTTAGAGCTCACCTATTCATGAAGAAATCACTCTCCTTTCTCTCATTGAAAAGTTCCCTTAGACCTTCCGAGCTCGATCCTGATCCTGGCTGATCTGGTGGGCTGAGACACTGCTCTTCCTCCAATTCCTTACTTACCCACAGTGCACTGCCTAACACAGTCACTGACTGGTGTGACTTGGGGCATTCATTTATATGGCCAACCCCTTAAATCACTGTCAGATTCTGTACTCTCAGGTTCTTCTATCCTGCTCCCAGACTCTGTCCTCCATAAATTTCAGCTAGTCCCATATTCTGGTCCGTGTCCTAACCTACACCAAGTCCTATTCCCCAATCAAACCCTTTGCTCCATGCTCACCACCAAAAACCTCAAAATGAAAGCCTGGCCCTCAGACTCTTCCCCAACATCACCCCTTCATTGACTCACATGCTCCACCTGGCACTGCACACTCGGCCAATCCTCCCTCCTTCACTCTTCTTCCCCCATTCTGACTCCCCTCCCCTCCTCTGCATACCCACATCATTGGCCATACTCTGCAATTCCACCATTGCCTCTGTCCCTCCAGCCTCTGATATACCCCTGTTTTAAATACATCATAAAAACTAGAGGCTACTAAATGTTCCAGTACTTTTTTCTCTTTTCAGAAATATACTTTATTCATAAAAATCTTTATACACTTACATAGTTACTAAACAGTTCAGTTCTGTACAGTCTTAGCGTATGGAGAACAAACATTGGAGTTTAAATCTCCCAACAGTTCCAACAGCTCAAAGCCATTTCTTACTTATACAAGATATTATTTCCATATATATGAGGCACTGGGAGGGCCCGACAACTGAACAAACCCCCATTATACTTTGGCTTGTTTTTAACTTCAACAACATACTTTATTCGTAAAAGAAAAATATATAAATACATGGTCACTAAGGCAGTTTGGTTCTGTAGAGTAGCATATGCAAAAACAAACAAACATTGGAGTTTGATTCTATCCAACAAACAAACCAAAGGCATTCCTTACTTGTACAAGGCAATGTTTACCTGTATTTGAGGCACCAGAAGGGTCCCATAACTGAATGGACCCCCATTTAACTTTGGCAGAAAGACATCACAGCTGCCCCAACTTTATTGTGTCCGTCAGCGCACAGTCCTGGATCTTGGAATGTGCCAGTCTGCAACTCTCGTTTGGGGTTAACTCCTTGTTCTGGAAGGTCAACCAATTGTACTTTGGCAGAAAGCCCTGCAGGTATTCTGTGTATGGGATGGACTAGTGTCTCCAGGCTGCTGTAAATCCGAGAGGATGACTGAATCCTTTTCGTTGAGTGATAGTGACAGTAGTGATGGGGGATTCTGGGTGAGGGAAGGTACGTGAGACACACCAGGTCAGGGGTTCAATGGGAAAGAGGGACATGGGGACTATGAAGATTCTCACTAAAGTGCGGATGGCAATGTGCATTCGTTTTAAAAAATGGCAAAACTGGCTGCGTCTTTATGGTTCCTTCCTCCCCCACCCCCGACTGCAATATATTCTACCCTCCCCTGCTCCCCCATGACAGGTCCCCCAATCTGTGACTCAGCAGAACTGTCTTTGTTGTTGTACTGACCAACCTTATATAAATCAACACATTTTTACCCAAAGTTAAAGTTCTACCCACTCGGAATTAAAAGGTTATTTGAATGCTAATCAGAAAATGCAATCTTTTACGCAAAGTATGATATCTTTGTTGTGGAGCCTTCCCATTTCCCAGGTCAGCATGAGACAGGATAGGGTCAGATGGGAATTTCTGGTCAATGCCATTGTTAATGTTTATCAATGTCTTTATTTATGGTTAAGAGTCACAGAAGGGTGGCCATGAACTGTCTTAGCACATATAAATACAGTCAGCAGCTGTGAGACTGGGTGTTGGATGAAAACAAAGAACAGTACAGCACAGGAACACACCCTTTGACCCACAAAGCCTGCACCAACATGCGACACCTTTCTAAACTAAAAACCCCCTGCCTCTACACAGTCCGTACCCTCTATTCCCTGACTATGCATATATCTGTCAGGATACCTCTTAAACATTGCTGTCGTATCTGCTTCTACCACTCCCTCTGACAGTACACTCCAGGCACTTACCACCCTCTGTGTAAAATACCTGTCTCTCGCATCCCCTTTAAACTCACCCTCTTTTACCTTAAACCTATATCCCCTTGTAATTAATATTTCTACCCTGGGATAAAGACTCCAATTCTCCATTCTATCCATGCCTCTCATAATTTTGTAAACTTCTATCAGGTCGCCCTCAGCCTCCGACATATGAGAGAAAACAAACCATGTTTGTCCAATCTCTCGTCATAGCTAATACCCTCCAAACCAGGCAACATCCTGTTAAACCATTTCGGTACCTTCTCCAATGCCTCCACATCCTTCTGGTAGTGTGGTGACCAGAAGTGCACACAATATTCCAAATGTGGCCTAACTAAACTTCAGCTGCAACATGACTTGTCAATTTTTATACTCTATGCCCTGACTGATGAAGGTAAGCATGCTATATGCCTTCTTGACTACTTTATCCACTTGCATTGCCACTTTCAGGAAACTGTGGACCTGGTATGCCTAGATCCTTCTGTATGTTAATTCTTCTAAGGGTTCTGCCATTTACTGTAATAGACCTTTCAAAATGCATCACCTAACATGGGTTAAACATCATCTGCCATTTCTCCACCCAAGTCTCCAGCCTATTTACATCGTGTTGTATTCTCTGGCAATCCTCCCCACTATCCGCAGCTCCCCCCAATCTTTGTGTCATCTGCAAACTTACTCATCAGGTCATTTACATTCTCCTCCAAACTATTTATACATATAAAACAAACAACAGGGGTCCCAGCACTGATCCCTGCAGAACACCACTGATCACAGATCTCCAGTCTGAAAAACCACTCTATGACCAAGCCAGTTCTGTATCCATCTTCTCAGCTCACTGCAAATCCCATGTGTCTTCACTTTCTGTATCAGCCTGCTATAATGGACCTTGTCGAGGGCCTTGCTAAAGTCCATACAGACAACATCCACCACCCTGCCTTCAATCATCTTTGTCATTTCCTCAAAAAAAAATCAAGTTTGAGACACAACCACTCTCACTAATAGGTCCATATTTTCCCAAATGTGAGTAAATCCTGTCCTTAAGAATCTTCTCCAATAATTTCCCTACCACTGACAAAAGGCTCACTGGCCTATAATTTCCAAGATTATACCTGTTGCCCTTCTTAAACAAAGGAACAACATTGATTATTCTCCGGTCCTCTGGGACTTCTCCTGTGGCCAAAGAGAACACAGATTTTGTACAAGGCCCCAGCAATTTCCTGACTTGCTTTCTTCAGGATTCTGGGATAGATTCCATCAGCTCCTGGGGACTTGTCTACCTCAATGTTTTTTAAAACATCCAACACTGCCTCCTATAACTTCTTTATTCATTCATTCATTCATGGGATGAGGGTATCACTGGCTAGGCCAGCATTTATTGCCCATCCCTAATTATGAGTCAATCACATTGCTGTGGGTCTGGAGTCACATGTTGGCCAGACCTGGTAAGAATGGCAGTTTCCTTCCACAAAGAACATTAGTGAACCAAATGGGTTTTTCCCCAAAGTCACCAATGGATTCATGGTCATCACTAGACTCTTAATTCCAGATATTTATTGAATTCAAATTCCACCATTGGCTTTAGGCAGGATTTGAACCCAGATACCCTGCATTAACAGTCTAGCGATAATGTCACTGGGCCATTGCCTACCCTCCTTTATATTGACATGCCCTAGAATATCAACATACCCTTCCTGAGACTCACCATCCACCCTGTTGTTCTCCTTTGTGAATGCTGATGCAAAGTATTCCTTAAGGACCTCACCCACTTCCGCCAGTTCCACGTATATATTCTTTCCTTTGTCCTTGAATGGACATACCTTTTCCCTAGCTACCCTTTCATTCCTTACTTACATATAAAAGGCTTCGGATTTTCCTTAATACTGTTTGTAGGTACATTTCATGGCCCCTTTTATCCCTCATAACTCCTTGTTTGTGTTCTTTCCTGCTATCTTTATATCCTTCAGTTTCCTAAACTTCATGTATGCTTCCTTTTTCTTTTTGACTAAGCTCTCAATTTCTCTCATCATCCAAGGTTCCTGAATCTTGCCATCCTTATCCTTCATTTTCACAGGAACATGCTGGTCCTAAACTCTAATCAACTGGCCGTTAAACGATTCCCATGTGCCAGATGTGGATTAATCTTCAAACAGCTGCCCCCAAACTACATTCCCCAGTTCCTGCCTAATATTGTAGTAGTCAGCCTTCCCCCAGTTAAGTATTTTCACCTGATGACTACTCTTATCCTTATTCATAAGTAACTTAAAACTTACTGAATTATGGTCACTGTTCCCAAAACGTTCCTCCACTGAAACTTCAATCGTGTGGCCAGGCTCACATCCATCTCAAACTCTGAGATTTCTTTGATGCTGGATGGAGGGAGAGAGCCCATGGGTTCCAACAGCTTTGCTGGATTTTCTGAGGGCCCAGGTATGTTTTACTCTTGCCCCGTTTGCAAGTTTGCAGCTCTTTTGTGCTCCATGTGCTTGTTCAGGACTGTCTCATCTACCCAAACTTTGTACATTACAGGACCTGACTTCACACCAGCCTCACCTCTTACCCATGCAGGGCCACTTATGGTTTCAACACCAAATTTTGTCTCCCAAACTAAACTATCTCTCTTGCTTAGAGGATCTTGTGTCCAGCATTGGTGTTCCTGATGCCATTTCACCCTCCACCCCTCCAAGGTTTGGAAAGATCAGATTTAATCTGATGCAGAGTCTTTTCCCCATGAGCAACTCTGCTGGAGCTATCCGTGTAGTTGCATGAGAATGGTCCTATAATGAAGTAGGACCTGGGACAGTTTGGTGTCTAGCGAAGCTGTAGGCTGTTTCTTTAAACTGTCGTTCAAAGTTTGGACTTGTCTTTCTGCCAGGCCATTGGACGACGGATGGTATGGAGCTGTCTTTATGTGCCAGTGCCAATTGACTTTAGGAAATAGTTGAATTCCCTGCTGGTAAACAATGGTCCATTATCACTTCCGGGAGACCGTATATTGCAAAAGATGCGTGCACATTTTCTATTGTCAGCCATGTGTTTGACAAATAAACTCTATGCGTGTCTAGCCATTTTGAGTGGGAATCCACAATGACTAAGAACATTGAGCCCATGAAAGGACCTGCATAGTTGATGTGTCACTGAGTCCAGGGTTTATCCAACAATTCCCACGAATGTAGGAGAGATGCTGGGGGTAATTTTTGTCCTTGTTGGTACTCTGGGCACTGCCCCACCAATGCAGCTATGTTTACATCCAATCTTGGCCACCAGGCATAAAGTCTCACAAACAACTTCATTTTGGAATCCCCTGGATGACCCTGGAGGAGTTCAGCCAGTATCTGGCAATGACCTTTACTCAGGACAATCACTCTGCTCCCCGTAATCATTTGCCATTGTCTACTGTGATCTGGTCTCTCTGGGTCCAAAAAGGTTTCAATTCTAGCTCAGAAATAAATGGGGGAATGGTGCTGGGGAATGTCGGTGGGATGGTGATAAGTGGATGCAGGTAGAGGGCTGTGGAGATTAGTCAGTGGGAAGGGTAGGGCGGGTAGGTGGGAGAGAAGATGGGCAGGTTGTGTCAGGTGAAGGAGACAGGGATGAGAGGGAGGGTTGGTTATGGGATGAGGCCGGGGGAGGGGAGATTTTGAAACTGGTAAAGTCCACATTGAGACCATTGGGTTGTAGGCTCCCAAGGCAGAATATGAGGTGCTGTTCCTCCAGTTTGCGGGTGGCGTCATTGTGAAACTGGAGGAGGCCCAGGATGGACATGTCACCCAGGGAGTGGGAGAGGGAGGTTAAAATGGTTGGCGACCGGAAATTGTTGTTAATTATAGCGTACAGCGCGCAGATGCTCCACGAATTGGTCACTGAGTCTCCGTTGGGTCTCACCGATGTAGAAGAGGCCACATCGGGAGCAGCCGATACAGTAGACCAGCTTGGAGGATGTACAAGGTGAATCCCTGTCGGATTTGGAAAGAAACTTTCCTGTCCCGCTGATGCTGCCTGACCTGCTGTGTTCCTCCAGCTCCACACAGCATGGACCACTGCTGAATTCAACCTGAAGCTCTGGGCAGCATGAACTTGTCCTTTTTGAGTAGTCCTAGCAGGGGTTTATGGTCTGTTGCTGTTACAAATTTATGTCCGTAAAGTGGTGGAAACTTTCTCACACCAAAGATGACTGCCAAACCTTCCTTCTTTTTCAGAGCATATTTTCATTCTGTACCACCCAAAGCGTTTCTCTCCATTGGGCCATCTGTGAACCAACACTAGCCGGATGCCATATGGGGAGGTATCGCATGTCAGCACCAGGTCTTGCTTGGGATCATAGTGTGCCAGCACCTTCGATGACTATAACTGCTTCTTCACTTCCCTAAAGGCTATGTCTTGGCCACGAGACCATTTCCAAAGCTGACGCTTAATAGCAGATGTAAGGGTGCAGGATGGAGACCAGGTTACATGTGAACGTCCCATAATAGTTCACCTATCCAAGGAAATCTCCGGTACAGACACGGGAGCTGAGGCACCTTTGATCACCCTGACTTTATCTTCACCAGGAGTGTAACCTGGTTTCGTTGACCCTGTAGCTCAAGTGGGTCACTTGGGGTGCCTAGAACACGCATTTTTTCCTTTCTAAGGCATATGCCCATCTGGCAGAAACATCTAAGGGCTATATCCAAGTTCTCTAAGTGCTCCTTATTGGGCTTCCTTGTTATTATCACATCATCCAGATAAATGCAGACCTGGGGTAAACCTTGTAGAATGTTCTTCATCATCCGCTGAAAAATGGCACAGGCACATACCCCAAATGGCAGGTATATATATCGGTAAAACCCTTATGAGTATTGATTGTAGCATACTTCTGGGAATCCTGATTGCACTGCAATTGCAGGTATGCATGGCTCTTATCCAGCTTCGTGAAGGACAGCACCACCCCCCCCCC
>NC_063356.1:41915561-41916309 GCF_021869965.1 Rhincodon typus | reverse complement strand
CAGCTTTGTGTACAAGTCCGCTATGTGATTGATTAGGTATTTATCCAGCTGCAAGAAGCAGTTTACCATTTGTTTAAAACCCCACAATGGTAAACCAACCCATCAGGCCTCACAATTGTTACAACCAGTCCTGCCCATTCCACAAACTGTACTGGTTTGATGATTCCTTCACTTTCCAGCCTCCTGATTTCTGCCTCTACTTTTCCCCATGAGGCAAATGTCACTGCGTGGGCCCTTGCGGATTCATGCGATTGCTTCCTGGTCGACATGCAAGGTGGCCTTGGCTCCTCTGATAGTCCTAGACCTTCCTGAAAATTTTCTGGGTATTTAAATAAGACTTCACTCAGGCAGCCATTTTCTAATCGAAGAATGTTGAGCCAATCAAGATAAATCTTCCTCAACCAGTTTCACCCCATCAAGCTTGGGCCTGAGGCTTTTTACTACAATCTGTGGTAACTGAACCAGCTGCTTCGCTTATGGGACCAGGACGGAAGTTGTACCTTTAATCTGTAAAGGTACACTAGTATAGGTTCTCAGTCTAGCTAAGGTCTTATGCAAACTTAAGGTTGGAATCCAGAGTGAATTTTATTAAAGAGATAGTAGGAACTGCAGATGCTGGAGAATCTGAGATAACAAGGTGTAGAGCTGGATGAACACAGCAGGCCAAGCAGCATCAGAGGAGCAGGAAAGCTGACATTTTGGGTCTGGACCCTTCTTCTGAAGAAGGGTCCAGGCCCGAAACGTCAGC
>NC_063356.1:41913878-41915161 GCF_021869965.1 Rhincodon typus | reverse complement strand
GCTGTGTTCATCCAGCTCTACACCTTGTTATCTCTTGAATTTTATTAAAGACTGGTTTTGCAATCAGGGATACAGCCGCACCAGTATCGACCTTCACTAGAACTGGGTGACCATTTAAGCAGATGTTTATTTTGATTGGTTCTGATTTGGATGTTGCTAAGGAATTTTACTGTCTTACATCTGTCTGCCTCGTTCCCAGCTCATGGGGATATTGAGGCGTGCCATCACAGCTTAATACTTTCATGTTTAAATTTGGATATCGGTGGCTTTGGTTCGGGGGTAAGAACAGTATTCTTCGAAATACAAAACAGTAACCGTGCTCTATAACGACCGAGAGAATTGACTTTCTGAGGAATCTGAAAATCCGTAAAATTGTACAAGCACCACATGTGCCACAGTTTACTGCTCAAATGATGCAGTTTTCAATACCAAGGCTCCAATTCTATGAGGGTGCCACTTTCTAAATAGATCCAACAAATCAACAACCCAGCCAAGTACTGGATGTTTCCCACACTTTAATTTGAAAAAATGAAAGATATTGCTGTCTCAGACTCTCAGTTGTTTACTGCACTGAAGGATTCTCCATTCGTCCCATAGTGTTCGCGCCTGTCAGCCTATGTAATTGTAGGCATTAAATTCCCATAAATTCATTAATTATTACAGTGGATTTGAAGATTTCTTTTAGTCCTAGGACAAATTTAGCTCCTCTTGGTCCAAATAAATCCTACTGCTGGCCACCATAGCCAGAACAAAAAGGCTTGTAAAACAACTGTTGGAGTCTGTCTCATGATCATAGAGTCATAGAGTACAGAGATAGACCCTTCAATCCAACCAGTCCATGCCGAACATAATCCCAAACGGAACTAGTCCCACCTGCCTGCTCCCGGTCCATATCCATCCAAACCTTTCCTATTTGTGTACTTATTCACATGTCTTTTTGACGGTTTAATTGCATCCACATCCACCACTTCCTCAGGAAGTTCATTCCACACGCAAACTACCCTCTGTGTAAAAAATTTACTCCTCGTGTCTTTTTTAATCTCTCTTCTCTCACCTCAAAAATGTACCCCCAAGTCTTGAAATCCCTCATCCTAGGGAAAAGACACCTACCATTAACTCTATCTATACCCCTCATCACTTTATAAACTTCTATATGGTTGCCCCCAACCTCCTACGCTCCAATGAAAAGAGTCCCAGCCTATCCAGTGTGGAGCTGGAAGAACAGAGCGGGCCAGGCAGCATCAGAGGAACAGGAAACGTCAGCTTTCCTGCTCCTCTGATGC
>NC_063356.1:41901715-41913778 GCF_021869965.1 Rhincodon typus | reverse complement strand
GTTTCCTGTTCCTCTGATGCTGCCTGGCCTGCTGTGTTCCTCCAGCTCCACACTGTGTTATCTCTGACTCCAGCATCTGCCGTTCTTACTATGTCCCAGCCTATCCAGCTTTCATTATAACTAAAGCCGTCCATACCCGGCAACACCCTGGTAAATCTTGTCTGAACCCTCTCAAGCTTAATAACATCCTTACTATAAGTGGGGGACCAGAACTGAACACAGTATTCCAAAACAGGCCTCACCAATGTACAACCTCAACATGACATCCCAACTCCTATACTCAAAGGACTGAGCAATGAAGGCAAGTGTGCCAAACACCTTAATATGCCTTTAAGAGAAATGCTCATGATATCATCACTATCATGTCATGCGAATTGAGAGTATCAAGATCTTTTCCTCTTTTACCCCAGGATCAACGTGACGTAGAGCACATGAAGCATGTTCTACTGTTAAAACATCATTGCTTAATACTAGCTCGGACATGTTTGTATATGACAGTTGTAATAGATATATGATGGATTCTTCAGCATCATGACATTCACACCCAGTTTCAAATCAGAGCATAAGACATAGGAACAGAATTAGACCACTCAGCTATTTGAGTCTGCTCTGCCACTCAATGAAGTCAAGGCTGATCTGATAAATCTCAACACAGCTTCCCTACTGTTTCTTTATAACCCTCAATTCCCTCACTGATTAAAAATCTGCATATCTCAGCCTTGAATGTACTTAACAGTTCAGCTCTCTTTGGTGAGGGTGAGGGTGCCCGGAGCAGAAAGCAGAGGTTGCTAACATTGAGATGCCAAACAAGGATTAACGAAGATGTGAAAGGGAGAAAATGTCCAGAGCTCAGAGCAAAGTCAACAAGACATGGTCATGTGGCAAAGTGGAAGAAAACTGGAGAAAGCAAATCAGGATCGGACTTACACAGTGAAAGGTGGGGCGCTGGAGAGTGTTGCCAAATAAAGGAAAGTTGCAGGTAGATAGGGCAGTGAAGAAGGCGTTTGGTATGCTTGCCTTCATTGGTCAGAGCATTGAATATAGGAGTTGGGACATCATGTTGTGGCTGTACAGAACACTGGTGAGAATACTGGTGTGACTATTTTCGAATACTGCATTCAGTTCTATAGGAAAGATATTGTTAAATATCTTGCCTGACAGGGTGCAGGAAAGATTTACAGGGATATTGCCAGGGTTGGAGGACTTGAGCTTTAGGGAGAGGTCGAATAGGCTGGGGCTTCTTTCCCCTGGAGCATCGGAGGCTGAGGGGTGATCTTATAGAGATTTATAAAATCATGAGGGGCATAGTAGTATAAATAGACAAGAACTTTTCCCTGGGGTTGGGGTGGAGGAGTCCAAAACTAGAGGGGCATAGGTTTAAGGTGAAAGGAAAAAGATTTTGAAAGGGACCTAAGGGGCAACGTTTTCACAGAGAGAGTGGTGCATGTATGGAATGAGCTGCCAGAGGAAGTGGTGGAGGCTGATACAATGACAACATTTAAAAGGCATCTGGATGGGTATATGAATAGAAACGGTTTAGAGGCGTATGGGCTAAATTCTAGTAAATGGGACTGGATCAGATTAGGATGTCTGTTTGGCATGGAAGAGTTGGACTAAAGGGTTTGTTTCCATGCTGTATGGCTCTATGACTCTATGACAACTCAAAGCCAGATGATGGTGCAATTTCCAGGGTGTGCGCTCTCCTGGCTACCAGCCTATGAGTTCTCTCACTCAATTCAGGCCGAAAGCGACTCTTTCGCTGTCTCGAGTCCACATACCAGAAGCAACTACAGTGGCTTGCTGGCCTGGATCCAACCGTTTGACTGAGGCTTGGCTTTGTTTTGAGGTTTCGCTGTGGGCTGACCTAGGGTCCCTCTGTTCAGGATATGTCCTGAGTGAGGCTGTGCACTTGCCTTCACGCAAGTGGTGTCCCCCAGACTCAGTCGGACTGGCAAGGGTGTCCATTTCCATTGGAATACCCTGCAACTCATATGTCCCACTTGCTGCATTTTCCAATGATAAAGCCAGCTGTGGTGTCTGTTTGAGGTCCAATTAGGCTTCAACTAGTTGGCACTTTTGCCTGGTTACATCATTAATCCCACATACCAAACGGTCTCTCAGCATTTCATTCAAGGTTAAACCAAAGTCACACGTCTCTGCTTGTCATCTTAACCTAGTCAAAATTCCCGACACGGATTCCTTTGGTTCTCGAATTGCCGAGTAAAACTAATAACATCTCAGAATTAGAGGAGGCTTGTGGTTGCAATAGTCCTTATCTAAATCCATCAACTCTTGAAAGGTTTGAGTATCTGGTACCTCAGGAAATGTCAGGTTCCTAATAACCGAAAAAGCTGTGTGTCCACAAGTTGTCAGGAGAATTACATAGCTTTTCATCTGTCCCAATGTCAATTGCCTTGAAAAAAATAATGTATTCTTGCCACACACTGGGCATAGATTTCAACAGCAGGATAGAATGAGTCAAGCTTCCCAAATAACAGCTTGATGCCAGAAAGGCTTACCCCAACTCAAAGACGACTGTTGCAAGCAAATTTCTTGAGGAGTGTATTTTCTTTGTCCTGTTGCCACTGAAATAACTGCACAGAGGGCAGTATCCCATCACCAAGTCACCCTTTATTTACACATGGAAAATCCTTGACACTGACCCAGTTTCCTCAGAGCCATTTATCAGAGTGACTATAACCTGAGATCTACCTGGCTGACCTCATTACAGTCACTTAGTTCAAGAGGTTTTGAACCAGCTCAATGTACAAACATGAATATACAACTTAGGAGCAGAAGTAGGCCATTTGAGTCTGATCTGTTAATCAATAACATCATGGCTGATCTGTTTCTGTTTAAAATCCAATAATCCCATCCAACCCCAAAGACCTGTGGCTGACCAACAATCAACACAGTTTTGCTTAAAAATGTTCATTGACTCCATTTTCATTGCCGTCTAAGGGAAAGAGTTCAAAAGTTGCACAACTCTCAGATCGTTCTACATGCTAATATGGTTCCCCTCCACTATCAGCTTTTATTCAATCTTTAATGTGGCATCTTAACAAATGTCGCTAGAAATCCAAATATAGTGCGACTGCAGCCTCCCCTTTATCTTCAGCAGGTTATCCCTTCATTGAACACAAAATAAAACAGTTAAACACGATTTCCTTTTCACAAACCATGCTGACCCTTCAGATGCCCTTGCATGTTTCTAAGTGCACAGTTATAATCTCTTTAAGAATCAATTCTAACACCTTCCCCATGACAGACAATGCATTGCTGCAATTTCCATCTTCAAAGGCCTTTTAAGACTTAGATTTTTTGTTCCAAATTACAGATTATAAAGCAAAAATTATTTCTTAAGGTTTTTTTTTGAAAAATCTGCACTCTCATGATGACAGGAATCTTGTCCATTTTGTATTGTAATGGATACATACTCCGCAAACATAGAATTTCAGTTCAGCAGGGTAATCATTCTAATTCAGTAGTTACACAGTAAGAAACCCCACTTACTGTGTAACTGCTGAATTAGAATGATTACTCGCAGTGTAACTGTACAGGATGAAGATTCAGGGCAATGGTTGTAGAACTGTACAGGATTATTCATTGAGATAATTAATATTTTTATAACTTGTGATGGAAGGTGTCATCAACAGTGCTATCAAGCAGCTCAGCAATATCCTACTCAGTGACGCCCAGTTTGGGTTCCGCCAGGGCCACTCAGCTCCTGATCTCATTACAGCCTTGGTTCAAACATGGACAAAAGAGCTGAATTCCAGAGGTGAGGTGAGAGTGACAGGCCTTGATACCAAAGCTGCATTCAACCGAGTGTGGCATCAAGGAGCCCGAGCAAAACTGAAATCAGTGGGAATCAGGAACAAACTCTCTGCTAGTTGCAGTCATACCTGACACCTGACACCTCAGTCATCTCAGCTCCAGGACATCTCTGCAGGAGTTCCTCAGGGTAGTGTCCTAGGCCCAACCGTCTTCAGCTGCTTCATCAATGACCTTCTCTCTGTCATCAGGTCAGAAGTGGGGATCTTTGCCAATGATTGTATAATGTTCAGCACCATTCGCGACTCCTCAGATACTGAAGCCGTCCATGTTTAAATGCAACAAGATCTGGACAATATCCAGTCTTGTGCTGACAAGTGACAAGTAACATTCATGCCACACAAATGCCAGGCAATGACTATCAACAATAACAGACAACCTAACCACCACCCCTTGACATTCAGTGGTGTTTCTATCACTGTATCCCTCACTATCAATATCCATGGGTTTACCATTGACCAGAAACTCAACTGGACTCACCACATTAACAGAGTGGCAACAAGAGCAGGTCAGAGGCTTGGAATCCTGTGGTGAGTAACTCACCTCCTGACTCCCCAAAGCCTGTCCATGATCTACAAGTCAGGAGTGTGATGGAATACTCCCCACTTGCCTGGATGGGTGCAGCCCCAACAACACTCAAGAAGCTTGACACCATCCAGGACAAAGCAGCCCACTTGATTGGCACCACATCCACAAACACTCACTCCCTCCAACACCGATGCTCAGTAGCAGCAGTGTGTACTATCTACAAGATGCACTGCAGAAATTCACCAAAGATCCTCAGACAGCACCTTCCAAAACCCACGATCACTTCCATCTAGCAGGACAAGGGCAGCAAGTACATGGAAATACCACCACCTGTAACTTCCCCTCCAAACCATTCACTGTCTGGGCTTGGAAATATATTGTCATTCCTTCACTGTCGCTGGGTCGAAATCCTGGAATTCCCTCCCTAATAGAACTGTGGGTCAACCCACAGCAGGTGGACTGCAGCGGTTTAAGCTCACCACCACCTTCTCAAGGGATAACTAGGGATGGGCAATAAATGCTGACCCAGCCAACAACGCCCACTTCCTACGAGTGAATAAAAAAAACTCTGTAGAATAATGTCAAGCAGGGTAAGGGTTACTTATTGTGTAATTACAAAATTGATACTCAGCATGATCAGAGTTATTTGCTGCATAACTTCATAGAGCTGCTTATTCCGGGTTAGTTACTGTGTAACTATGGAATCATCAGGTCAATGAAATGCCTGATGGGACACATGGCCTGGTTTCTCCCATGTCACTTTTTTAAATGTGGTTTCCAAAAATGAATCATTCACTTGCAGCTGGAAAATCCAGTGCCTTTTTGGGACAATTGGTGCTTTAGCCCATTGTTATACACCTGATCTTTACTTTTTTTATGTAGTTAATATACCTTCTCATTTGGAGAAAAAAAAGAGCTTTCCTTTATTAAACAGCCACATGAATAAATTCTACGGAAATTTCTGACCAAAGTCGTCATTAATGCTGTAAAAGAATTCGACTGATTTCAGTCCTGTTCTGTACAATCCAGAAATGGAGGAAGATGGTGCTAGACAGGAACAGGATTAATCCAGGAGATTACCAAAAAAGGTTAGTCTGATACCTCGCTGAATCTTGTACGGACAAACCAATCCTCGTGGAACCATGTTCCAGGGAGGGGTTTGTAACTTCAGGACAGATTAAGACACAGTTTTCAAAGCAAACACAGAAAAAACCAGTACCTGATGGTGTAGAATGAATGTAGTTTCATGACAAAAGGGTAATCAATTGGTCCATAGAAATAATTTGAGAGTACACTGTTCCTCCAGATATCCACCTCCTCTGTGTCCACTGACTTATATTGGGATCCTGGTCCAACCACGCCACAAGTTTTAAATTTTCATTGTCATGTTCAAATCTCTCCTTGGCCTCCCCATCCCCTCCCCAATCTCTCTTGCAGCTCTACAACCTTCTGAAATCTCTGCACTCCTCCAGTGCTCACCTGTCCCCTATCCTTCATAATAGTTCCTTTGGCTCGGTGTCAGATTCTAACTGTTGACTTTCCTGTTTAATGCTTTCCAAATCTTTTGACGGAAGCCAGGTTATTTTCACTTCTTCCCAGTTTCACTCTCCTCCTCCTCTCAGGGGATGGACTGAGGTGTATGACAGAGGCTCGGCAAGGCCACAGTTCCATTACAACATCACCTGAATGACCATTCTACATGCGTGAGTTTTACTGAGCTGTCTGACCACAGGGTATATGACTGTTGTGCTCAGCTTCATTTTTGTGAGACCCATGTTCCAGCAGCGGCCAGCTGCATTCGGATCAGGATTAGGAACCCTGGGCTGATCCACACCTTTCTCCTCCAGCACAGGGGATGCCCAATTATCACCACGTTATTTTCCTCCAACCAAACCAGTGGTCACAGAACAGAACAGGTTTGATCCGACTTTGACAGTATTGATCCTTTAAGATTCCCTACAGCCCCAACTGCTGCCCTACCTCCTTCTAATAGAGCCATAGAATGGTACAGCATGGAAACAGACCCTTCGATGCATCTCCTCCATGCCAACCAGACATCTGCATCTCAGGAAGAGAAAGGAGTCAAGACATCATGTTGGGCTGTACTGGACATGGGTTAGGCCACTTTTGGAATATTGCGTGCTATTCTGGTCTACCTGCTACAGGAATAATGTTGTGAAACTTGAAAGGGTTCAGAAAAGATTTACAAGAATGTTGCCAGGGTTGGAGGGTTTGAGCTATAGGGAGAAGCTGAATAGGCTGGGGCTATTTTCCCTGGAGCGTTGGAGGCTTTATAGAGATTTATAAAGTCATGAGGAGCATGGATAGGGTGAATAGCCAAGGACTTTTTCCCAGGGTGGGGGAGTCCAAACCTAGAGGAAATGAGTTTAAGGTGAGGGAGGAAAGATTTAAGAGGGACCTAAGGGGCAACTTTTTCACGCAGAGGGTGGTGTGTGTATGGAATGAGCTGCCAGAGAAAGTGGCGGAGGTTGGTACAATTACAACATTTAAAGGGCATCTGGATAGGCATATGAGCAGGAAGGGTTCAGAGGGATATGGGTCAAATGCTGGCAAATGGGGCTAGATTAATTTAGGATATCTGGTCGGCATGGATGAGTTGGACCAAAGGGATTGTTTCCATGCTGTACACCTCTATAACTCTAAAGACTCTCTAAAGCTGAGGATAGATCACTGGGCCATGCTAGAACCTCTGTCTGAAAAAAATCCCCAACTTTTACCCTGAGATTGACAATAAGAAGTGTAGACTTTTGGAATGAGAATAAATGCTGCTGATCTCAACGGTAACCTGTTGTGAGAAGGACTGCTGTACAGTTTATCATCAGTAGTACACTGACTGCCTCTGTGAAGCTGCTGTATGTAGAGCAGGTCTAGCAAGTTCCTTTCTCTAAGGAAGGACACTGTTTCCTTGCTGCACACCTGCTCCTTGGACAGCTACAAAGCCTCAGGAGAAGCACAAAGCCCTTCAGTGCAGAGGCCTGGGATATTGCTGGTGTGATGGGCACTTGGTGTTCCTCTGGGAGGGTGACTCTGTAATGGCTGATCTGGGGAGAACACTTCCCAGTTTGACTTGTAGATCTGGCCCAGGAGGGTGGAACCTCAATCAAATCATCCCTTCACAATAAGAGCCTCGTGTTCCGAGTTGCCGGCCATGATCCAGCGGGAGCATTCTCAGTTCTAGCCCTCCTCAAGCAACCAGTGCACTTAGCTCAGACTAATATCTCAGTGTAGGCCTGATGGAACCCCGCACTAACAGAGGGGCTACCATTTGGAAAAGACACTGAATGGAAATCCGGTCAGCTCTCTGAAGTTTATGTAAAAGCTCCCAGGGAAAACCATATTTAGGAAGGAAATTTTCTCCTGCTCTTCTGGTCAATATTTATTGATTAACCAATGTTGGTAATACAGAGTGAATGGATGTGAATTGCTTTGCTTCTGCCTGGTTCACAGTGACTGATTGGGAGGGGGGAAAGCAATGGCCTAGTGGTATTATCACTGGACTGTTAATCCAGAGACCCAGATGATGTCCTGGGGACCCAGGTTCAATTCTTGCCACAGCAAACAGTGGAATTTGAAATCAAAAGCAGTTGGGAATTAAGACTCTCTCAAGTGAATCAATTGTTGGATAAAGCCCATCTGATTCACTGATGTCCTTGGGGAAGGAGACTGCCATTCTCACCTGGGCCTGGCCTTCATGAGACTCCAGACCCACAGCAATTCTGACTCTCAATTGACCTGTGGCCTAGCCAGTGACACCCTTATACCATGAATGATTAGAAAAACTACTGCAGTACAAAGCAATTTAGTTCAAAACTCCATGAGGGATTCCTTAAGATGTTAAAGGGTGATGACTGCATTGGTTTTCCTTGGCATTGTTGAATTAAAAAATCCATAAACTGTCAAATCTTAATTTAAATATGGTATGGCACATTCCTCTGCAGAATAAGAATCATAGTTCAAATATTTTAGCTGGATTCCCTGTGGTATTGGTCAGTGAGTCATGCATAGAAATGTTTTAAAAGATTATATAGTGCAGAACATTTTATTACATTGTCAAACTGGAGCCTTGTTCCTGTAAGATCATAAAGTTTAAAAGCCTTTTACTCAGCCGAATCAATTCAATCGATCGATGAGAGAAATGTTTTTGGAAAATCCTTCTAAATTTCAAGTTCATCGTCAAACACCAAGCTTCTTTTTTATGGATTATTTAGAATTGTAACATTTGGGGGAGAATGAATAAATGCTTTTGTGAGCGTCATTGTACAAAAGCAGAGGTGACTGAAATGCACAGGAGAATGGGCTAAGTGAGAGAGACAGCCACATGCCTGCTGGGGGTTCACCATGCCCAGTGCCATCATGACCCAGTGTGTGCCATCTCCAGGAGGTCATGCAGCTATCACCTTCGACTACTCGACCCTTGTCTGCAAACTCTTGTCATCAAGGAGCATCAGTAACAATGCTGTGACAACTGCACTGCCTCCAAATTCCCCTCCAGGTCATTCCCACCCTGACTTCAACATTCCCTATCCTTCCTTTAGTGTCATTTGATACAAATCTGGGAACTCTGTGTTATTAACTCACCTCCTGATTCCCCAAAGCCTGTCCCCCATCTACAAGGCACAAGTCAGGAGTGTGATGGAATACTCCCCACTTGCCTGGATGAGTGTAGCCCCAACAACAGTCAAGAAGCTTGACACCATCCAGGACAAAGCAGCTGCTTGATTGGCACCACATCCACAAGCATCCACTCCCTCCACCACCGACGCGCAGTAGCAGCAGTGTGTACTAGCTACAAGATGCACTGCAGAAATTCACCAAAGATCCTCAGACAGCACCTTCCAAACCCACAACCACTGCTGTTTAGTAGGACAAGGGCAGCAGATACACGGGAACACCACCCCCTGCAAGTTCCCCTCCAAGTCCTGACTTGGAAATATATCACTGTTCCTTCGCTGTCACTGGGTCAAATCCCTGAACTCCATTCCCACCAGATGAACTACAGTGGTTCAAACAGGCAGCTATGCACCTCCTCCTCGGGGCAATTAGGGATGAGGAATAAATACTGGCATTCCCAGTGATGCCACATCTCAAGAACAAATTTCCTTAAAATCTTTCCGTTATCATTGTCTCTAGCTCAAATCAACCCAACCTTATGGTTCAAACCCCATTGACATTTTGAACAACACAGAAGTTGCTGGAAAAGTTCAGCAGGTCTGGCAGCATTTGTGAAGGTTAAAACAGAGTTAACGTTTCGGGTCCAGTGATATTGACATCTTGCTCCATTCCACAACCCATCTGGTTCACTCAGAGATAGTAGGAACTGCCGATGCTGGAGTCTGAGATAAAAAGGTGTAGAGCTGGATGAACACAGCAGGCCAGGCAGCATCAGAAGAGCAGGAAAGCTGATGATTCGGGTCGGGACCCTGCTTCAGGAATGGGGGAGGGGAAGGGAGCTCTGAAATAAATAGAGAGAGGGTTCACTAGTGTCCAGTACGGAAGGAAACTGCCATCCTCACCTCGGCTGGCCCACATGTAACTCAAGACCCACAGCAACGTGGTTGACTCTTAACACCCTCTGGGCAATTAGGGATGGGCAATAAATACTGGCCGAGCCAGTGACACCCTCATCCTGTTAATGAATAAACAAAAACCATCACCATCTCATGCCCCATCAACCTCTTGCCCCATTCTACGCCACAATCCCCCCCATCATTCCGACTGCCTCCCCCATAAACGATTTCCACCCATTGCACTCACAACACCAGCACTATCAACGTGACACCTGCCCTGTCCCTCACCCTGTCCCTCACCCTGTCCCTCACTCTGTCCCTCACCCTGTCCCTCACCCTGTGCCTCACCCTGTGCCTCACCCAGTCCCTCACCCTATCCCTCACTCTGTCCCTCACCGTGTCCCTCACCCTGCCCCTCACCCTGTCCCTCACCCTGTCCCTCAGTCTGTCTCTCACCCTGTCCATCAGACTGTCCCTGTGACACTGGCTCCAAAATTGCCGTGACCCAACAATTCTCTTGCTATCTGTTTGAGCTCAGTGATTTCTGGGATACTCCATCCAATGCGACTTTGGAAAGTCTGTCTCAGTAACTGGGCTCAGTCCAACATGGGGCTATTGAGCTGCTATTGGTCTCAGTATCCTGTCAGCTGGACTCTATCGCTGACCCAGAGACTGTGCCCTGGATGGTGGGAAGTTTCGGGATGTTGGCTTTTTCTGGAACTGAGCGTAAGTGTTGAATGTGACCCCATTTACTCAGCCCAATGTTCAGCCATGGCCTGCAGGCTGACCAAAGGCAGTGGGACTGGGAAAGTCTGCTGTTCCCAGTCTATGGGAATTGAAAACCAGAGCTCCTTCCAAATTTCATTCCCAACTCGTAGCAGGGCAGCTGGGACCCTGGGGTCACCCCACCATCAGTCTGCAGTGACCCCAGGTTAAAACAGCAGCACCCCATGATCCCAACAGAGATTGGCCACAATTCTTCAAGCTTGGGTGTGGGAGTTGGCTGGGTAAATCCTTTTGATCCCTCTTCATTGCATCTCTCCTGTTAAACGTGTATATTTGACCCAATGGTGGGGAGCACATTTACTGGGCAGGCGAATTCACCACCAATATCTCATCAGAAGCTCCACATTCACTCGGCATTGACACAAGGTCAATCTTATTCTCACTAATTTCAGTCAGCTCCCTGTCTCAATACTCTCATCCTGTCTTCAGCTCACCCTGTGCTCTCACTGTTCCCAATCTCTGGAACCTCTTCCACCCCCTGGAACACTCCCACATCTCAATACCCTCCCATTCTGACCATTGGTGGGTCATGGTTTCGATTGCCTAAACTCTGGATTATTTTTTATAATCAACCTCTTCACACATGTTATGTGCAAATGGGACTTGAGCCTGCACCTTCTGGCTCAGAGATATGGACACTACCAGTGCTCCACGAGAGTCCAAACTTTAAGCTCCGCAATTCTCTCTCCCATTCTAATCACTGTTCTCCCATCCCTGTCTCTAGTCAAATTCCCAATGTTGTTGGAAACTCATAAAGAGATAGGAAATAAGTGTGAGTGTAGACCACCTACTCCTCCAGACTGTTCCACTGCTCAATCAGACCAAGGTTGAACCTTGACCTCAGCTCCACATCCCCCAAAATTCCAATGCTTACCGCTTACCTCAGAGTCCAACCTCAGATTGTTCCATTTTGGGATGGTCTCATTCACGGTAAAATGGAGCAGTACCATGGTCATGTGACCTGGGGCATTCCACACACAACCCCTCCCCATTCTGCCACTCAGCCCCCAGTTGGCAGTGGCATAGTGAATGCCCCTAACCCACACGCACGCACGCACACACACACACACACACTCACACACACACACACACACACACACACACACACACAAACACACACACACTCCCTCTCACACATACACACACACATACATACACACACACAAACACACACACACTCCCTCACACACACACACACACACTCCCTCACACACACATACACACACACACTCCCTCACACACACACACACATACACACACACTCCCTCACACACACACACATACACACACATACACACACATACACTCCCTCACACACACACATATACACACTCACAGACACACATACACACACTCTCACACACATACACAGACACACACACACACA
>NC_063356.1:41901228-41901615 GCF_021869965.1 Rhincodon typus | reverse complement strand
CACACTCACACACATACACACACACACACACACACTCCCTCACACACGCACACACACACGCACGTGCGCACACACACACACACACACATACACACACACACACTCCCACACACACACATTCCCACACACATTCCCACACACACACACACGCACTCCCACACACACGCACAGACACACACACACACAGACACACACACATTCCCCCCTCCACACACACACACACATTCCCACACACACACATACACACAGACACACCCACACACACATACACACACTCCCCCCCACACACACACACACTCCCACACACGCACACACACACTCCCACACACTCCCACACACATACACGCGCGCGCACACACACACAGAAACTCACACACATACTCCCCC
>NC_063356.1:41893590-41901128 GCF_021869965.1 Rhincodon typus | reverse complement strand
ACACACACACACACACACACACACTCTCTCTCTCAGTGTCCCCCAAGTCCAGTTTCATCACTAAAACAATTGTGACGGTTATAAGTTTATTTTCCCCCTTTCTTTATTAGTAACTTTTTAAGGCATTCTTTATTTGATCAGGTAGAGCCCCATGGTCCTTGTACTTCACTTAGAATCCCTACAGTGTGGAAGCAGGCCATTCAGCCCATTGAGTCCACATGAACCCTCCAAAGAGCATCCCACCCAGACCCAACCTCCCACACTATTCCTGCATTCCCCATGGCTAATCCACCCAACCTGCATATTTTTGGACTGTGGGAGGAAAACTGGAGGAAATCCAGACAGACATGGGGAGAATGTGCAAACTCCATGCAGTCATCCGAGGGTGGAATCGAACCCAGGTCCCTAGCACCATGAGGCATCTGTGCTAGCCACTGAGCCACCCTTGCTATATAATTTGTAACATTTCCTGTCACGAATTGTAGGCCATGGACATTGGCATATTATTCAGATCTGGATTGGTGAGATTATGGCCAAACTCAATCTCTCTCATCTACTGACACTTCTATCAAACCCTGTTCCTCTGAGATTCGAACTCTTCCAGTAAAACATAACCTTTTAGTACTCTAACACTCCTTGTGAAATCCAGTAGGGCCCACAACAAGGTGCAGAGCTGGATGAACACAGCAGGCCAAGCAGCATCATAGGAGCAGTAAAGCTGACGTTTCGGGCCTAGACAGTTCAGTTAATGGCTCCTGGGTTTGGGGTATTCTGGAAAAAACCAGGCGAAGACCACCCAGATGCACCAGGCCAAAATTGCCACACCAGGAGATCACCCCACTAGGTGCCAGGCCTATACCACCATTCCAAGCTGTTGGGCACTGACTCTCCATTAAAACAGATCACTCCAGTATACTTCCCCAATGAAACTCATGCTCTTCCACTGAGGCCCATTCCTCTGGGAGACTAACTTTCTTGGTATGTGCAACAAAAACAGAAGTTTCTGGAAAAGCTCAGCAGGTCTGGCAGCATCTCTGAAGGACAAATCAGAGTTAACATTTCGGATCCAGTTCCCAGTTCTGAGGAAGGGTCACCGGACCTGAAACATTAACTCTGATTTGTCCTTCACAGATGCTGCCAGTTCTACTGAGCTTTTCCAGCAACTTCTGTTTTTGTTCCTGATTTATAGCATCCGCAGTTCTTTCGGTTTTTATTTCTTGGCATGTGCTTTGATTAACCCTTGATTGTCTCTGTTTCTTCTGGGACTGTTCTAAGTTTTTCTCACGCTGAGTAAATTTCTCCTGTCACCTGATTCGGATTTAGCTCCCTGTTGATTGTCCTTCAGAACCACCACCTTCACTGACTGAGGTACGTTACCCTAACCCTCCACCCAGAGCTCACCTCATTAACAACTTTGATCCTATCCTACCAAGCTGGCAACACAACAGCACTGGGCATTGTCAGCTTGAACAAAGATAAGGGCCCATCCAGCTTGCCTTGGACCATCCTACTGGTCACATGGTGGTATGCAATGGAGTGGTTGGCTAATATTAGAAATCAATTTCTTATCAATTACTCGGCAACAGACCCGATATGAAGCGGGAGTAGCCCCCACTTGTAGAATGCTTTGCAAAACCTAGATCCAAAATCACCGGCTCCTCCCAACTAAAGGAATATAGGAACAGGCATAGACCACTCAGCACCTCATGGTCTGTCCCACTATTTATTACTGATTTGTACCTCAACTCCATTTATCTACCTCTGATCCGTATCTTTTGATGCCTTTACTTAGCAAATGTCTCTGTTCCTCAGCGGCATTACTGGGATGCTCCTCCTGGAATATTATTTACATATTGCACAAGATTCAGGGTGAGCATTCTAATTCAGCTCTGCATTAACTCCAAACTAGAGAATTCCCTGTTTATGGAACAGTCTCTATTACCCAAGCACTTCCACAGAAAGTGCAACATAAGGGGAAAGTTTGAAATGTTTGGCTGTAATTTCAGTAACCAGGTGACTGAACACCTTGTTTACACTTGGAAATGGGATTTCTGCCTTTCCTATTGGCTGTGGAATTGTGAGGCAGACTGTAAGAGTGTAATAGATAGGTAACGTTGACAGTGCATATCGGTCAGGTTATGTTTCAGTTCGGTCATCTCTCTGGTATATGCCCAGGAACAAGGTGAATGTCATCCTCTACAATCATAACATTCTGCTGAACATTTTATTACAGCACAGAAAAAGAAGGATTCCCAAATGCAATTCTCTGCGCTGAGTGAGCTGCCGTTGGCCAGTGTCAAGCTTACATTCCTCCTCACAAGCCCCAGGAGCCAGATGGTGAATGATCAATGGGTAAATGTGAGCATGCTGCTATCACAGAATGGCAGCATCATTCAGTTTGTCATATCTGTGCTGAGCAAGCGATTCCCCCATTGCAACATCCCTCTGTCCTTGCACATTCTTCCTTTGCACATAATGATCCTATTCCCTTTTGAATGTCAGAATTGTAGAATCCCTACAGCGTGGAAGCAGGCCATTCGGCTCATTGAGTTCACACCGACTCTCCAGAGAGCATCCCTCACAGACACACCCTCTACCCTATCCCCATAACCATGCGTTTACCATGACTAACCCACCTAGCCTGCACATCCCTGGATACTGTGGACAGTTCAGCATGGCCAATCCACCCTAACTGCACATCTTTGGACTGTGGGAGGAAACCAGAGGAAACCCACGCAGACACAGAGAGAATGCGCAAACTCCACATAGACAGTCGCCCAAAGCTGGGATTGAACCCAGGTCCCTGGCGCTGTGAGGCAGCAGTGCTAACCACTGAGCCACTGTGCCTTTCAGACAGTGCATTCCAGATCATGGTCTCTCACTGGCTGAGTAGGTGTCTCCTCATGTTGCCATTGTTTCTTTCACCAGACACCTTCAATCTGTGCCCTCTGGTTCTCGATCCTTCCAACAACAGCAATTGTTTCTTCCAGAAAATACAAGGAAGGGACTGAATGTCATACTACACCAAGGAACTATAAAAGTGTAGGGAAACTCGATAATAGAACAAACTTAAAAGCTGTGTATCTAAATGCATGAAGCATTCAGAATAAGGTAGACGAACTTATGGTGCTAATCAACGCAAATGAATATGATCTCATAGCCATTACAGAAACATGGACATCAAATCTGGGAGCTTAATGTTCTGGGATATTTGAGCTTTTGAGAAGACAGGAGGGATGGAAAAGGTGGTGGACTAACCCTATTAACAAGAACTGAAATGAGGACAGTGTGTGAGATGACCTAGGCTCAGATGATGTAGTGTCCATTTGGGTGGAGGTAAAAAAACAGCAGGGGCAGGACATTGGTCGGAGTATTGTACAGACCACCAAACAGTAGTCACTCTGTGGGCAAGGCTATAAATCAAAAAACAGTAGAAGCATGGATAAAGAATTGAACAATAATTATGAGTAACTTTAATCTTCATGTTGATTGGGTTAATCAAATTGGAAAGGGTTGCTACAACAACAAATTCATGGACTGATTAAGAATAGTCTCCCACACCAATAATATGTCATGGAGCTAACCAGGGTGCAGGCTATCCTAGATCTGGTAATGGGTAGTGAGGAAGGTTTAATAAATGGGCTCAGAGTAAATGGTCCCCTAAGAAATAGTGATCATAATCTGATAGAATTTAATGTTCAGTTTGGAAGTGAGAAACCTGACTTGGAAACAACTGTGTTTAACATAAATAAGGGGAACCACAATGAAATGAGGATAGAATTAGCTAAAGTGAACTGGGTTGATGGATTGGCGGGAATGACAGTAAGTGAGCAGTGGCAAACATGCAAGGAAGTAATTCATGACTCTCAGCAAAACTACATCCTAAAGATTCTAAGAGAGGGATAAACCAATTGTGGCTAACGCAAGAAGGTAAGGAGAGAATAAAGTTGAAAGAAAAAGCATATAAGGAGGCAAAAGCCAGTGAAAGCCCTGAAGACTAGAATAAATTCAGAATTCAGCAAAGAAGGAATAAAATAAATAAGGACTACAAGGGCAAACTAGCAAAAAATAAAGAAACTGCCAGTAAGAGCTTCTTTAAACATATAAAAATGAAGAGAGAGGTCAAAGTGAACATAGGCCCCTTAGAAGATGAATCTGGGGAGGTGGTTATGGGGATCAAGGAAATGGCAGAGGATTTAAACAGATATCTTGCATCAGTCTTTATGGTAGAAGATACTTTGAGCATTCTATTAATACTAAAGAATATGGAGGAGAAAATTAAATGCTATCACCATCACTAAAGAAACCTTATTAGACAAACTAATGGGGCTTAAGGCAAATAAACTGATGGTTTGCACCTGAGGATCCTAAAAGAAGTAGCCACAGAAATAGTATCAGAGATAGTAGGAACTGCAGATGCTGGAGAACTGAGTCAACAAGGTGCAGAGCTGGATGAACACAGCAGGCCAAGCAGCATCATAGGAGCAGGAAGGCTGACGTTTCGGGCCTAGACCCTAGTGGCTGAATTGGTTGTAATTTTTCAAAAATCCTTGGATTCTGGAGAAGTATTAGAGGATTGGGAAATGGCAATGTGACAGCCCTATTCAAAAAGGTGGGGGGGTGGGAGGCACAAAGTGGGGAACCATAGGTTGATTAGTGTAGCATCTATTGTCGGAAAAGTATTGGAATCAATTATTAAGGAAGTAATAGCAGAATGTTTGGAAAATCATAATCTAATCAAGTAGAGTCAAGATGGCTGCATGAAAGAAAAATCGTGCCTGACTAAATTATTAGAGTTTTCGAGGAACCAGAGTGGATAGAGGGGAGCCAGTAAATGTGGTGTCTTTGGGCTTCCAGAAGGCATTCCATAAAATACCTCACAAAAGGTTAATTCATAAGATAAGAGCTCACAGTGTTGGAGGTAACGTATTGACATTGATAGAGGATTGGCTCATGAGCGGGAAACAGAGTGGTGATAAGGAGCTGTTTTTCAGGTTGGTGACCTGTGATTAGTGGGGTTCCACAGGGATTAGTGCTGGGACCACAACTATTTACAATCTATATCAATGACTTGGAGGAAGAAGTGAACGTACTGTAGCTAAATGTGCAGATGAAGCAAAAATAGGAGGAAAGGCAAGTTGCAAGAAGATATACAAACAGATTACAAACAGATATTAATAGGTTAAAAAAAGTGGGCAAAAAATTGGCAAATGAAGTAAAATGTAGGAAAATGTGAAGTTGTTCATTTTGGAAGGGAAAACAAAAGAACCGGATGCTATTCAAATGGAGAAAAACTGCATAAAGCTGCAACACAAAGGGACTTGAGCGTACGGCACATGAAACACAGACAGCTAGCACACAGTTACAGTGGGTAATCAGGAAGGCAAGGGAGTTGGAATAGAAGAGTAGGGAAGTCTTATTGCAACGGTACAAGGTGGTGGTGAGAACACATCTGGAATACTGTCAGCACTTTGGGGTCCCTTATTTAAGAAAAGATATCATTTCATTGGAGGCAGTTCAGAGAAGTCTCACTAGGATGGGGGGATTGTTTTATGACCAAAGGTTAAACAGGTTGGGACTCTACTCACTGCAGTTTAGAAGAATGAGAGGCGATCTCATTGAGACATATAACATTCTTACGGTGCTTGACAGGATAAATGCTGAGAGGATGTTTCCCCTCATGGGATATTCTGGGACCAGAGGGCATAGTCTCAGGATAAAGGGGCACCAATTTAAGACTGAGAGAAGAAGCAGTTTATTCTCTCAGAGGATCGTGAGTCTTTGGAACTCCTTGCCACAGAGAGCTGTGGGGGCAGAGTCCTTGTGTAAATTTAAGGCTGAGACAGATTCTTGGTCAGTTGGGGAATCAAGGGTTGCGGGGAAAAGGCAGGAAAGTGGGCATGAGGAACAGTCATGATCCGATTGAATAGTGGAACAGGCTCAAGAAGCTGAATAGCCTACTCCTGTTACCATTTCTTACGGTATTGTTAACTCTCCAAATTATCCCCACAGCTGAAATTCCTCAAAACCCTGGAATCAGAATCTTTTCTGTATTCTCTTTAATGCTTCTCCTAAAATGTGGCACCCAGAAAGGAGCAGAATATACCACTGAGGCCAATGTTTTATACATGTTTAGCGTACCATACTTGTTATTGTACTTATCACTGTATTAATAAAGCCCTGGAAGTTGTACAATTTATTAACTGAACAACGACGAGATCAGGAATGTGTATTCTGACTGACACTGGAGTAAAAGGTTACTACGCACATCAGAAGGATGGCAACCTGAGTGACTTATCAGAGGATGACTGGGCTGCTACAGAAATGCAGCTGGCATTTGCTCCATTCGTTAGCGTTACGTTTCACCTTATATTATATTTAGCCTCTGTTTTTGCTCTAATGCAATGTTAGCAAAACAGATTTGTTAATTTTTCTATGCATATTGATTGTAACTGTTGGATTAAATTATTTAAATTCAGATGCAAAAGTACATTGTGTTTGATGTGAAAATTTAGCTTAACCAAACATTGAGTTGGAACAGCTAGAGGATGAATGCAACTAACGTTATACAATGATATCAAATTCACGTGCCTGAGCGTCAGTCAACTTTTAATAAAACAATTAGTATGATCCAACTTGCACTAACATTTTCCATTTCTGTTGAATGGCTCTTCTTCGACATCCTCAACTGGGTATCAAATATCCAGTGAATATTAGAGCCGGGTTGCTGACTGAGACTAAATAGTATTTCTCAACCAGAGGGACATGAAGGATTGGAATATTTTACCAATGAAATGCAACCACAGGCTTCTCATTCATGACTAAATCATTATCTTTTACAGTGTGGCAATAAAACATAGTTTCAGCAAAATCGTCGAAATTTTCAATGTCCATTTCAAAAACGGCCCTTTAATGGTTAATATAATACTTAAATGCATGAAAACGCAGAATTACAGTCCTTGGAACAAGATGGGACCAGGACATTTGGACACACTGATTGGTAGCATACAAGATGCAAGTGGTTAAGAACCATGGGGTTAAACATTGACATCTGTTAAATAGCAGTCATTGGACTTTAGGCAGTACATTATAAGTGAGCTGATATGGTACACATGTTGAAAATAACAAGCTCTTGGGACATGGAAAAGTATTTCACAACCAGCGAAGCTGTTTTGAAGTGTAGTCACTGGAAGTGCGATTAAGGGAAATGCAGCAGTCAATTTGTGTGCAACAAAATCACACTAACAATGTTACAACTGGACAATTTGCTTTAGATTTTGGTCAAGGGCTAAATAGCGATGAGAGTACTGGGGAGAACTCCTATGTTTGGTAAAATAATGTAGCTTGCTTATTTATCTTCACGTGAGAAGATAAAGAGATTTTGCTAAAAGTCTTATTTGGAAGATTGCAGCTCTCACAATGCATTGGAGTATCACGCTTCCAGGATATTACATCTGGGTTGGGTCCACAGTCTAGGAATGACTAGGAGGAAGGTTCCTATTGATAGAGATTCAGATCAGAGCATGGAACGGCCTGCA
>NC_063356.1:41890650-41893090 GCF_021869965.1 Rhincodon typus | reverse complement strand
TAACCTCAGAGTATAGTGTTGCCGCTGCTATCTGTGCTTTGATTGGCTGTTGTGTGAGAATATTTCACTTTCTCTGTTGGGCTTAATGCCCCCTTACACATGCTGTTGTCATTAGTGTAGACCATGGAGCAAACCTCTCATTTCTTTTAAAGTGTTAGTAAGTTATAGTTTGTGGAATGTGCCCTCTCCAGATTGCATGCCATTAATGTCCTCGCCCCCTCCAGGCAACTCACTGATGAACCTGTGCTTCTCGGTGACTCAGTGGCTAGTACTGCTGTCTCACGGCGCCAGGGACCCGGGTTCAATCCCACCCTCGGGCGACTGTCTGTGTGGAGTTTGCACATTCTCCCCATGTCTGCGTGGGTTTCCTCTGGGTGCTCCAGTTTCCTCCCACAGTCCAAAGATGTGCAGGTTAGGGTAGATTGGCCATGCTAAATTGCCCCATAGTGTTCAGGGATGTTTATGTTAGGTGCGTTAGACATGGAAAATGCAGGGGTAGGGGAATGGGTCTGGGTGGGATGCTGTTCGGAGGGTCAGTGTGGACTTGTTGGGCCAAATGGCCTGTTTCCACACCGTAGGGATTCTATGAATGTCAGGCTTTTTCTGAAAGAACCATGCTCTTTATCCTGTCAATCCAGCTTCACCTTCTCTCCTCCATCCCACAGGTCACTGTCCCATATCCCGAGACAGACAATAGTGCGTACACCCAGAGCGACTCTTCCCGGGAATATTGCAGTGATTGACCGGCATCCATATCCTGCGCAGCTTATTGGGGAAGTCCCTCGCCATCTCCAACGAGACGTCAGCAATCTCCCTCTGTGTGTCCGCAACATGACAAACCCTGTCAGGCAGCAGGCTTTGGGTAGGTCTCTCCACCTTTCTCTATCTGACTTACAGAAAGACGGAGGACATGTTGTCTGTTACCTTCAGGGGCTTCCAAGGCTTATTCCAACCACCGAACGTGTTGTCACTGTTAACAATGTAAGATTCACGGTGGCTAATTTACACACAGTAATCTCCCGCAGGCTGCAAGGTGACAAACTAGTGGTTTCCTGTGTTGCTGACTGAAGGATAAATATTGGCCCACAGCTGGGGTACAATGCCCCTTCTTGCTTCTCTTCAGAATAATATTAAGGATCTTTCACATCGACCTGAAAGGGCAGATTGAGCCTTGGTTTATGTTACTCTCTGAAAGACAACTCCTCCACAAGTGCAGTCCTCTCAATTACAATTACTCAAATCTGGGGAATGGGTTTGCTTGAAAGTGGGACTTGAACCCTCAACCTTGAGCTCAGGATGTCAGTTCCACTCACTGTGCCAAGCAAAGACAAAGTGTTTTGTATCTATCCCCCTTATCCTCTCCTGTTGTTGGAAGAAACAGGGTTAATATTCCACCTCTGTGTGGAAACTCAATTCTGAAGAAGTGTCATACTATTGACTCCGTTTCTGTCTACACAGAAAATGCCAGACCTGCTGAGTTTCTCCCAACATTTTCCGTCTTTATTTCAGATTTCCAGTATCTGCAGTATTTTGTATCTGTCCTTCAAATGGAGAGCTTGATCTACAGATGGGAGTGAGACCCCAAACCCGGGCTGTCAGGAGGGAGTAGGTGACCAGTGAGGTGTTAGGCCTCAGTGCCACTGTCTAAGGAAGGCCAGGGGTGAGATTGTATGACAATGTGTGCCTTCCCTCTCAGACATCAGGGCAGTGTTGAAGTGTGGGAGGATTCCCTGAATCAAAACCAGTTTGATAACAGAGATAGTAGGAACTGCAGATGCTGGACATTCTGAGATAACAAGGTGTAGAGCTGGATGAACACAGCAGGCCAAGCAGCATCAGACTATCTTAGTTAAAAGAGTCAGCGATGGGCAGGAATTGGGAATAGCCTTCAGTCAGTGGTAAACCCCTCTCCTCTAAGCTGGATGCAGCACTGACAGGCCTGTACCCAGTCAAAAGCTGCTGCCAGCACCATCCCACTGCTGTCCCTTTGGTGATCCTCCCTGACCCTGGGGCAGACCCCTGAGCCAGGGGTGGGGTTGGGGGTGGGGGTGTGTTGGGTCTCACTCACAGACTGAGAGAGCTGGGCCAGGCTACCTGTGAGTCAATGCCAGCACGAGGAATAACCCTGCGATGTATTTCCTGCCCGGCAAGGAGCAGCATTTCTCCAGGAACAGCAGCAATCTCATAGATCCTGAGGAAAGCACATTCCGATCGGCTGTGTCAGGACGTTGTGGAAAACTCCTTCCCCCTGTGTGGGCCGGCTGTTAGCCTGAGGGTAATTGTGGTCATACCTCCCCCCTGTGAGGGCTGTATCTGATCCATCCCAGCCAGTTGTTGAACTGCTCTGTTGTTGCCCTAGGTAATGGCCTCACTCCATTTATCACCTTCACCCCCACCCTGCCCGATCACCCTCTCTCCCTCACTGCACCCTGCCCGATCA
>NC_063356.1:41889491-41890640 GCF_021869965.1 Rhincodon typus | reverse complement strand
CACCCTCTCTCCCTCACTGCACCCTGCCCGATCACCCTCATTCCCTCTCTCCGTCATTCCCTCTCTCTCTCACTGCACCCTACCCTATCACCCTCATTCCCTCTCTCCCTCACTGCACTCCCTGACATCACTCCACACTACCTCAGTCCCCCTTACTCCTCCTTTCTCCATCCCTCTCTCCATCTCCTCCCCAACACATTCTGTTTATCTCTCCCTCCTCATGCTCCACTCCCTCCTCCTACCCACCAACCACAGCACCTACGCCCCACATTGCCAACCTTCAATCTCCATTCCCGCAATGACAGACCCCACCCCCCATCTGCCTGTTCCCCCTAATAACCCCACCGCCCCCCCCCACCAAGACCCCCTTTCTCTGACCCTGACAGGGTGATAGAAGGAGTCTCGGACCCCCCGGGGACCCCCTGTCACTGCCTTTCCAAACCATTGCTAAATAAACACTCCCCAAATCCTCTTGGGTGTAGACTGTCACTAGATTCCAAAGATAGGCTGTCATTCCCGATATTCCCGAGTCTATCCCGGCAGCAGCCAAAATGACAGTCAGTTCCGGCATCATCTGCACTCCTGCTGATGAAGGAATCCCATTGTATCAAACTAATCCACTCCCACCTTCTCTCCTACTAGATCCCAGCCTGGGGCGGATCTGTCAGAGCACCAGCTCCCATCCTTGCAAAGGCTCCCCCTCTTCCATGTACAGGACACAGGATCACCAGGGCTGTCCCATTTTCCAGCCTGGCTCTCCCCCCTGCCAAAAGGACAGATGGCCTAATGCCCACTGGGGGCAGAAGACTGGAATGATGAAAGGCTCGGTGGATCCAATGAGGGAGGACAGCAGTAAATCGGGAATGGCCTCGGAGCGGGTGGTTCTCATTGTTGATAACACACGGTTTGTGGTCGATCCCAGCATCTTTACAGGGCACCCTGACACACTGCTGGGCCGGTATGTACTCCCGACTGTGGGATACTCCCCTAACTTCCCCTGGGAAAACAGGCAGCACATACCAGGCACTCACTCCCAATCCCACAGGATTGGGTGAAATTCAGCATCACAGAACCAAAACTCCTCAATCCAATCAGAATCCTGGTCTGTGTTACACTGTATAAACACACAGGCCCCTGTCTCAGTCCTGG
>NC_063356.1:41889280-41889481 GCF_021869965.1 Rhincodon typus | reverse complement strand
CCCTGTCTCAGTCCCAGTCTGTGTTACACTGTATAAACACACAGGCCACTGTCTCAGTCCCAGTCTGCATTACACAGTATAAACACACAGACCCCCGTCTCAGTCCTGGTCTGTGTTACACTGTATAAACACACAGGCCCCTGTCTCAGTCCCAGTCTGTGTTACACTGTATAAACACACAGGCCCCTGTCTCAGTCCTGG
>NC_063356.1:41852398-41889180 GCF_021869965.1 Rhincodon typus | reverse complement strand
CCCGGTCTGCGTTATATTGTATAAACACACAGGCCCTGTCTCAGTCCCAGTCCGCGTTATATTGTATAAACACACAGACCACTGTCTCAATCCTGGTCTGCATTATACTGTATAAACACACAGGCCCTGTCTCAGTCCCGGTCTGCGTTATATTGTATAAACACACAGACCCCTGTCTCAGTCCCGGTCTGCGTTATACTGTATAAACACACAGGCCCTGTCTCAGTCCTGGCCTGCGTTATACTGTATAAACACACAGGCCCTGTCTCAGTCCTGGTCTGCGTTATACTGTATAAACACACAGACCCCTGTCTCCGACCCGGTCTGCGTTATATTGTATAAACACACAGACCCCTTTCTCAGTCCCGGTCTGCATTATACTGTATAAACATACAGGCCCCTGTCTCAGGCCCGGTCTGCGTTATACTGTATAAACACACAGGCCCTGTCTCTGGCCCGGTCTGCGTTACACTGTATAAACACACAGACCCCTGTCTCAGACCCGGTCTGCGTTATACTGTATAAACACACAGGCCCCTGTCTCAGTCCCGGTCTGTGTTATACTGTATAAACACACAGGCCCAGTGTGCGCTGGGATTGCGTGGTGTTGTGTCGCACTGGGTGCCCAGGGTATAGGGGCTCACTGTGCCTGGTGAAGGCAGAGAGATGCATGAATCCATGGCAGTGAGGTGCAGGTCTGTTGGAGGACAGTATTGTGAGGGGTGGAGGAGTGGCGATGGGGCTGCTCGCTGTGAATGGCCATATCCTTCTTCCTCTAAAGGATTTTGCCTTATCTCCCTCAGAATGTTCACCTCAGGTCGAGAGCACAACGTCACTCAGGCGAACCAGAAAGGCGAGTATGAGATCGCTGAGGGTCTCAGTTCCACGGTCTTCCGAGCAGCCCTGGTGAGTTCACACATCACTGCGTTCAGTAACCCCTCTGTGCCACAGATTCACATTCGGCACCGTGCACCAAGAATACATATCAGGGAAGCTGACTCTCCGTAGGGGAGAGTGTGGTGCCAAGATTGAGTGGGGGGCGGTGCGGTGTGGGTCTTACATTTGTACCATGGGACCCTGCTATTTGTTCCTGTGCTATCACATACCTTGCTACAGTCCATTATATCAACCGCAGGAGTTAATCTTTTATGAAACAAACTGATTGATAGAGTTGTTCGGTGTGGAAGGGCTCCCATCTTTCCTGCTGTGGGAGCTCGGCCTCAGTTTGGGTCATTTAGGACACACCCACACACACACACACACACACACACACACACACACACCCACACCCACACACACACACTCTCTCTCACAGACACACACTCTCACAGACACACACACACACACATGCACGTGCACACACTCTCAGACACATACACACATTCTCTCTCACACACACACACGCACAGTCACACACACAGACACATACACACACATACGGGGACACACACACACAAATACAGACAGGCACACACACACACGTACATACACACACATACAGACAGGCACATCCACACACACACAGACAGACACACACACACAGACACATATAGACACACACACAGACACACACACACAGACACACACACAGACACACACACACACACACAGACACACACACACAAACACACACACAGACACACACAGACAGACACACAGACACACACACAAACACACACACACGAACACACACACACATGCACCCTCCCTAACATACACATGCACAGACACACACACTCCCTAACACACACATGCACACACACACACACTCGCTAACACTCACACGCACACACACACACGCGCACACAGACATACACGCACACTCTCTAACACACACACGCACAGACACACACACTCCCTAACACACACACACGCACACCCACACTCCCTAACACACACACGCACACTCCCTAATACTCACACGCGCACACACACACAAACATACACTCCGTAACACAAACACGCACACACACACACTCCGTAACACACACACGCACACACACTCCCTAACACTCACATGCACACACACACTCCCTAACACACACATGCACACACACACATGCACCCTCCCTAACACACACACGCACACACACACACACACATGCACAGACACACACACTCCCTAACACACACACGCACAGACACACACACACATGCACACTCCCTAACACGCACACACACACACACTCCATAACACACACACGCGCACACACACACTCCCTAACACACACACACACACTCCCTAACACACACACACATGCACACTCCCTAACACTCACGCACACACACACACATGCATGCACACACACACACACACTCCGTAACGCACACACGCACACACACACTCCCTAACACACACACACACACACACACACACACAATATGAGGATTGGACGTGTAGGCTCCCTGGCAGCTATTACCTCATCAGAGCTCATGATCCCAACATTGAGTCACCCTGGCAAAGTGGAGATTAAAATCAGACAGACCCACCTAGCATTGTCCCAGGGCACCAGGCACAACAGAGGGGGCTACTTAATTGGGGAGAGATTGCAGAAAGTTACAGCACAGAGGGTTTGGGAACTCCTTGTATATCAATCATAAAATGTTTGCATCCAAGTTCAGGTAATTGGGAAGGCAAATGGAATGCTGGCCTTTCTTTCAAAATGCAGAGACCTTGCTAAAATTATACAAAGGGCACTAGTCAGACAAGAATACTGTGAACGTGTTTGGGCCCTTTATCTAAGAAAAGACAGACTGTCTTTGGGGCCAGTCCAGAGAAAGCTGATTCAGCTGATCTCGGGTATGGAGGGACTGCCTTATGTAGAGAATTTCAGTAGGTTGGGCCTGTACTCATTGGAATGCAAAGAACTGCCAGATGACCTTATTGAAACATACAAGATTCTTAGGAAACTTGACAGGGTTGGTGTGGAAAGATTATTTCCCCTTGTGGGAGAGACTAGGACCAAAGGGCATCATCTCAGGATAGTGGGTAATGTATTTAAGACAGAGATGAGGAGGAATTCCTTGTCTCTGAAGGTAGTGAATGTGTGGAATTCTTTACTACAGAGAACTGTAGAGGCTGGGTCATTAAGTATATTCAAGGCTGAGACAGACAGATTTTTACTTAGGAAGGGATTCCAGGGTCTTGGGGAAAAGGCAGGAGAGTGGGGTTGAGGATTATCAGATCAGCCATGATCTCGCTGAATTGGCAGAAAAGATTCGATGGGCTGAATGGCATGCCTCTGCTCCTACGCTTCATGATCTTATGGGTATGTCCTGCTCCCAAAAAGCAGAATAAATTCAATCCGGCCCATTCTCACTCGTCTACTCTTGGTTATGTGTAAAATGATGAAAGATGTTGTCAGTGTTCTAACAAACAGCACTCCCCGGGAACCTGGTGAATATAGCCCAGTCTCGGTCCATCCAGGAGGACACAGCTCCTGACCTCATCGTAACTCTTGTCCAGACAAACAGACTGAGTTTCAGGGAAGAAATCAGAACGAATCGAGGCCACATCTCACACAGTAAAGGATCAAGGAGCTCAACAAAAGTAAAGTCAATGTGAAACAAGGGGCAAACTCTCCAAACTGGTTGGAGTCATACCCGGCACATAGGAAGATGGTCGTGTTTGTTGGAGGTCAGTCATCTCAGCTCCAGGACATCTCTGCAGGAGCTCCTCAGATTAGTGTCCCTAGGCCCAAACATCTTCAGCTGCTTCATCAATGACCTTCCCTCCATCATAAGGTCAACATTGGTAACATCCATTTAAACAGAAGGGTTTAGACTGAGTAATTATCGGCCAGTTGGCCTAAGGTCAGCTGTGGAAAGATTATCGGAAAAATATTCTGAAGGACAGGATTTGTTCAGAAAGACATGGATTAGTTGTAAACTATCAGCATGGATTTGATAAGGGAAGCTTGTACCTGACTAGTGGGTTTGCGTTATAACGAGAGGCTGGATAGGCTGGGACTTTTTTCACTGGAATGTAGGGGGCTGAGGGATGACCTTATAGAAGTTTATAGAATCATGAGGGGCATGGACAGAGTGAGTGGCAGATGTCTTTTTGGATTCTAAGACTAGGGTACATATTTTTAAGGTGACAGGAGAAAGATTTAAAAAAGACACGAGGGGCAATTTTTTTATACAAAGAGTGGTTTGTGTGTGGAATGAACTGCCAGAGGAAGTGGTGGATGTGGGTACAGTTACGTTTAAAAGACATTGGGATAAGTACATGGATAGGAAAGGTTTGGAGGGATATGGGCCATGAGCAGACAGGTGGGACTAGTTTAGTTTAGGAACATGGTTGGCACGAACTGGTTGGACCGAAGGGTCTGTTTCTGTGCTGTATGACTCTATCACTAGAATGTTTGAGGACGTACAAGGACAGTCAATGGGAGGAGTGTGTAGGATATAGTCGAGACTCCGAAAGCTTGTGTTTTCAAATAAACCTGTTGGTCTATAACCTGGTGTCGTCTGATTTTTGGCCTTGCCCACCCCAGTCCAACACCAGCACTTCCACATCGTGGAAATTGTCTATATCAGTTTTTATATGGCAGCACAGAAGGATCGAAGGCAAACTAGCAAGTTAGATCCAAAAGCAGCTCAGAACGAAGGAGTAAACAGTAATGGTTGGTGGCTGTTCCTGTGGCTGGGAGGCTGATTCCAATGGGATTTCCCCAAACCTCAGTCCTACATTCCCTGCTGTTTGTGGAATGTACCAATGATTTGAACTTGAATATAGAGGATATGATTAAGAAGTCTGTAGATGCAAAAACTGGCTGTGTGTTGTAATGACAATTAAGGTTGCAAGAAACCCACAATAGCCCAGTAAGCTGGGCAGAACAGCAATGGGTGGAGTTCAGTGTTAAACTCCTGTATTTGGAGAAGGCTAACAGGGTAAGACCTCTGCAGTAAATGGTAGGATACTGAGAGGTATGGGGGAGTCAGAGGACGTGTCCACGGCATGTTAGAAGTGGCTGGCAGCTCAATGAAGTGGTGAAGAAACCATCTGACATGCTTTACAAGAGATGGAAGGCTATAATGGAACTGTATAAAACCCTGGTTAGAGGCCAGAGCTGGATTTCTGCACAGTTTGGCCCATTGTACTATCAGAAAGATATAACTGCACTGGAGAGGGTGCATGGAGGCTTATCAAAGTTCTCCTCTAGGGTCTGGTAGGGATTTCGGAGGCCAAATTGAACATAGGAAGAAGTGATAACTATATGTTAATTAAAGGATAGTTGGGTGTGAACTGTCCGAAACCTGGAAGTTAATTTTAAAATTACTGTTTCAGAAATGGACTTGGATTTTCATGAAATCATACTCATTGAACTCATCGTTATGTATAATATTTCTAATTGACCTTGTGTCGTTTCAGGATTATTACACTACTGGAGTTATTCAGTGTCCTGATGGTATTTCAGTCCAAGAACTCCGAGATGCGTGTGACTATCTGTGCATCAACTTCAGTCACAATACAATTCGCTGTCGAGATCTCAGTAAGTACATAACACGAGATCAATCTTCACATGTTTATACAGCCTGCAAGGACTGGCTAAGGCATTCATCATCCTAATATTTCCCATTTCAGTTCAAGACCAAAGGTGCAGCTCAGTATCAAGCCCAGCATTGCTGCTTGTGTACAAGTGGGTGCATGTTGTGGCGATACTGTGGCTTTAAGAGGTTATTTTGTCCTAGTTTGTTTTAAAGAGAGATTGAGTGAGAGGTACCGAGCTGTTTGTAAGAAAGTAAACAGCTTGTGAGGCCTTCGGGATTTTTTTTTAAAAGTTGGAACAATAGAAGCAGCCTGGCTGGGTGTGGTCGTGCTGCCACAGAACCAGGATTTTTAGTTTACCTTTCAGCAGTTGGTGTTGGGGTCTGGAAGAAGCCAAAAGCTGAGGGTTCTCTTCTTGCTACAGGATTTGCATGTGAGACAATCTGTTTTCTGAATTTGCCTTTTGCCAAAGGTGTGTTTATGGAATGTTACTAAATTGGAACAGTTAAATAGTAATAGTTACTGTAGTTATTATTCTGTTAAGTTTTCCAATAGATTTAAGTTATTCCAGTTCCTTCTTTCTTTTGTTGTATTTTAACTAACGTGGATGTATAAAGTACATTTTGCTTTAAAACTGGTAGTTTGACCAATCAATTGCGTCTGGAACACAACACCTACACTTGCCTTTAAAGTAAGAAAAAGACAGGGTCTAGGCTGCCTTATAATATATTTCGAGGGGGTTTGGTCTGGTCCATAACAAGGTAGACCCGGATTTTGACCCAGAGACACTAAGAGGATGGCAATATATTCCCCGGTCAGGGTGGTTTGATCGGAAGCTTGTATTGGTGGTGTTCCTATGTATCCGCTCTTGTCCTTCTAGATGTAGAGATCGTAGGTTTGTAAGGTGCTAATGAAGAAACCGTGACTTTTTAGGTACTTGTTTTCACCATGTGATAGTATGTACACGTATACACGAACACATGGACATACAAACCGTATGATTTAAGGCTGGTATAGGCCATTCAAGTCAGTTCTACCCTTCAGTAAAATCACCGCCTCAATGCCACTTTCCTGACAATCCCGATATCCTTTCATTCTCTTATCTATCAGGAACCTATCTGACTCTTACCTTTAAAATATCCAATGATGCAGTCCCACTGTTGTCTGGGGAAGAGCCTTCCACAGATTTATGACCCTCTGAAAGAAAAAACAAATCCTCGTTTCTGTCTAGAAACTAGCTCCTAACTCCAGTATCTCCAAAAAGAGATCGAAATGATTTTCTCAGATCCACTCTGCCAAGTCCCCTCAAGGTATTGTATCTTTCAATTAGATCACCCCTCAAGAAACTCCAATGAATACAGTCCCACCTAGTCCACTCTTTCCTTGTTGGATAACCCTTCATTTCAGGAGTCTGTCAAGTGAACCTTCTTCAAACTGCTTCTAATGCAATTATATCCTTTCACAAGGAAGAAACCAAAACTGGACATTTAACTCCAGATGTGGTGTTGGCAACACCCTGTACAACCATTGTAAACTCCATGTGTCAATGTTTATATCCTATTCCCTTCGAAATAATTAACAACTTTCCATCCACTTTCCTAAGTACTTGCTGGACCTTCAGACTAACTTTTTCAGATTCATGTATCAGGATACCTCAAGAGTTCTGCAATCTCTCTCTCTCCATAATATAAATCATTAAATACAATGCTGCATTTCTATTCTTCTCGCCAAAGTGGACAAGTTCACATTTCCTACAATATACGCTCATGTGCCAGATGGTCGCCTATCCACTTACCCAAACTGTATCTCTTTTTAAACTCGTTATATCCTCTGTACAAGTAACTATTGTTGTATCATCAGCAATTTTAATGACCAGACTTTCAGCCCTTTCATCCAAGTCATTAATATGGCCTCAGCATTGATTCCTGTCAACTCAAAAATGACCCATTTATCTTTCCTCTGTGCTTCCTGTTGGTTGACCTGTCCTCTCTCTATGCCAATACCTTTCCTGTGAGCTCTTGTTGTGTAGGAACCTTTGAAGTGGCACTTGGTGAAATGCCTTTCAGAAATAATTTGAACAAGAATGACGGTGAACAACATGGACTGGAGATTCTGCTCTATGCTCACACTTTGGACGTCTCTTCCAGGTGCTCTGCTACATGAGTTGTCAAACGATGGGGCGCGGAAGCAGTTTGAGAAGAACTTGGAAGAGCTGGTGTTTCCCCTGATGGTGTCAAGTGCCCGGAAAGGGGAGCGGGAATGCCATGTGGTTGTGCTGGCACATGAGGACACTGTGGACTGGGATCAACAACATCCACCACAGATGGGAGAAGAATATTCTCACAGTAAGAGCAGAGTGTGGCTGAGATTTACCTTCACCGTGAGATGTTGGGTTTCTTATTGCCTTGACATAAATGCACCATCCCACATTTCAGATTAATTTGTCAATTCCACATTAATTCTAGCAGTGATCTGTCTGATGTCCCTCCCAGATTTTAGTGCCCCCTCTCCTTTTGGCCTGGCGATAACGGGGTTAATTATTGTGCTCCATAGTTGCCCAAAGATTATGCAGTAGCTCCACATACATCAGGGACACGGACCCTGCATCAACAACTCAGTGCATTTCCATGGTGCCTTCAACGTAGCGAAACATCTCAAAAGCCTGATTTATTAAAACAAGGTTTGACACTGTGCCTCATGGGGAAGATATCAGGCCAGAAGAGGTATGTTTTGAGGAACCCGAAAGGAGAAGTCGAGAGTTTTAGTGACGAAATTCCAGAGATTTTGGGTTTTACCAACTGAACGCACAGCCACCCACAGTGGGGGGGAAATGACTGTGATAGAGCAATCCCCTGGCACTCACTAGCCTCACTACTTCACCCATTCCACCAAAAGTGTAAACATCACACCCAATCACTAAAAACCATTTATTATTGTTAGCTAGAATGAAAGACTTTCACCAGGATTTTCAATAAACTGAAACACAGCGTCTTCACTATAGACAAAAGTAATCCACAAGCAAGTTGCCATACTGGCTGTCTAATAAAGTAAATGAAACTGTATCTCCCTCAATCCCAATCCCATATACACACATTCATGCACATGCACACACTCATACACACACTTTTCTCATACTCTCGCACTTGCACTCACACATACATTCACTCTCTCTCACACACTTACACACACACATGGGTCACTCACATTTCTCACACACACACACACACATTCGTGCACTTCACTCTCTTACACACACTTACACTTTCACTCTTACACACATTCATTCATTTATTCATTCACAGGCAGGTCAGAACTATCCCACTCCTGTCAGTGACTTGTACACAGAAAACAAGCCAAACTTGTCAGGATTGTAAACCCTGGGCCCCCACGCTGCAGTTAGATAAGGACTCCCCTCTGGACACCACAGAGGAGCATACAAGAAATGAGAGTGAGGTGGGGAAGTGGGAATACTGACTGTGTTGTTCGTGTTTCAGTTATTTATAGCACCAAACTGTACAGGTTCTTCAAATACATCGAGAACCGGGAGGTCGCCAAACAGGTTTTGAAGAACCGAGGGCTAAAGAACATCCGCATCGGAATTGAAGGTGAGCCGGATGGAATGGGTTTTTGGGAACATAAGAATTGGGAGGAGTCAGCCTGATCATTGGCTGATATCATTGCCAAAGCCATGAAGCCTCTTTTTAAAGTACAGTCATATTTGTGATGTTTGCTGGTCTCAACTGATTCCAGCACAGGCCCACGATGTTCATGCCAGCTCTCCAAATAAGCAATTTACATCTCACCATATCCTTCCGTTTTAAAAAAAAGACATGAGGAGAACTTTTTTACACAGCGAGTGGTTAATGTGTTGAATGAACTGCCAGAGGAAGTGGTGGATGTGGGTACATTTACAACGTTTAAAAGACATTTGGATAAATACATGAAAAGAGATGTTTGGAGGGATATGGGCCAAGAGCAGGCAGGTGGGACTAGTTTAGTTTGGGATTATGGTTGGCATGGACTTGTTTGACCAAAGGTTCTGTTTCTGTGCTGTGTGACTCTACGTGAACAGTCTAACCTTTACCAATCAGCCTATCTCACCGAGGTTCTTCATCTCTGAATCCCGTCCATTCTCCTGAATCCCGTCCATTCTCCTGAATCTTCCCTGCATCCTCTTCAATGCCTTCACATTCTGTCTGAAGTCTGGTGTCCAGCTGAGGTCTAACCAGAGTCTCATACAAGTTTCACCTCACCTTCTTGCTCTTATGCTTGATGCTGCTATTAGGAAAGTCAAAAATCACACAACACCAGGTTATAGTCCAACAGGTTTATTTGAAGACAAAGTTTTCGGCATCTCATTCCTTCAGGTGTCAGGAGCGAGGCTCTGAAAGCTTGTGTCTTCAAATAAACCCGTTGGACTATAACCTGGTGTCATGTGAGTTTTGATCTTCTCCACCCCAGTCCAACACCAGCACCTCCACATCATTAAGAAAGCGTACAAGCAGGATATTTTATGAACCGTGCCCTGCCAACCTCAATGATGAAGTTCCTGCCAGGTACCTCTGTTCGTCCACCTTAAGTGCTGCCCCCTTTATCTTGCCAACACACTGACTTCTCTACATTGAACTTCACGTCTCCTATCCATCCATGTCACTGACCTATGACCTTTTTAAAGTGCTGTCTGTCCAGGCTGATTCCAGGGATGCCGGGTCTGACACATGAGGAGAGATTGACTAGGTTAGGATTGTTTTCGCTAGAGTTCAGACGAATGAGGGGGGATCTCAGAGAATTATAAACAGGATTGGACAAGGTAGATGCAGGGAGGATGTTCCCAATGGTGGGTGTGTCCAAAACCAGGGGTCACAGTATGAGGATTCAAGGTAGACCATTTAGGACGGAGATGAGGAGACATTTCTTCACCCAAAGAGTGGTGAGCCTGTGGGATTCATTATCACAGAAAGTGTCAAAGATGCCAAAACATTGAATGTATTCAACAGGCGGCTAGATATAGCACTTGGGACGAATGGGATCAAAGGTTATGGGGAGAAAGCAGGATTAGGCTATTGAGTTGGATGATCAGCCATGGTGAAGAATGGCGGAGCAGGCAAGAAGGGGCGAATGCCCTCCTCCGGTTCCTATCTTCTATGTTTCCTCAGTTGCTGGTGATGCCAAGGAAGGGGGGGGGGGGGGGGGGGGGTGGGGTGGGAGGCTGAAGAGCTCCCTTGCTTCTCAATGAAATTGAACCCTGGAACCTTGTATATCATGTCGAAAGGAGTTTTGGTCCGACAGGTCACAGCTTACTGTCTGTCCAGACCTGAGCCTAACCTTTCCGACTCGGAGGGGGATAGCGCTATCCACAGAGCCACTACAAATACACACTTACATTCAGAAGCCATGGAACTGTTGTAATGGGTTAACTCTATAAGACATTTGTACACAGTAGGATCCCATAAGAGTAGAGTGAGAATGATGGGTCAGTATTTTTGTGCTCCGTTCTCTAGGTTACCCAACCTGTAAGGAGAAGTTGAAGCTGCGAGCAGGGGGCCGTTACGAGGTGATCTATAACTACGTGCAGCGACCATTCATCCACATGTCCTGGGAGAAGGAGGAGGGGAAGAGCCGGCATGTGGATTTCCAGTGTGTCAGGAGCAGGTCCGCCACCAACCTGGCCTCACCCCCCCGTGACCTTGGCACCACCCATCACCCACAAGTGGATGAGCTCGACATCCTGGGTCCAGCGCAGGAACAGGCTGGGGAGGTTAGTGCCACCCTCCAGGAGTAAGCTTAACCCTGGGGCACTGGCACATAACTGCCCCTGGAAAATGGGGCTGTGCTTCAGGCTGCTCTGTCATGGGAATACAAACAGGATTGAGGTGCTCCTCAACTCCACACTGTGACAGCACAGAGCATGGTGCTCTGGTATGTGGGGAGATCCTCTGCAGTGATCGAGTGTGGGGAAATCTGGCGGTGATCAGGTGTGAGGATCTCGCTGCACTCAAACACAGGATCTGACACAGTGAGTGGGTGCGGGGAATCTGACGTAGTGATCAAGCGCAGGAGATCCACATGGTGCTTGGCTGTGGGGACCTGGTGTGAGGATCAGGTGTAGTGATCCAGTGCATGAATCAGTTGTGCAGGTTCCATATGTACAAACTGTTGGGAAGGCTCTGACTCTGGCACTTTGGAATGTTTTTTTTAAATTCACTTGTGGGATGTGGGCATCACTGTGGCCCAGCATTTCTTGTCAATCCCTAGTTGCCCCTTGAGAAGGTGGTGAGCTGCCTTCTTGAATTGCTGCAGTCCTCCTGCTGTGGGTTGATCCACAATAATGCCATTAGGGAGGGAATTCCAGGATTTTAATCCAGTAACAGTGAAGGAGCGGAGATATATTTCCAAGTCAGGCTGGTGAGGGGAACTTGCAGGTGATGTTTCAGCATCCACATTTCTGTAGAAGCTGTCATGGGTCTGTTTAGGGGGAGGCAGGAGCTGTTTATGTCAGAAAGGGCAAGAGCAAGCGCGTGTGTGTGTGCGTGTGCTGTGGGGAAGGAGCAAGGTGATTGCCATCAATGAGCATGGTTTGAGTACGAGACCTATCCCTCTGTCACCTCTTCATTCTCTCCGATAACATAAACCAACTGAATTGGAACCCATCCACCTCCCCAAGGTGCAGCTGCCTTTGGTTGGCCAGGCTGGTGTCTCATGAAAACAGAACCTTCTAAGAGATACATTTCGCTGTTTGTTTTGAACATGGTATATCTTGTCTCAATCCCTGACCACACTCACTAGGGGACAATGCAGCCTCAGTCAACTTCAGGATCTCCCCTCCACTTCACTGGGAGTTGAATCCCAGTGACTGGGACCTCTAAAGGACTGGGAGGGGAATCTCCCAGCAAAGCAAAGGGCCTCTAACACTGGGGACAGAGCACTGGAGAGAAAAGGACAGCAGCAATGAGCTGCCTGGCTCTGAGTACAGGGGTCATTGAAATATAGTGGGTCAGGTACAAACAAAATGCAAATGGCCAGTGGAACATCTGTCTTTATAAATTATCCATCTGGAATCTAATGAAGCTGAACAAGGCCCTGGTTAGATCCCAGCTGGAGTTTCATGTACATGGCTGGGACCATGCTACTGGAAGAGGATAGGTGCTTGGAAGGAACCAAACATTAGGTTGGGGAAAGAACAAATAAAATGTGCTGGAATTTAGAAGGTTAAGAGGTGATTTCATTGAGGCTTTTGGAATGTTAAAAGGAAGCAATAGGGAGTACAGAAACTGCTTCCAAAAATGGGGAAGTAGATGCAACCTTGAAATCCAAGTCTCACCTTTCAGAAGGGATAAGGAAAGCACTTCAAGTAAAGGAATGGTAGAAGATAGTTTAGAACTCTCTGCCACAAAACACATCAGTGCTCTTAATCATTGAAAGGTGGAATTGGGTTGAATGGTCTGCTCCTGTTTCTCTTGGTCTTCAGATGCTGCGTGCAGTGTGAGCTGCTGTGACACAGTCCGAACCATCAGATTTGACCTTCTGCTTTAACTGAAAATCAGTACCATTAATATCCAACAGATAGCTCTTTGATCACAAATGATCAGCCTACCTTTCAAGGAATGGCCTATTCCTCATACAGCTGAGCCTCCAAATTATGCAGCAAATTTTAACCAGTTTAGTTAATGGGAATGTGCTTTAACAGCTGGAAGCAGAACCTCTGACCCATTTCCTTGGTGTACAGCACAGTGGTCCTCAGTCCTTTTGTGTATATGCTAGATCGTATTGGAGCAGCCCCAAACCAGTGCCACTGTCCCCACCATCCTGTATTGACCCCAAACTAGGCCCCCCGCCCTAAAACCAATCCTATTTTGTCCCATGTCCATGTATCAATTCAGTACTATCCCCACTTCCCTTTTAGTGTTCTGTGATTTGAATGTTTCCCTCCAAAATACAACGGTCACTGCCTCAACTGGTCTGTGTCCAACTAATCAGTGTGGTTACATTTCTCCACTTAATGACCATTTCAGATTGGAGACACTGACTCACCAGCCTGTGGAGACAGTCAATCCCAAAACACCGTCTACGTTCCCCTGCATGTTTTGCATCCTGCTAAATTTTGCTTGGCCCAGTGTCTGCTCATATACATAGCTCTCTACTCCTGCTATCACCCTGGGAAATCAAGAAATCTTCTTTGAAGAAACTGTACTCCAACCGTGACCCAGATTTGGTGTAGAATCATCATTACTTCCTTTGGCTTGTTCACTAAAATGTCAGCCTCCCAGATTTGGGTCATCTTAAATTTAACTGTGTATGAAGCATTTTTTGTTTTAAACTAACACTGTTTTTAGCTGAAAGGACCAGAGTCAGAAAATGAAACATTGAAGTGAGATAGCCTCTCGGTCACATCCCTCTGCACAGTGCTGCTCACACCAAAGCATTCCTCCCATTGAGAGATCTCCTACTTAAGATTTGGTTTTATTTATTATTGTCACATGTACCTAGGTGCAGTGAAAAGTTTCGTTTTGCGTGCAGTACAGGCAGATCATAGTAGTCAAAGATCACAGGGTGATTGAACAGAGTGAGGAGTACAAAGTCACAGCTGCAAAGAAGGTGCACAAAGAGTGAGACCAACATTAGGTTTGAAATTTAATGGGTCCATTCAGCAGTCTAATAAGAGCGGGGGAAGAAGCTGTTCTTGAATCTGTCAGTACTTGTGTTTAAGCTTTTGTATCTTCTGCCCAATGGAAGAAGTTGAAAAGATTATAACTGGGATGGGAGGGGTCTTTGAGTATGTTGGCTGCCTTTCTGAGCAAGAATAGACAGTCAATGGATGCAAGGTTGGAACAAGTAAATGAAAATATACTAGAACTGAGATAGTCTCTGGGGCACATCCCTAAAGAGGTTTGTGAACTTTGAACAGTGTTACAGGTATTTCTGCTATAAACGCATGTTTCGTTAATACGAATTGGCTGTAATGCGATTACGAATAGTGAATACTGTTTGGATAAGCAAACTTTCTACTGTAAAGGTACAGCGATTTCCCTATAACACAATTTTCTATAGCGCGAGGTCACATAGGAACGCAGCTATCGTGTATAGGAGAACTACCTGTACTGAGAATTATTTAAACACCTGAAAAAAATAACATTTTAGGTGAGGATCCACGTTATAACAAAGCAAAGTGCTCTGACACGTTGCCACAAACGAGCAGAGTTCAGGTCGGACAGATTGTTTATAATGAGCTCAGCTCTTTATGGAGCACCGGAAGAGGGTCTGTATGAGATAGAGTTCCTTAATCTCTCCTATTGTGCTCAAACTGTGAAATGCTGCACTGAATTCTGTCAGATGAATGATTGTTTTACTCTGTCTCAGCACATCTGCTACCCAGATCAGTAATTCTCAACAGCCGCACTTCAGACACATGTTTTACAAATTGACGAAGCAGCACCTGTCAACTTAAAAAAAAATACAGCCTGGATGGGCTCAGATACATGTTGAGTGTCCCAGCAAGAACAATAACTTAGTCTAGGGAAGGAAACCATCAGCCCTTGGAGTACATACTGAATCCAAGAGTAGTTTGGGATATGGACAAGAGAACACAGAACCACAAATGTGAAGGACAGACTGCCTGGGAAGACATGGAAACAGTTAGTACTGCAAACATTGGAAGGTGTAGCAGTTTAAGGGGAACAGATGACGAGTTATAGGTTTCCAAACTTCTTCACATGGAGGGTGGGAGTCCCTCACCTCTCATCAGGAGCTGTTGTAAAATAACTGACTGATTGCTGTGATTAGTCATGATCCTTCTATCATGCAACTAACAGCTCAATTATGAAGCAAAGTCATTCTTCACCTGGCAATTCCCCAGTTTGCACATTAATATTTTAATACTAGAATGTGGACATGCAGCCCTTTACTGAGACACAGATGATAATTTTTAGGTTGCAGTCACAATGTGTATATGGATTGACAGAAACTATTCAATGGTCCTGTTCAATCACCAACCAATGACAGTGCATTTGATGTCTGCCATTGAAAAGGGCTAGCATGCAGGTCTGTATAAAACATGCATCATGTACTGTGCACTGTTCTGTCCGTCACACTCTCCTTTTCAGATTTGGCTAAAAACTGGCTTGGGGGGGGATCTCCAAAGTTCTGAGAATTGCTGAGAAATGGAGGTTGCATCGGGCGGAGGGGGGGAGGGGGTGGTGGGGGTAAGGTGGTGACGGATAAAAGAAAGAGAGAGCAGTCCCCGTGGAACAACCAGCAGTTAATGTACTGAAGTTTTTGCTGGCAGAGAAACATCCAGGGGCCTTCATCCCAGGAACTGTGCAATGTTCAATTAAAGAATAATTTGCAATTAAAAGGTGAAAAGGTTGTTCTTTTTCTTCCACTTGCACCTCCCCTGCAGTAAACAAAAACAAACAGAAAACTCCAGACAACATTTCACAGACTCGGTGATGTTAAGTAAACAGTTTTATAATACAGTTTTAAACAAAATAAGTGGCCATCGTAAAAAGCAATACTGCAACTTACACAACCCTTACGCCAGGATTTACATCACTCAGCCCCAGGAACACTGGCAGTCTGACCCAGTCTCTCACATAGCCCTTCCTCCAACTAGAAATGGTCCTCACTCCACAGAGGCTATTATAGCCCCTCAGCACTCCTTCCCCTTCATGGGGACTGAAGGCAGGGACTGTTTACACAGTCTGACCCTATCACAGCTACATTGGTACTGGACTCCAGCACACCCAGGATCTCCCTAAACTGACCGTTAGCTACATGAGAGACTACTTCAGTTTTTGCAAGCTATTCAACCTTGGGGAAGCAGCACACACACACACACACACCTCTCTCTCACTCCTCACAACATTGAACATAGAGGGTGGGGTAATTTACCAGTACGTTTAGCCACACTGTTGTATTGAAAACAGCTGTTCCTCAAAAGACAATCACAACCTCCACCCTCATCTCCACATTGCTGACATTAGTTTGGGGAACTGAAATAATTTTTTTTAAAAACAAGGATGAAGATCATCGCCTGATGTGCACATAGCACTGAGGTTCAAGCTCTGGTCAGTAGCTTGCCCCCATTTGTATCAAACATTTCCCTCAGGGTTTGCAGCGTGGGAACAAGAGTGGCCCGTTCTGCTATTTTGCAGCCTCCTGCACATACGCAGGTTTAGAATATGGCAAAGCAAAAATTGGGTCTTAAGGGGGAGAGGACACAAAATGGCAGAAGCCACTTCCTCAGTATAATGGAGCCACAGGACCTCGTATCTGGGAACAGCACTGGGATGTTTAAACATCAGTCATGGCAACGAGCTATTCCTTAAAGCTCAGCAACAGTGATAGGCAGCTGTCAACCTTCAACTATATTCATCCCACCCATAGGACAGTGTGGGTGCCCCTACAATACATGGACCGCAGTGATCCAAGAAGGCAGCTCACTGCTACCTTCTCAAGGGCGATGCCCACATCCCACGAGTGAATAAAAAAATTCTACCTCAATCACTTTCTACAGGCCATCAGGTTACAAAATAAACAGCTTGCCACTGCAGAGCAACACCCCTATAATGGTCAGGAAGTTGGGATGCTGCAAGAAACAGTGTGGCACCAGACACTTGGAGCTTCAGCTGTGATCCATGTCCTAGCCTTACCAACTGGCATTCACCATTCTCTCTCAGGAATCTCTTAACTGACAGTGCAGTCTGAGTATGATAGTGTGGACTAACCCCAGGGACGTTTGGGTGGGGGGAGCCAGCAGCCTGTACCAACAAGATTATTGGCAGAATTATGTTACATTGCTCCCTCTCTAAATAAGGCCCCGTTGTAACATTCAAAAATTACTTTCACACAAAATAATGTACAAATCCCACCACAGCCATGTCCTAGAGTATGGGTCACTGGAAGTATGTTGGAAAATTAAAGGAAGCAGTGAGTTTGCTTGCACAGCCATTCTGACATTTGCCTGACATACACCTTCAGCACCGAGCAAATCCAGATAGCAACTTACTGTCAGACACAATCCCACCATAATCACTGGCTGGTCATTATAATAATCTGGTCTACAAGTACCAGCTTCTCGGATCCTCCTCTTTTGCTCTCTTAACACAGAGATAGAGGGATGGTTACTGAAATGACAGCTGAAAACAGGCGAGAGTTCTCCAAGTGATGGATATTCTGGATTTTATGGTAATACTGGACCGGCACGTTCGATCAAAGGCAAGATGGAAAAGGGCAAACAAAATAAATCAACAAAGGAAGGAAATGAGATATCTTCCAGAGGGATTATCTGTGGCAGGAACTATTGTTTAGCTTGCTATATGTACCCTGGAGTTGGTGCACAAACTGCATGGAAATAATAGACACAAACTCAAAGAAATGAGAATCTTCAAACAAGCCTGCAGAGATCCAGGCCTGGAATCACCCACCTTCACCCACAGCAATGCTAATAGGGCCAACATCTCCTTCTATACAAGTACAAACACACAACCGTATTTACAAACAAGATCCATCACAAACACTCTCCCTATAAAATAATAAAGCTGCATATAGTTAGAAATCAAGGTGACATCAGCACAGAGTTCATCACGAACCCAACCAATTAATAAATGCATCCAAATACAGATAAAAACACATGATGTGAACAGTACCTTGGTGTCTGCAGTGTGCTCAGCTGTGGACAATCATCAACAGAAATGGGAAGGGCTGGCACAGACAGTACAGAGCGATGAGCGGCAGTAGGGCAGCTGTATACCACCCAGCTATCTCTCTGTCAGACTACCACTGGGCTGCTTTCTGCCCCCCTCGCACATCACTATGCACCATGAACCCATTACACTGCCCTCTGACTGTAGGCAGGACCACACAGCACCGATAATTCACTGATAATCACTCAAATATACAGGCCCTCCTGTGACCATTTATAGGGACAGGTATATGCCCGCCTCAGCCACCAGGGAACACACAGCAAAGGGAGCCTCATGGACAGGCACAGTAGATGCATTTGCTGGTAAAGGTTTGGTCTATCGGCCACTAGGAGCTGAACTGGACAGAGCAGATTCAGGCAGGAGCAGCACACAGCTAGCGAGTGGCAAAGACCTGCTGGCCTTGTGTTGTAGGAATCCCACTGAGCCCTCTTTGGACAGCTACTGCCTGAGGTCCTGGGCTGCATGGAGTCTAATATCGGCATTTGCTGCCCAGCAAAAAGAGATTATAATGGATATCTGGATATTAGGAATAAAATCTGAGTAATTTCTCAGTCCTTCACAACTGTCACTATCCTCGGCAGTAAGGCTCCACCAACGGACCAATCAAGTTGCTAAGATAAAATAGGCACTAAAGTAGTGATGTTAGCCCTTGGGGTCAAAGTTCATCACTTTCCAGACTTCATGTAGGAAGGAATGGCTCCACGGGCAGTCAGTCCTTCAAATCGTTTGTAGGTATAGTTGATGAAGACCCAGTCCTTGTTCTTGTAGTCTGCCTCTGAATGGTTACTCACTGCAACTGGAGGGGAGGGAAGGAGAACGTTAGGAACAGCACAGGAGGGAGCTCAAAGATCCCTGAAGCAAAATGCAGTTTGATTTATACAAATCGGTACGTTCCACTGGACCCTCCTCCTCTCAAAAGTGCCAATTCCCAAGCAGCGACAGTTCCGAACGGCAAGCTCCAGTTAAGAAAACAATCTCATAGAACATGCACCCCCATCCCTGGAGACCACCGTATCAAACAGAGCCTCGAATAGATTATCGTCCTCAGTGCTGTCACTGGGTTTACTTCGTGAAGCTACTTAACAGGGATAATTAATTAAACTGATACAGCGAAGCAAAGACTGGATGATCTTTTGAAATAGCATGCTTTTACAGGATGGGGAACTTTTGGGACTTGTAGCACAAGCCCAGCAGAGGCCAGCTCACTGTGTACAAACCACTTCAAACCCGCCTGAAGCAGCCAAGGGGAGTCCGAGAGGGGTCATCCATCAGGGGAGTCCGAGAGGGGTCATCCACACTCTCTCAGTCATTTCCATTAAACAGCACAAAATGGCAGAATAAGGGTACTATCATATTTTAGGTCAAAGGCTTTCTATTCAAGTGCTCCAAGCAAATGCTTATCCTGGGATTCACACTCCCAGACTGAAGCTTTATCCTCAGATTTAACACTAACGGGATTCCAGTGACAACACCGATTCAGCAAAGAACTAACGAGAAAGTTTAGAACCAGCAGCTGACAGAGATTAGTTGTTACTCTAGATACTAGCAGCATCAGTAACTGGTCCTCGCTGACAGAGCTTAGAAAGCAGTGAAAAGAAGCCAGCACCAGAAACGTGCTGATCACATTTGGCCAGACTTTGGTTCCAGACTCACGCAGCACATGATGCGAGTCTTACTGACCTCTTCAGGTTATAAGTGACTTCTGGATTTCTCTTTTCCCTGACAAATTGTTTGCAAACTAGAGGAATTGGACAGGCCTGTAGCTCCTTGCTGATACCACCCCCAACAACCACCAACTCCCCCCACCCCACCCCGCAATCACCACTTTGTCATGACAGAGAATCTGGCCCTCTCCTTGCTGACCATTACTTATCAGACAAGATGTCAGTCCAGCAGACAGCAATGCTAAACTCCTCTACAGCTGCCTCTCCCAGTGTAACAGCACTGCCAAGGCTTTGGCTCACTGTGAGCTGGCAGTCCCCATTCTCCAAAGCACCGAATGAGATTTGAACCCTCCTCCACTCCTGGATCTTCCCTGCACTTGGTCAGAGGACGGGTTTGGGTAAACCATGCCGAGGACAGGCCTTCAGCAGCAGGGCGGGGAGAAGTGATGGGTTGTCCTCCCTACATTTGATTCCTGCCATGTGAGGAGCAGTGCTGATGTTTTAGACACTGCAGCAACTGCTCCTTTCCACAGAGCTGATCTCAAACAATACACAAGTGACAGTAGCTAATGGAAAAGTCACGGGATTTGGATGTTGGGGCAGGGGGTGTGCCTAAGGTATTGAGGTAAGGGACAGGGGAACAGCCTGACAATAACTAAATTGGTACATTCATGGATCAGCACATCTCTCCCACCACTCAAGAACCAGAGATAAAAAGTAGTTATAAACCAGCTTCCCTCCAATGAAGCCAGTGTGTATGTGGTAAAGCATAGGACCGGCAGAGTTTAGTAAGGGATGAGGGGAATAAAATGCTGGTTACCTGTCTTAGAGGACAGACACTTCTTACCACTACTTTCTAGCCCTGCCTGTGACACTCCTGAAGAGGAACAGCAGAAAACACCGTGTCATATTCAAATACAACAGCTTCGTATAAACACACCAATTCTGACATGGACTCCCACAATGGGCACAACTAGTGATACACTTAGCGTAGTGCAGCAGCAGGAGAATCTCATGTAATACACAGTACCCTCCATCAGCCATAGACTTCACTCCATACATATCTCACTGAACTCACTGACAGGGCAAAGACAAGGCACAGGCTGTCTGGATACATTGCAAGTGATACCAACACCATGGGTTCAATTCCCACAACTGGCTGAGATTAACCTGAAGAATTCTCCTTCTCAACCTCTCCTCTTGCCTGAGGTATGGTAACTCTCAGGTTAAAAACGTCACCAGCCGTCTCTAACAAGAGAGCAGCCTTTTGGTCTGGTAGGACTATGGCAACAACTCTGGAAGGTGCTGCCTGAAACGGTAGTGGAATCAGATTCAAAAAGAACTGAATAAAGAGGTGAACTGGAAAACTGCACTGGCTGATGGGGAAAAACACAATGGGTCAACTTCCACTGTCTGCGAAGTTCCAACAAACTGCAATTAGAAGGGGCACTCCAATCTCTCCCACAGCTTTGGAATCGGAGCGCGATTTCTGTCGCTGTTACAATGGGACAGCAACAAGGTTCCAACATCCCTCCCATCAACAGGCTCTCAGCACCCAGACAGTGCCTGTGATAGGGTGTCTGGAACTGGACAGCAAGTAATGAGACCACATGGAAACCACCAGCTCCACAGTAACAGAAATGTCACCTCCCTTTTAATGACTTCAAAACTTGTATGAAGGAATCTTGTTCCGTGCAGAGTGGTCAGATATCGACACTGCCAAGATAAGGCAGTCAGCAGACAGGCAATGAATCAGAGTTAGACCCTCAATCTGTCAATCTCTGTTGAGCTCTCCCTCTTCTTGTGCTTACTGTCTGGTTTTGGAAATTAGTAACAGATGTTGCTGAGACTGACCACCTCCGTCTGGGATGTGAGGTTAAGATGTCACCTGAAGGTGAAAGACGGGGTGACCCTGAGCCCATGTTCTACAGTCACTAATCAATAACCCAGACAAGGAAGTGCACGTACAAGCAGTGATCAGAACAAGCCTCCCTGACATAAGAACATAAGAACTAGGAGCAGGAGTAGGCGTCCAGCCCTTCAAGGCCTGCTCCGCCATTCAATAAGATCATGGCTGATCTTTTCGTGGACTCTGATCCACTTACCCGCGTTCTCACCGTATCCCTTAATTCCTTTATTGTTCAAAAAAAATCTACCTTATCTTTAAAAACGTTTACTGAAGTAGCATCAACTACTTCACTGGCCAAGGAATTCCATAGATTAACAACCCTCTGGGTGAAGAAGTTCCTTCTCAATTCAGTCCTAAATCTGCTCCCTCTAATCTTGAGGCTATGCCCTCTTGTCCTAGCTTCACCTGCCAGTGGAAACATCCTTCAGGGAGATAGCTGGACATCGAGCTTATCCTAAACAGATTCACCTTCACATATATTTAATAAATGCTTTTAACTAAATAATGCCCTGATAAAGCAGGAACAACTCACAATTCAAAAAAATTCAGTACCCATCTCCTGGGAGAGAACTCCCTCCCTCCCTGAAGGGCTGCTCCTTACCTGGCTGTAAGATGTCAGAATCAGGGAATTCATCAAAGTTCGATGTATCATCAATACTCTTTATTTCAATAGAGATAGCTGCCGGCCTCTCCCTGTCAGAGGAGCAAGAGAGAGAGAGAGAGAGAGAGAGAGAGGATTAGAAACTGCAAACTGCTCAACAAAAACTTAAACAAATACAGATAGAGCTATCAGGAACCACAGAGAGCACAGGACATCAAAATGTCAGAGGGCATGTGGCAGCTTTATCGTACCGGGCAGAGGTGACTTCAAGACGGGCAGCCTGCAGGAATCAGGGCTTACCCGCACACCAGCAGCCTATGGTTGAGGTATAAGAGGCAGCGAGTGTATAATAAGGGAGCCAAAAGCTTCTGCAGATTGAAAGTTGACAGGTGGTGGTAAAGTCAGAAACAAGACAGTCTCTCCAGGAAAGCGGGTCAGAGCTCCGATCCTGGGCTGGCACAGGTCAATCATTTGCCTACCTGATGTGCTCCCAGTCAACGCATTCAAAGAATAAGTTGCTCTTCACATCTTCCACTCCATTGGCCCCAATTCTGGTCTCCGACTCGCAGCAGAACCTAAAGGATCACAGGTCAGAGCCCGAGTGAGGGGAGACAAAAATACAAACTGAGTGACTGCTTTGCAAAAGACTTGTGCTGTATCTGTAAAAAAGACAGAGTTTCCAGTTGCCTGCTCCTTCAACGCAGAAGCGTGTTCCCTGACTAACATCTCTGTCTCAGGCTTGCTGCAATGCTCCAGGAAAACTCAGCGTAAGCTGGAAGAACAGCATCTCATTTTCCACTTAGGAACTCTACAGCCTTTTGGGCTCAATATCAAGTTCAATAATTTTAGGGCCTGAGCACCTTCTCCCACATCCTTACCCCAACCCCTACACACCAGCCTGGTCATCACATGGGCTGCTACCATACACAACCTGTTCTTACCCAACAGTCCCCATTAGCAGCTCATTATCCATTGCTTGGTTTGCCCCACTGTCATCCTCTCTCTGGGCTCTGTCTCCCCTCACTCCTTTACCAAACAGCCCAACCTAGTCTTCAGCATATATTCCACCTTTCCCTAGCTCAGTTCTGAAGAAAGTGACTGGACCTGAAACATTAACTCTGCTTTCTCTCTCCACAGATGCTGCCAGACTTGCTGAGTTTCTCCAGCGTTTTCTGTTTTTGTACACTTCCTAATCAAGATCACAATCACTGCCAGGGACAGAGGTTGGAGAGGCAGAGATCTCATTCTCTAAAACATTCAGTCTCTCTGAACAACGCCAATCCTTGCTGCAGTTCAGAGCGGCAGTCAACAGCTGCTGGTCCATATCTCACACGTGACTATTCCTCACGGGAGTCAACACAAGGGCTATTGCACACAAGAGTCGTAATAGCCAGGTCCATCCCCGTGCTCACCTGACATCCCACACGTTGCCCAGCAAGGGTCGTAACCAGTGATTAAGGCTGTGGACCCACCCCAGCTAAACCCAGAGACACTGTGACAAACTACAGCAGCATCAAACTATGGCACAGGCCTCATGAGAATAAAACTGCTGGTACAGGGGGGCAGCAGAGGTGCACACAACAGAAGAACAAACTTCAACAAGAGGGAGCTGGCACATGACATGTGCCACAACATGCATGAATTGCCTAAGATAATAAACAGGTCACAGAGTATTGCTATGGCATTTGGCAACTTTAGATGTTCTCAATACTCAGACAGGTCCCCATCACACACTCCCAGGACGGAGACATCACGGGTTAGACACAGAGTAAAGCCCCCTCTACGCTACACAGCGGTGGGAGTTACTGAGAAAGGCATGCAGTCAATGCCTCAGTGTTATTTCCTGTCATTTTTACCTGAGAATTAAATCCTTGGCTTTCTCTGAAATGGGAACCTCTGGTGGGAATGTGAGGGTCTCTCTCCAGTTCATCACTTTCTTATACGTCTCTTGAGGGGTCTCTGAACAGAAAGGCGGGTAGCCTGAAAACAAACAATTAGCAGGATTTAAGGCAGGACCGTGTTGATGAAGTGAAGCAGCTTCAGAGACAACATCCAGCCTGTAGGATGTGAACAGTGGTCACAAATGTGTCCCTGAACAGGCCCTCAGTTACATCTCCCCTCAAACTGCAGTGACAGTATCAGTCTCCTGAAACAACAGAGTCAGCATTCATCACCAGACAGGGCAACAAAACGTGTGAACAGGCAGTTGGACTGTTTCAAAAGGAAGTTGCAATACATAAGCACCTCACACACCAGTCACCATTTGGCTAGATTACACATGCACGCACACAGCGCACCATGTGCCTGTAATATATATACACCACAGTATAACTGCACACATGAATCCTTCGTGAAGCTGTAACCACAGAAGAAGCAACACTACATCTCTCCAGTAACTGCTCCCCACTCCCCACTCCCCCCCCCCCCCCCCCCACCCCCCCCCCACCGCACACAGCAGATACAGCAGCACCCCCGACCCAATTCACATGCAAGATCATGCACTCAGTTACAATGCACTCTCATAGATGTACTGAGCGTGCAGCCATTTTTGATGGATGAACTAAGTGACAAAAGAAGGAATGAAGTTCTCTTTCTGTACCAGACCAATTGGTCATACATTGTAGACCAGAGCAACCTTACCGATCAGCATCTCATACATGATGACTCCAAGTGACCACCAGTCGCAAAGTTTGTTGTAACCGGTCTGCATGAATACTTCGGGTGCAATGTAATCTGGGGTCCCCACAGTGGAGAAGGCCTGAAGGTAGAGTGCGAGAAAGACACAACCATTTGTGAATTTTGGGATCTGAACTGAAAGCAATCCTTAGCTCTGGGTCTACCACCTGCCAGGTAACACAGTCTAAGTTTCATGAGTTTTGGGGCACACATGGTTATCAAGTGTGACAGACTGAAATTATAAATTAAAAACTTTGTCATCAATAACTGATCACTCAGCCACAGACCTATCAACTGCTTGTTGCCAGACAAAGCTCCATTTGTACATAGCACCCCCGCCCAGCTCCTGTAACCAGAGTTCCACTCCTGCTTGAACAAGCTGCTGGTTAAACTTACAATAATGGTCAGGTCACTTGCCTTTTAAAAAAAAAAAAAGTGCAGCAATTCTTGGGTTTTAAAGCAATTCTTTACCCATTTCAGTCTACAGTTAAAAATATAGTAAAGACTTTTTTAAAAATTTTTCAAGTGTCACCAATTTGCGACGTCATGGAACAACAAACCATTGCAGCTTCCTAAAGTGTTCCATGTTTGTCCCAGAGATGTTATAAACCAGGCACAAGATCTAGTCAATTGAGAGATATATCAGCTTCTGGACTAAATGAATGACAGCATATCCACAGGACTGATAATCACATTAAATACATCTGCCATACTGTCAGCACTTATCACTCACTGATGCCGGATGAAAAACATCACCAACAGGGCACTGCACACTGGAAAAGGTTAAAGCACTCATAAAAGTGGCTCTAACAATGTGAAACCCCAAAACATGACCTTAAGTCCATACTGGACACTATATTCAATAGGTCCTGTGGTCAGGCTCCTGCTGATTCAGACAATGGTTGTGACACACACAAATTGAATTCAGAGTTATACGTGGGCTGTGTCACAACAAGGTATGATTAACTAACTGGTAACCTGGTGTGGTGGCATTAACTAACTGGGTGAACAGGCAGTGGTGCATTAATGCCGGATTTTTGTTTTCGTCAGCTGCGAGAGCAGGACCTGGACTCTCCTTTTCACCTGCAGGCGAGGACCTGACCCCTCCCTCTGCCCCCTGAGGGGGATGCCCTGTGGGTAAAGGTGCAGCCCTCAGTCAGAATGCATGACTTTGGGGTCAATCACCATCAAGTTCATCTCCTCTTCCCCAGGCTCCGGGTCTTTAAAGCAATGTCAGCACTCACCAGCTGCCGGCGGTTCCTCTTCCAGGTTTCTGCTTTTCGCTTAGAGTTCATGTTCTGGAAAGCTAAGAAAGGGGACAGTTTAGAACATATTAGCTGGCAGCATTTTCTCCCTCAGTACCACAGTTTAAACAGATGGTACACCAAGCTGGTGCCACTTTAATGTCAGACAGGGTACACGATCCTAGCTTCAATTCCTATTAAACCCATTGTTCAGGGATGTTATTACACACCATGGAGATGGTGGGATTTGAACCCAAGCCTCCCTGACCAGGGACACTAACACTGCACCACAGGAGGACCCACTAGGAGCACTGCCCTCAGATGTACAGCAATACCAGGTTGATGTGAGGAGTGGATGGAGCAAGCCCCTATTCCTGTCCTAGTTGGGCACCAGGAGCTCGATCCGGGAAGAGAACGATCAGCCAGGGTTCATGCTCTTCATTCCCTGGCCAGCAACTGTGGGAATGAGAGGACAGACTGGGAGGTTCTGTTCTCTCAGCCTGCCAATATTCCCACCCTGGCTCACCCAGGATCAACTTTTCACATGTTGTGGAAAAGGTAGGAAAAGGTCATGTGAACCAATCGTAGGCCAATCGGTCCATCGAGTCTGAACATTATTCGATCAGATCACGGCTGATCTGATAATCCTCAACTCCACTTTCCTGCTTTATCCCCCCATAACCCTCGATTCCCTTACTGATTGAAAATCTGTCTATGTCAGCCTTGAATATACCTAACAACCCATCCTCTGTGATAAAGAATTCCATAAAATCACTACACTCACAACAATGCACGAAATGTGCTGCCCCTCATTGAGATTATGCCCTCTGGCTCTGAACTCTCCCACAACCTTTTGGCATCTACCTTGTCAAGGCACCTAGGAATCAGTGTACCTCAATAAAGGTTACCTCCCATTCTTCTAAACTCCAGTGAGTACAAGCCCAATCTACTCAACCTCTCTTCATAAGACAGTCCCTCCATACCTGCGAAGAACCTTCACTGGTCTGCTGCCAATGCTAGTTTATCTTTCTTTGGATATGGGGTCTAAAACTGTTCATAGTATCCAGTTTCTTGTCTTGATTTAGTAATGAGAAGTACAACTTAATAGATCATTCTTCCAAAAAGCTGGCAAAGGGAGGATGGGCAGAATGGCCTCTGTGCTGGACCAGCCCATAATTCAATTCATAGCTCCTTATTATTTGCTGACATCTGCAAAGCCATGGCCACTAAGAATCTCAGTAGGGGCAATGAGAGAAAGACATTCCCAAATATTTTCTGTTATATGCAACTCCCTCCCTTACACACTTCCCTGCATCAAAACACAAGATCCAGCAAACGCAGCAAACATCCATCTCCATTAACTACACTATTCCATACCACAGTTCAAAAAGTGGCTTTTTGCAAAATCTCCACCTTGGGTGTAAATCTTGAGTGCCAATCCTTCATTGAAAGTACAGTCCCTGTTCGTCATGGAATTAGTTACATGGTTGCACTAGTCTCTGCCACAATCATTCCCTCATTCCCAACAATCAAGAATAACACAGTGTTTAATGGAGAATGACCGCAGAATTCTGAAGTGCAGAGGGCCTAAGGGCTCTCATGCATGAGTTACGAAGTTAGTATATATATATACACATCAACTGATTAAGAAGGCTATCTATCCATTATTGCAGGAGGAATTGAACATAAAGATATTATGCTTGAGTTGTAAGCAGCACCGCTGAGGCCACAAGTCTAATACTGTGTGCAGTGTTGGTTTCCTTATTTCAGGAATGTGTTAGGGATGGTTCAGGGGAGATTTACTACAAGGACAGCTGGAATATGAGGAGAGCTTGGTCAGGTTGGGCTTCTTTCTACCAGAGTTTGGAAGAGCGAGTGGTAATTTGATTTAAGCTTATAAGATCCTGAAGGATCTTGACAGGTGAATGTGAAAAGGAGGTTTCCCCTTATGGGTGAGAGGTCACTGTTTAAAAATTAGGGGTCACCCTATTAGGGCAGGGAAGAAGAATGTTTGTTTTCTCTCGGAGGGTGGTGCGACTTTGGAACTCTCCACCTCAGAAGGTAGCAGAAGTGGGGTTAAATCAATATTTTTAAGACAGAGATGGATTAGCAGTGGAATCATGGGTTATCAGTAATAAAAACAAATCGGGATGTAGAATTCAGTACTTAAATAGATCAGCCATGATTTTAAATGAATAGCCAAATGATCTACTTTCGCTCTGTCTGTAATCTTAGAACATCTCTCCTGTTTAGTGAGGTTTTACACCGAGGATGTGAGTCAGTAAATTCCCGGCTGTAAGAGGGTTAAATTCAAAAGAACCAGTGCACAGAATGGGGGTGCCAGAGTTTTCTCCATCTCTTCCATTCCACAAAAAAATCCACAACTGTGGAATTCATCAGGGGAAGGAAATCTGCCATCCTCACCTGGTCTGGCCTACATGTGACTCCAGACCCACTGCAATGTGGGTGACTCTGAACTGCCCTCTGGGTAATCAGGGATAGACAATAAATGCTGCCTAGCCAGCGACATCCTCATCGCTGATGAATAAAGGAAAGGAATCCGTTAACCGCACCAGCTACTCACTGAAATCACTGGGCAAACTGTGACTGAGGTTGCGGTAGAATTCTGTTCTGTGAGCCTTCTTCAGTCCTGTGCACAAACCAAAGTCTGACAGTTTAACGTGACCCTAGAAAACACAAGGTAAACCTCAGTCATTTGAGGGCAGAATTCTCTTCCCCAGAAGGTATGGGAGGCTAAGTTAGGTAGATTTTTGATTTACAAAGAGTCGAAGGTTATGAAGCACAGATAGGAAAGTGGAGAGAAGACAATCAGATCTGCCATCACCTTACTGAATGGTGGATAGGATTGAGGGGCTGAATGGCCACCTCCCCAATCCTACATTCTCGCTGCAGCAAGCGGAACAGACAAGTCCCAGCTGCCACAGATTGTATACAGCTAGATCAGATTGTGTACAGCTACAGCAACACGTCAGAAAAGATGAACTGTCAAACTGAGCAAAGACTGCAGTCAGATGCGGGAAGCTCAGAAAACAAACTCATAAGATCCCGGAGACTACAGTTGTAGGTTTGAGAAGGTACAATGTTTCAAACCAGTTTTACTGCAACCATTACATTGTCAAACTCCAATAGTTAGTTTAATAGTTGTAATTTAATGAACTGACATAAAGAGAGACAAACATCTTACTGACTGTAATTCATCATTCAGTAAAATCCAGGATCTTGACTCTGTACCTTGCTGTCCAGCAGGAGATTGTCTGGTTTGATATCCCTGTGGATGAAGCCCATCTGGTGGATAGAGTCAATGGCCAGTACTGTCTCTGCAATGTAGAACTGAGTTTCCTCCTCACTCAGCGTGTCCTTCTTCATCAGCAAAGTCATCATATCACCTGTGGGCAGAGACAGTCAAACACATCATCTCATCAGTTCATTCAACAATCCACTGGAGTCCAGGGATCACAGAAATGGTCATGTAATGGTCAACCACTTGGATAGTACCCATCTACATCAAGTCAGAGACTCGATGGTGAAGGTGGGAAAGGGGTAGATCTCACAGCATAGCAGGTTAATGCAGGAGGACAACCCATACGCGAGTAAGTGAATAGACAGCTGCTTTTCCACTTAGTGTTTCCATTTATTTCTCCAAAGATGAGCATTATTCATCCACTGTGTCCAGAGATGACATCAGATATGAAGCAACATTTGCCCATTAGGTGTCTCTAGCAGAGTCAAAGTGCAATCCACAGCTTGGCCCTCCCAGAAAGGAGCAAGGCCCACACCATCAGCGACTGGAAATGCACACAGCACAGTGAGACATGTTAGGCAGTATCAGCAAAAAAGAATTTTATTCAGAGTCATGATGATAATAATGTTGTTATTTATAACAATGGCATCTTACTCAAGAAACATATTTGCAGCCCAAAAGGTCAAACTGCAGTATGACTGACATCAAACACTTCATAGATAAATTAAATTAAAAATATGAAATTGTGGGAAAAATCATAGCAACAAACAGACAATTTCAGTGGACAGCAGGGAAGCTGTGGACAGGATAATGAAATCTAATGAACTAATTAAAATTGTATCAAAATCAAAAGGAATACATCATCCCTACAGGCACAAGGACTCGTGGAAATGACAATGTCAGTGGAGGCAAGAAGGTGCTGAAGAAAGGCGACATGTTCCAGCGGCAGCAGCGCGGCTCCAGGACATAGCGGGGCCCAGGTACCTGACGGTACAGGCTGTGGCAGTATGTGGAGACTCGGGGCACCTGAGTGTTTACAGACTTGAGGGATGGGCTTTGTTTTTCTGGAGGTGAGGACTCATGGCAGAGGCGGGGGAATGATCTGGTCATTTACTTTTGGCTGTTTCTTTTATTTCTGCTTCTGTTTTTAAATCCTGTCTTTTGTATACTAAGATGGCACTAAGAGAATGATGACTTTGTACACTTTTCACTGTACTCAAGTACGTGTGATAATAAAATCTAAATCTACATTATAGGCACTTAATTACACATAGATTTCATCATCTGGGTATTTCAGCAAGGACCTGAGCCATGTAAGCAATAGTCCACCTCCCTATCTACATCTTGTGCAGAGGAATTCAGCTGAATCTCTGAGCTGCCTCGATTGCTGTGGTGATGAGCTGTGAAACTGAGTGAATTGCACAAGGCCTTTTCTCAAACTTAGTGGAGATATTAACTCTGTTTGTTTACAGAGTTCAAGCTTTGTGACATTGAACTCATACAACTGCATTGAGGCCTAAGATCAATACCAACATATGCTCTGCGCTCATTCCATCTGGGCAGATAGTGTGTGAGGAGTCAAGAGTCAGTACGATACAGAGACAGTATATTCAACCTCGGGCCACATGTAGCCAGGGTAGACTGACAACAGGTCACAGACGGAGCCTGAATGGGATAAGGAATCTGAACTGATGACAATTCATTTAGTTTTCTTTAGTAAATGGTCCACTTGACTCTCCCACTTCAAGTCAGCTCAAATGCACAGACCTAACATGTACTGGAAAGTCATGTACTGATAATGTTTCCTAAGTAGCAAATGAGAAAGCTATCCCCTGTATCTGCTGCTCATTCAGTGTAAAAGGAGTCCGGTTAGGGGCAGCTACAAAATGTTAAACTACAAAGGACAGGATGAATCAGTTGTGCTCATATTGCCCTCAGCATAGGAGATCGACAGGTGATCTGGTTAAGGGGCTTCAGATGATTAAAGGGGTAAAACAGAGAGAAGCAATTTCCTTTGGTGGGAGAGCCCACAGCAAGGAAGTAGAAAGCTGTCATTTCAGGGGCGATGCCAGAAAGCACTTATCCACACAAAGGAGAGTGGAAATCAGACACACCCACTGCCCAAACAGTGGAGGGGCTCAGGGAGTCAAGTGAAAATTTCAAAACAGAGATCAATAGGTTTTTCATTAGTTAAGTGTGTTTAGATTTTGGAGCCAATGTGGGGATGTCAGATTTTAACAGGTGGAGAGTTTCAGCAATTGCTATTGGCCCAGAAGCAGCTAAACCATTATCAGATTGAAGTAAATACACCTCACACAGTAAGCTCGATATTACACAGAGCCAGCACATACCTCCTGGGAGGAACTCCATGATCAGGTACAGGTTGAGTTTGTCCTGAAAGCTGTAGAACATTTTCACCACCCACTGACTATCAGCTTCCACTAGGATGTCCCGCTCTGCACGAATGTGGCCCACCTAAAGCAGAAAGGTACATTAAACAAACCAAGGATGTGTGGGGTGTCACCAGACAGACTCAAATGATGGACCTTTCATTCTTCATTGTGTTCTAGCTGCTGCACTCCTGAATGCTAAAGGTCTAACTTCACTAATGGAGACAGATCCAAGAGGTACCAACCCTGGTCAGCAGGTACAGGCAAGAGGTGGCAGCCTTGAGCTCCCAATGCACCAACCGGGGCTGGGAGTCACTGCCCAACATTCCAGCCCTTCCTAGTCCAGTGCACTAACTATACCAATTTAACCACCAACCGAGCAGAACAGGGATGGAGACTGGGCCTTTTGATTAGGGTGGTTAGTCCCTTCAAAGACCCAGACTCACTCCCTTACCCTATCCCTGTAACCCTGCATTTCCCATGGCTAATCCACCTAGCTGGCAGATCTCCGGACATTATGGGCTATATAGCATGGCCAATCCACCCTAACCTGCACATCTTCAGCCTGTGGGAGGAAACCCGGAGCACCCAAAGGAAACTTACACAGACACGGGGAGAATGTGCAAACCCACACAGACAGTCACCCGAGGGTGGAATCGAACCCAGGTCTCTGGCGCTGTGAGGCAGCAGTGTTAACCATTGAGCCACTGTGCTACTGTGCTACCTTCATCAGGTCATCCGCTTACAATGCACTAGCAAGATGGTAAAACACCTTGTGTGCTAACTATTTTATTTTCTGGCAGTATCATTATCTGAGGACGTTGGGGGCACGAGACAGGACCCTGTCACATACTAACACGCACAAGATTAAACAGAGTGCCTGCAAGACACCACCTTCTCTCACTGCACTCCGAAAAGTCAACAACAACTAAAAAAGAGTTCTGCTGTTTCAGGCAACTCACTGTGATCAATCATTGAACAGTAGAGCAAAGAGTGGGATGAAAGAGAAGATTATAAACTAGACTTTGCAGAGGACCCACTGTGAGCCATTCCTGCCTGCCAGAGCACAAGCCAGTGAGGGGTGAGTAAGGCTAATGTGAGAATGGCACAGACAACCCACTCATCAGGGCAAAGAACTCGATAATCCTCTAAACTGAACCCAGCGCCATTCCCATCCCTCAACAAGCTGCACAAAGACATGGAAAGCACAGCAAATCCCTATTGTTACCCATTCACTTCCTCATTTGATCGCATTGCTCCCATAAGCTGTGACCAGGACAGAGGCAGCTGAATTTCACCTTGACTTTTATAGAGGTCCACACACTCACCCAGATCTGACCCACGGTAAGCAAGCACAGAGTCTAGACCTGTTCTGCCGCATGATAACACTGTTCCAGGGGATACAGTATGGAAACTTCATCCTTCCCTCACCTTTGCAGGCCTCCCCTGTCCTAAGCAGTGCACATTCCAACAAGAAGCTGCTCACTCTCTCTGGTCAGAAGAGAACTTGATTTAGTGCTAATATTTGTGAACGCATTACCAAACAAGGTTGGTCAGCACTGACCCACACATTTATCCCATTCCATCCACATTAAATATAAAGTCACAGCCACGCTCAGTGCTAAATCCTCAAACCAACTTTACAATCAGCCAGAAATGGAGCAGGAGGAGACTTTACTTCAGGAGAGGAATGGAGAACCTCTCTCAGGCTCCTCCAGGTTTGGGTTGAGACAGAATACAAAATCAGGAAGGTAACAAACCCAGCTCACCTGCTCCTTTTCTAGCATGTCAGATTTGCGCAAAATCTTCATGGCGTAGATGTGGCCTGTGTCCTTCTTCTGTACGAGGCGCACCTGGAAGTGGCAAACAGAACTGACTACTCAGTCTTGTTTTATTCCAACACAGCTATTTACACTGTTTGACCCAGCATTAGATAGCACCCTTGCCTGGGTTCACATCTCAGTTCAGATTTGAGAGTATAATCTGGCCCTCCCAGCTGCAGAGTGCAAGATGCCATATTTCAAATGCAAAGTTAAATGAAGCCCCCATCTACCCCCAACAGTAGATGTCAAAGAACTCATGGGACTATCTTGAAGAACAGCAGAGGAGCCTCAGTTGCTAGTTATTCTTCAACCAGTATCACAACAAAAAATTATCTGGTTACCAATTTGCTATTTGTGGGAGTTTGCTGTGTACAAGTTGGTAGAACTGCTTTCTAAATTACAATAATGATGACATTTAAAACATTTCTTCATGGAATGAAAAGCACTTTGAGAAATTTCGACTTGGTGGAAGACCCTTAAGAAAGGCAAGCCTTCCTTTAAACTGCTGAACAAGAGCGCAGAGAACGTCAGCAAGTGTTACCTGTCAGACTGACAAGGTTACACCAACTCACCTGCTGAGCAGAAGTTTATTCAAAGTAACATTGAAGTTGATTCTAGCATTAGAAATGTGTTGAATATTAGAGAGGAGACATTGGAGTCCAACAATGCCCTTCCAATAAATGCTGCACACTCCACAAGGTGTTGATCTTTCTCCTCCTGAAAGTATCACACAGAGATACCTATCGGCTGACTCAGTGTCCAATAGGTTAAGTACATCTTTCATCAGCCTTACCTCCCCAAATGCACCTCGACCTATGACCTTGAGGGATTCAAAATCATCCAGCCCCAGTCTGGTCCTCTTGAGTCGTAAGAACTCCGTCTCCTTCCTGGCATGTTGAGACCTTCTCATCTTCTTCTAAAGTCAACGGGAAACACTTTGTCAGAGCCACACATGGAGAAAGTCCTTGATATCCTACACTGCACACTGTTACTATTGGACTACATGGACAAGATGGACCGAAGGGTTTGTTTTCATGCTGTACAACTCTATGACTATGACTCTAAATGTTGCCCTCATCAATAATGGCTCATCCCAAAAATGTAAGAAAGACCCAGAGGCGCCTTTCAGTCAATCACAAGTTGAAGCAATGGAAAGAGTGGAATTGGTTACTAAGGAAAAGTCATTAAATGGACTTAAGGGCCTCATATGTACTGGTTAATGCGATACACACATTGGGTCACAGACCCTAGTGAAGAAATGCAGTACAAACAGGGCCCCACACAGTCTGAAACACATGGCATTGCATCTATGTGAATCTATCTAACCGATCAAATCTCTTATTTTAAACAAATTCATTAGATCACCATGTCAAGGGAAAACTGATGCAGAGATCAGCTGCAATCTGATTAAATTACAGAAGAGGCTCATGGGTCTGAAAAGCTCATTAATGTTGTTACGGATATCTATCTGGTACCATTTACCAGGACACAAATATCCAGAGTCGACTACCTCCCCTACTCAGAGTTGGAATCCCAGCCAAGTTTCATAAGCCCACCAGGTCCAATGAGAGCTGAGTGTCACATCAGCATCACAATCAAAGAAAAAGGTTTCTGATCAATGTCATTTTTCTATACAAATAGTTGGACAAAGAAAAACTGCATGAGGACAAGTGAGTACACATCTATTGCAATTTATAAAACATACATTGATTAACAAGAATTATGCTACATCTCTCAGTTTCATGGATCAGCCAACAACACTGTCATCAGTTACAGTTTCATGCCTCAGTGCAAAGTGTAGAGCACAATCTGGAGTCTGCTACTCCAACGTTACATTGGTAGAACAGCCATCCCCTTTGAGTGAGATGCTAAACCGAGTTAAATCCCATGACACTCTTTCAAAGAACAGCCCATGGGAGGTAGGGGTGTGCACAGGCAGCAGCTCCCTCCCTCCCTCCCTCTCCTCTCCCCGCAACCTCCCCTCCACCACATTAGCTGCCACATTTCTTACATAATAAGAATGCTTACATGTAAGTGCTGTATTCACTGTTAAGTGCTTTGGGCTGTCAATTAGGTTGTGAATGGTATAACAGAAATAGATTTTCTTGTCACTTAGGCCCTTCCAGCCTTTGTGCAACAGCTGATCAGATTTCTAGTGGAAAAACATCGAGACCGCAGGAGTCTGCATTTCACCTGAGCGCTCTCAGACAAAGACTAAAAGGCAAATTAAACACAATTACCTCATCATCTCCCAGGCCTTCTTCTTCCATTACTTTTTCCAACTTCCGCTGCCTAAAGAGCAAAAATTCTTAAGGTAAATGAAGGATAACATTCAGTACATCAGCAGAATTACCACTTCAAGCACACATAATTCTAAAAGGTAGCCAGGGGTAAAGGCAGTGATAAAGTGTGAAAAATTCAAATCAATTAAAATTGAAAATCACTTTGCGGTTAATCCTAATTAGTCCTTCGTGGATAGTGCAAATTTCTGGCAATACAGCACTAATATAGGCTGTATTGCATCAATGGTTACGCACAAGATTTAGCACACACTGAGGCCACTGGCTGTCTTCCCACTTCCCATGTAGAATGCTGCTTTGTGCATCAATACCATTCTATAATCAGATAAAAGGTCAGAGATTATGCAGCATTTAATCTTCCTGACTAGGTGAAACACTCAAGAAGCTCTACACTATTCAGAACATCACCCAATGAATCTGCTTAAACATTCATCCCTCCAGCAGCAGCATGCACTACGTACAAGAAGCCCTGCAATAACTTGCCAAAGCTTCTTTAATAGCACCTTCCAAACTCATGACCTAACCAGAATAACAAGGACAGACAGTTCATGGAACACCAAGTTCCAAGTTCCCCTCCAAGTCACACATCTGTTCCACTCCAGAAAGTCTCAATGGTGAAAGGTTGAGCTGGGTCCAATTTTAAAACACTTTTACAATTTTCAGTTTAGATATAAATTACAAAGATCTCCCAACTCAAGAACCTCAAATCTCAATCCTT
>NC_063356.1:41838000-41852298 GCF_021869965.1 Rhincodon typus | reverse complement strand
GCATCGGCAGTTCCTACTATCTCATTTATTACCTATTCCTAATTTCTCTCAAAACACTGATCTTGAACGACTGCAGTCTGAGAGAAGATACACCCCACACTGCTATTAGGGAGGGAATTCCAGGATTTTGACCCAGTAACAGTGAAGGGACAGTGACACATTTCCAAGTAAGGATGGTGAGTGGTGTTCCCTGTATCTGCTGCCCTTGTCATTCGCGATGGTAGAGGTTGCAGGTTTGGAATGGGTTGTTGGAGGAGCCTTGCTGAGTTGCTGCAGCGCATCTTATAGATGGTACACACTGCTATCTCTGTGCATCAAATGGGGAGGCAATGGCCTAGTGGTATTATTGCTGGACTATTAATCCAGACAGCCGATAACATTCTGGGGACCCAGGTTCAAATCCTACCACAGCAGAGACGGTAGAATTTGAATTCAATAAAATATCTGGAATCAAAAATCTAATGATGACCATGAATCCATTGTCGATTGTCGGAAAAATCCATCTGGTTCACTAATGCCCTTTAGGGAAGGAAACTGCCATCCTTACCTGGTCTGGCCTACATGTGACTCCAGTCCCACAGCAATGTGGTTGACTCTTAACTGCCCTCAGGGCAATTAGGGATGGGCAAGAAATGCTGCCTAGCCAGCGACCGTGAATGAATTTTAAAATAAACAATCATTGACTGAGGGAGTGAAATGTTTCAGATGGTGAATAGAGCCTCAGTCAAGCAGCCTACAAGAGCCGGAATGGTGTTTAGGTTATCTCGTGCTGTTAGTGCCATACCTCACTCACTCAGGTAAATTTCCATCACACTCCCGACTTGTACTTTTTAGATTGGGCACAAAACTCATGACTTGTTCTAGCAGCTATGACATTTACAGAGCTGTTCCAGTTGAGTGCCTGGCTCCCAGGATATTGAAGGTGGGATATTTAATGGCGATAATGTCACTGAACGTCAAACAAAGGTGAACAGACTCTCAGTTAGAAATGGTTATCAGCAGGAACTTAATAAGACTAGAAGTTTTATATAATGTTCAATCAGTAACACTGCAGATTACAGACAGCACCAATCCTTCCTCCTTCTTTAAACAATATCCTAAATATCTCGCTCCAGATTAACAACAAGGATATGCATATACATTGAAGGGATACATGTCACTTTGAACATCCACCACCAGAGAGTGCCATTCTCCAATTTTACCATACAACACACAGGTTGGCTAAATACAACTGGATCTTACATAGCACACAGCGATTGCCAAACTTTTGAAACCACATTTCATACATTACTTCCAAACAATCTTCTATGAAGCCAATAATTCTTTTTACAACATGAAAACCGACACCTTTCTCCCCTTCTGGCCTTGCACAATGACTGAGAGCCTGAATCCTGAAGTGTAATTGTGCAAATCTCAGTGAAAGCAGGGCTAAGACATAGACAACTTGCTGTTCGCAACTACTATTTATTAACCTAAGGAGGGACAGCTCTGTGAAAGTACACTGGAGAGGACAGTATGGGGCTGTAGTGCTGACATTCTCAATCAAAGCTAACACACACACACACACACACACACAACACAGAATTATACCAGGATACTGGAGATCATCAGCGCTATTGAAACAGTTACCTAGCAAGGATTCAACTCTCCCCAAACCAGGAGCACTGCTACTAGCTTGATGGTCATGGCTCTCCAAAACCATATGCCACACCCTCAATTTCTTCTTACGGTCCACTGATCTAGAGTGGCATAGCCCTTTGACAATCCCATTTCAGGGTTAAGACCCACTCAATCCCAAATTATGGGGTCACTGCTTTCATTTATCCAGTCTGCACTGCATTAGACAATTAGCTAGAACAAAGGGGGACACAGTTAGCCACAGCACTATTGTGTTTAGGAGGGCACAGACTGGTGGGTGTGGTGCGGTGCATGTGAATATTAGGCACAATCAGATACAGTGATCCTTGGTTCAACCACCCAGGCAATCAGGTGACAAAGGGCCCTGTGTAATGTAACAGAGGGGGTGACTAGGTCATCGTTAATGATGCATAACCAGGAGGAGGAAACAGGAAAGAATATCCACAAAAGTGAGCATCACGAACACAGTATTTTACCAAAAGAGATCGTTGTTGGAACATGAACTTCCTTCTATCGATGCTAAAGTAACAAAGGGTTGCTTTATGGGTGGTTATCTTGTAAACGTTATCATTCTTCTCGGGTTATGCCAATTAACAAAATTCTAAGTGGAGAGTAGTGAGATAATTGCATGGTATGACATCAGCCAAGTAACTGCAGTTTCCCTGTTGATAAGTCAACAAAACTCAATTGTGAACTCTCACAGCCTGTATGCGTACATCAACAATGGCCTGGGAAGAATAGTCTCATACACTTTTTGTAAAGATTAAGAAACATCTTCTGGTCTGACACACCTCGTCCTGTCGTGTGGGATTTCACCTTTACAATGGCGCGGGTCAACTCTCGCTCTGAATCAGAGTTTTGGCAGCATCAGCCGTGTAAAGCCACAATTCAACAGCAAGAGAACAAACAATAGGTTTCCACAAGTTCTTTGTCAAAAGGGGCAAGAGAGGAAAGTAGTTCCAAAATTTGACAGGAAATAGATTGTACAGTTGAAACATTATGAAAGAACCTTTCTCAAGGCAGCTCTCAAGGAGGAAATGATTTTTAAACCACAAAACTGACTATCCCTTAAAATAAACAGTGCAGTGCAGAACCCCTTACAACAGGAAAACAGGCCACTCTGCCCAAAATACTATTTCTGAACCCCTACTCCTATGTACCTTCCTTGTACACGGCCATGCCAGATCTTTAGCTCATCATTAAGTTTGGTATTTCAGCTAAGTATTGAGGAGGTGCTGCACTATCAGAGGGAGCCGTCTTCCAGACAAGATTTTAAATTAAGAGTGTCCTCTCGGGTAAAAATCCCTACGTCACAGTTTAAGCAACAGGGAGTTATCTCCAAATCTGAGCAATCCAATCAGTATTACTAAAGCAGGTCAACTGGGGCATTTATATCACTGCTGGTTTATTGGACTATGTCATAGGCACATTACAGTATTTAACTGGCTATGAAGCACTTTGGATCGCTCTGAAGTTGTGATAAAGTGATATATAAATGGGAGCATTTAGTAACCTATTCTTAAGTGTTGACATAGATCCACCTTAGTCACTGGCTCTGATAGTACATTCCAGAACCTCAACCTCTAGTAAAACATTCTCCTGCTCTTACATTTAATTCACTGTGCATGCACATGCAACATCATGCTAGAATGCAAAAACAAATACACAATGTCACTTTGGAATGAAAGCCTATTAGATTTATTCCTGGGATGACAGAGATGATCTTTGAGGAGGAATTGAGTAGATTGGTGTATTATTTTCCTGGGCTTAAAATAAAGTGAATTAATTAAAACACAGAAGCCCTTAGAGGGTTTGACAGATAGATGTTACATGGCTGTTTTGTCCTAGTTCAGAATCCAAAATTTAAAGAAATTATAATCACAGAGTAAAGGGGTTGTTCATTTAGGACCGAGATGAAGTTAAATCCTTCACTCAAAGAGCTGTGAATGTTTAGAAGTCTCTACTCCAGAGATCATACGAACATCAGAAATAGGGGCAGGAGTAGGCCATCTGGCCATCGAACCTGCTCTGCCATTCAATAAGATCATGGCTAATCTTTCCATGGACTCAGCTCCACTTAGCCGCCTGCTCACCATATCCCTTATCTCCCTTACTGTTCAAAAATCTATCTTTGCCTTAAAAACATTCAGCAAGGTAGCCTCAACTGCTTCACTGGGCAGGGAATTCCACAGATTCACAACCCTTTGGGTGAAGAAGTTCCTCCTGAACTCAGTCCTAAATCTGCTCCCCCTTATTTTGAGTCTATGCCCCTAAGCTCTAGAGCATGGACAGTTGTTGAATACATTTCAGACAGAGACTGGTTGATATTTGAACACTAAGAAAATCAAGCAACGTTGGGACAGTTGGAGTTCATGTAGATGTCAGCCATCTTATTCACATCAATGAGGGAGCAGGCTCAAATGGTTTCCTCCTGCTCCAATTCATGTGAAGTCACATTTTATACTGAACAATTCCATGGAATACTTCACTGGCGCTCACACATTTTGGCATTCTCTCCTCCTTTGATTAACCTACTTTTGTTGGTTTCATTTTTCATTCCTACAGCCTCCATTTGGCCTTCTCTTTAGTTTAGTTTTCTAAGCTCTGGTACTGACATTTAAAAAGTTTCATTTTTAAAAGGCTCTAAGTCATTCCACACATTCCGTTCACCCAATTTTTAAAAAATCCCACAGTACAAGTTCTTTTTCAAATTTCTCTTCCCATCTCATTCCTCTTTCCAGAATATGTTCTTATCCAATCTGGCATCTTTTCAGTTTGCACTTTAAAATGAGATCACATTGTGGTCACTGCTCTGGAGGTGCACACCATTAGGAACAGTAGTAGGCCATCCAGTCTTCAGCCTGTTCTGCCACTCATTTGCCAGGGATCTCGATTATCAGTAGAGACAGCATAATGACACAAGACACTGAGTGTAGTGGCCCCTTGGTAAATATCAAGGAGCTATATTAATGAACGGAAGCAATACAATCAAAATCAATAACACAGATGTTGGGCAAGAGGTTAACAGTTGATGGTGAGGGAGTTTGATTAAGATCAGGAGAGTAGTCAGTACTAGGGTGTTACTTAAAATATGTTAATTTAATTCAAGACACTTATTAAAAATCTCAAATATCAATGCACATCCATAGTTACTGGCTTTGGAGGGGGTGCAACAAAGATTCACCAGACTGATTCCTGGGAATGGCAGGAGTGACATAAGAGTAGAGCCCTGGACTGGTTGGGACTATATTCACTGGATTTTAGAAGACCAAGTGGGGAGCTCAAAGAAACCTATAAAATTCTAATAGGGCTAGACAGGGTAAACACAGGAAGGATGCTCCTGATGTCTGGGAAGTCCAGAACCAGGGGTTACAGGCTAAGGATATGGGATAGGCCATTTAGGACTGAGATGAGGAGGCATTTCTTCACCCAGAGAGTGGTGAACCCGTGGAAGTCTCTGCTACAGAAAGACCAAAACATGGAATGTTTTCAAGGAGGAGTTAGATATAATTCTTAGGGCTAACAGGATCAAGAAGTATGGGGAGAAAGCAGGAACAGGGTATGGAGTTGGATGCTCAGCCATGATCATATTGAACAGGGGAACAGGCTCAAACAGCCAAATGGCCACTCCTGTTCCTACTTTCTACGCACTCTCAGTGCCTGACACCATACAAAGGACAAGGCTTCTTTTTTTAAATTGGTGGGTCAAGAGAAGCCAGGGATGGATGGAGTAGATGGACAGATAATGTCTAATTCGGGCTTAAAAGACCAGTCTCCAGGCAGGCACTACCACCAGAAGTACATTACCACCCCCGATGCTCAATGCTTACCTCATTTCTCTCTCTTCGTGCTGTGCAATCAAGTTACTGTAGAAGTTTTCAAGGGTGACCTTTGTAATGGTGACCCGCTCCTTTGTGTGGTTGCTCATGCTGGAGTAAGAGGTGGTCTGCCCGGTCATCGCCATGACTACCTGCACAGGAGCAAAATATCCAACATCAAATGATGCAGGTTACAAGGAATATTTGACTTTTACACACATCGACACTTGATTCTGCAGCAACAGACACCAGTGCTGGGCTCTAAGCCCAACTGATTCAACCTTCAACACCCACGGATCTAACTTTTCCCAAAGTTGGAGGGACATTTCTGAATTTTAATCATGATGCTTCCTGACCAGATGTGGCGTTGGTAGCGTATTTGTCTCTGAGATTGAAGGATGTGGTCCAAGACCCACTACAGACACAGAGTGTAAAAATCTAGACCGACATTCCAATGCTGTGGTGAGGAAGTGCTGCATTGTCGCCAGGGGCTACCTTTTGGATGGGAGACTAAACCATTTCCTGGGGGGAGGTCAGTTCCAGGAGGCTGATGCCAATAGCACAGATTCAGTTCCAACACTGGGCTGAGGTTACCATTTTGGTCCTATCTTTTCAACCTCACCCCTTGCCTGAGACATGGTGACCCTCAGAAAAAAAAACACCACCAGTCGTATCTCTCTAATGAGAGAGCAGCCCTCTGGGACTATGGCAAATTTATCTTTAAATGTAAAAGGTCTGGTCACATGGCACCAAAGCTCCCACGGCACTACTGTAACTAAGAGCAAGGGAGCTGTTCCTGGTGCCCTGTTGAACATGCTTCACTCAGTCAGCATTACCAAAATCAATCTGGTCATTATCATGTCACTGTTTGTTGGAGCTCCCTGTGCACAAATTGGCTGTCTGATTTCTTACATTACAGCAGGCACTAATTTTGCAAAATGATTCCATTGGCTGTAAAGAGCTTGGAGATATTCTGGAGGTCATGAAAGATGCCAAATACTTTGCCAGGCTTTCATTCAGGTTCTAGTTTCTAAAGATGGCAAACTTGGTCTCAGATTATCAGTACCATGAAAGCAACAGGCAAGCAGAGTGTGTGTCAGCTCAACTCCTGTTTCCTCTGTTATTCCCAAAAGCAGCACTGCCCTTTATTACGGACCTCTGACAGAACGGTTTACTCAGGGATACACATGCTTCACCTTCATCTGTCCTCAGTATCTCTGATAGTCCGAGTTCCATGGTGGCCCTCCCTCAGTCACCGAGCTCTGCGTTATAATACTGACCCCGTGGGTTCTCCACCAGTTACAATGCTGCATCAGGTGGAGGACCCCTGTCTACTTCCGGAGGTATAAGAAAGCCGAGGGCTCTTTCTGTTCAATAGATACTATGTTTGGACAAAAACAGACAGTGCGCATGTGGGCCTGCAGTTTCAAATTGACAGAGAGCTTATCCAAAGGTCACAGGTCAAGTACAGGTCAACGATTTGCCCGTGTCTGAAGTTGATTGTTACTATGGCTGACAAGAGGAAAACTCAGCCAACTTTCAAGGAGGACACAAAGAAAATCATCTAGAAGGCACTAGTAAAAGGCCAGCAAGAGGAGAAAGTCCAGGAAAGAAAATTACTCCATCTGCATTCACCAAGTGACGAAGCAGGTTCACACTGAACTGGCATCTTCAAGGGCACGAGCATCATGAACTTGTTCGTCAAAGGTATTAATCGGCCACATCGCAGGGAAGGCTTCCTATCTGGCCCATTACAACAAGCACAGCACTATCAATTCATGGGAGATCCAGGCCACCATGTGCCTACTGCTGCCCAGGGAGTTGGCCAAGCATGCCACAGAGGGCACAAAGACAGTGACCAAGAACATCAGCTCCAAGTGAAACAACACTGAAAAAAAAATGTAGGTCCCCCCAGAGGGAATTGATTCAGCCCTTCCAGCCAGAGCTGGATCCTCAGTTGCAGCTTTCCACTCATCATCATTCCCAGTTTTTCCCCAACAATCGCTCTCTATTCTTCCTGTTCAAATATGCAGCCAATTCCATGTTAAGCAATTGCGCAGCAAGAACAGCCATGAAGGGAAACAGTCTAGTCTTTCACTTCCCTTTTCATTCTTTGAGTGATAATTTCCTTGTTTAATGGTTCACCAACTCACAGGAAACACTTACACTCTCAAAACCTGTCAAATTTCGAAGGTCTTGGATTTGATCCATGAACTTCTCTGCTCGGATTGTTCTAATTCAAAGCTATTTTGTGTTACTAGAACATCTCATTCCTAGTATTGCTTGTAACCCTTCACTTCACCCTTTCCACAAATACGAACAATCATTAACAGGACCGGGAAGCTACTGGCTCACTTTCTAATTTACATCCTTGTTGATTATTAAACTGACTAGGCAGCTGGCCAAGGACATCACAAACCAGGGCAGTGTGTGCAGGGCAGATTCAGTCCATTAACAACAGTATTACAACAGTCCAACAGAATCCCAGCTCTACACTGCAACTTGCCTGAACAGGCTAATAGCAACAACCTAATAGCAACAGCCTACACTAACTTGATATTCTTGCTGCTGAAAACTCCACACACGCGGGAAAGTAACTGATAAACCGCAATGCTGCTCCCTATCTACAACACACACCATTTACTGAAGGACACAACCACCTCCCCTCGACAAACCATTCAAAGTCACTGTATAGGAGTGTAATTTGACAAGTGACTTAAAAACTTCCTCTTTGACCGAATGTTAGGAAATATTGCAGAGGGGAAAAGAGAGGTGCACAGACGTGCACCCACACGCGCACACACACAGATGGACAAACCATGAAGTTACTGGTGGGGATTACAGAAATGGGGGCTCAGACACCTGAAGAAAGCGAACTCCTTCAGGATGGGAGACTGGGTGACGGAGCATACCATCTACCTCCTCTTTTCTGTTGCAAATGCTCAGATTTAAACCTTCCAATTGCACTGTTAATGTTTGCAGTGAAAATACATAAGATTTAAGCATTTAAAGAAAATTTGGTATAAAACACAGGGATCGGATGGCTGAAGACAAGGTGGTTTGATTTTTGTTTTGTGACTGCAATCTTGTAATTACAGCAATAGTAATCTGTGGTACTATGCAAATACTTTGAGGCCCTTTCAATGGATGGAATTATTAGAGCACAGCAGAACAAGATTGAGCAGACCCATAAAATGGAGGTTGGAAAATTATCGCTAAGGGTAGAATTCCACAGTTAAAATGTTAAAATTCTGCCATAGATGGAAGCTTCTCATCACTTGGAAATGAAAAAGTAAATTGCCCGCAGACAGGCTAACACCTCACAATTGATACAAAAAGAAAGGCTAGTCACTGTGGTAAATTGTGTAACTGAGCTGCAAAGAAAACAGACAAAAGGAGTGTCGATTAACTCTTCAGCTGTATTCATCAGTAGGGAGTTGTTACAAACAATTGCCCCAAAGGTGTGGTCCCAAACAAAGGAATGATATCGACTAAGATACAGATAAAAGTTTCCTTGTCCCTGCTGCTTTTGTGGTTGGAGAGGTCCTGATCAGGCCAGGTCCTGTTTGCTCAACTCCAAATGGCTAGAACTCCAGAGGAGGTCAATGAAAACACCATAAAGACAATCGAAGTTCACCCTGGAATATAGCAGCACTGACAACTGGGAGCAGCGCGTCAAGATGATTCCAAACAGTGACAACTCGACCATCCAGCTGCAACACACTTCGAGTACAAACACTTTAACAATGAAGTAGATCAGTCACAAAGAAGGAAAAGGAAGAAAACCCTGCACTCCAGGCCCCACTGCCTCGCACAAATATTTTACTTCATCGGCCCAAAACTCCACGAGGTGAGAATGAGCTGCTCAGTCACACAGGGAGTCACGGTTGAACCTTGTGATCCTTAGTGGATACCATCCTCGAATCAAGATTCAGCTGTTAAAAGCCAACATTTTCTCTGACAAAGGCATACATTCGAGTTAGATGGCTTACTTTTGTTAAAGCAATTCTAACCACTATGCATTCTTTATATCCTTAATTATAGATTAAGTGTAGAAATTCATTGATATTAGGTCTATATTTTACCAGCATGACAATCCCACTATCGGTTTATATATAAAGTTGATGTTTAATGTCTGAATTGTCTCAATTGGATAAGAAGAATCAATATAAAGCTTAGGGAGCATGAGAATTTTAAAAAAACCTATTTCCATAAATAAGATAAAGAATGAAAGTTACATCATACTACATGATACAAAGAATACATTGCATCTTTCGGTTCTACTCCATGACATCAATTCACTGTCCAGATACACCTCTAGGATGTATCAGTGAGGTGGGAGTGGGCGGGTGGGGCAAGGGACTGATTATAAGTCAATAAATGTCCTGCCTCCACCCAGCCCGGAGTGAGATGTTAGATGAAGGTGCTAAACCCACTATCCAGTGGTTCATGAGGTTGCTCAGCACCTGTATGTTGGAAAGCGATCTCCCAGGGCCTTGGCCAAAATTCCACCTTCACCTAAGGCTGAAGCTGAAGCCAGTCATTGTTGTTGTCGTTGTCGTCGCCTGCAGCGTGATTGGTGACACAACCTGTCAACCCTCCTGCATTACTTCACCCATTTTTACTGCATTTGCCTTGTGGCCATCACTGCAATGTGTTATGATCCAGCTAGGGACTAATAACCTTTATTTTTTAAAGGTGAAATCTGAAAGACTTTCTAGCAGAATAAAGCCACAAGATTGCAGTTTTTAAAGAAGTTAAATGGTAATACAAGCTAAAATATGTGTAGAATGTAATCGTAACACTCAAAACTAACATGTGGATAATAGACTGTGATCAAACACATGACAGCATACATCAAATAGCAAATGTGATCAAGTTAAATCCCATGGATTTCTCAATTACTCCCCTAGATATTAACACCACTCTGGGTCATCAAGGATCACTAAAATTCATGAGAGATGGCAGTTCTTCATTTCTGTCGATTCAGCCTTAAAACTCCACCATCATGAATCACATCAGCGCCTGCTCCTGCTCTACTTGATCATCCTCCTGTCCTGGACCCTGAAACATCTAAGCCCGGTCTACACAGTTAGCTGTCTACTAACTTCTAGAGGTTGGCCTGAGTTCTAACCATACAAACGTACAACTGGTCTTAAGACACAACTTGCTGTAATCTACACAGAACTCTTCCCTGCAATACACTCAAAAATCAGCACTTCTGTTACCAAGTCTACTTTCCACCTGCATCACTGATCTCCAGTCCAAATCGATTATCTTTTGAGATTTTCAGTGATCCCCAAATTGTCTTGAGTGACTGGTTGTAACATTACAACAAGCTTCCCCCACTGTCGTCTTGGTTCAGCAAGCCATCCGGCAAAACGTCAGCACGTGGTTCTGGCACTGCATCCACAGGCACTGGCCCCAAAACTAACCAAAATTAATGAAATCAGATCTTCTTTTTCACAAGCTGCAGCCATCCCAAAGGATTCATTAAAATCAGACAACATTGCAAAGCACAGTCACAAAGATTTGCATCGAATCAAAAGTTGGAGATTGTGAACCAAATTCAGCTCTGGAAAAAGCAATTGCCTTTATCTTCCGGCAAGGGGCTGATGCATGGTGAAAACAAAAATATCCACTAGTTGACTTCTAAATTAATGGAATATTAAAAAAAAAAGGGTTTTAGCTTTGATTTAAATGGGGTAGAAAGAGGTAATAGAAAGCTACACAATCATTGACTCAGCCTCAGTGCCTATACTGTGGCTTGTTTTCAGCTTCTTACTTTCAGGACGTAAAGGCCATGGAGAGGACAGAAGGGCTTAGAGAAACAGGACCTTTTCTCATTAGAATGTAGGAGGTTAGAGATAAAGGTAACCAAAATCATGAAGGGGCCAAAGAGATGAATCGGACAAAGTATATTTTCACTCAGCAGATAAACCTAGAGGGACCAAATTAAAGACAATTGTCTAAAAAGCAAAACTGAATCTTTCTGCAGAGGATCATTACGACATAGAATACCAGAGAAGCAACAGACAGAGCAGAAGATGCATTGACCTAAAAAGGGGAGTGAATAAAAATGTTGAACAAATAACAAGGTTTGGGAAACGTTCAATGGAATAGTTCTAATTGTTCGCTCTGACAAAGTCCCAGCACAGGCATATCAGGCAAAAAGGGAAGGGACAATGGAATGGGTCAAAATCAATTGATCCTTTAGAGAGCTGCAGACAAACAATGGGCTGAATAGCCTTCTCTTGTGCTGCAAAATTCAGGGGGTTCTCTTCTTGATGAGAGCTCAAGAATGATATCTTTTACATGAGCACTTGGATAAACAGCACAGAAACCGACCATTCAGCCCAACCAGTCTTTACGGGTGTATATGCTGCAGTTCAGCCTCCTCCCAATATTTCTTAACTCACTGGGCCACTGAGTAAATGTGGATTAGTAGTTACCTTGAACTTAGAAGAGACAACAAAAGCCGAAGGCCTGGCAAAAGTATTTCAATAACTTTACGAGCTGGAGATTGAACCATCTGCAGCCATTCCTCCTCAGCAGCCCCCAAAAACTTTTTACACTGCAAATCTGTAATGCTTCAGCTGGAAGCCTGAAGAAATGAAATTGTTTAGGAGAATGTTTTGAAAATGTTGTAGAACAGGTTTATACAACAGCATTCTGCCTTTGAGAGGGTGTCATCACCTTCAGTCACCAGGAATCAGTCAGTTCCTTCTATTTGCTGCATCTCTGATTTTCTCCTCTTTAATTGGTTACTTTGTTGATCTAGATTATACAGAAACATCACGCTGTCCACATCACATTCTACAACAATATAAAAGGTTGTATCCACCCACCTTGCAATTAAAAACACATCTCACTCGGGCGGAAAGGAACCTCATCAATAAAGAAGTGCTGCCACAAATGTTGGGAATTCTGAAGTGATGCGAACACTTGGTTCAGACAATAAAATGGCAGCAAGATAAAAACAGAACAAAGCACAGCTTGTGTGAACAAAAAATGCTTCTCATAAGCATTAGCACAGGTTGATTGGGCTGAATGGCCTGTTTGTGCTATTTATCCTAAGTCTTTGAGTAAAAACTGAGGGCCCCATCAAACTTTCACATTGTGTCCCTCTGAGTTTCAAAATAGAGGGAACTGTTTCTCTCTCGTTACCCCATCAAATTCTAATGTTAAGCACCTCAATTAGATCTCCACAGGTCAACCCGTATAAACACACACCCTAAATGAGAACACAATCGGGAGAATAGTTCCCAATCTAGCCTGCCAGCTCAGCCCATTCCTTCTGTTCTCATTAAACACTATGAGCCACCATTGTGCTCCACAGCCAAGCTTTTATTAAAACCATTTGACTCAGTCTGACACAAAGTGCACATCGAGAAATATGTAGGATAGGAGAGGCTGCAGACACAAGTCAGCACTCATTACTTTCCTGGCATATCAACAATAAACCCTGCACAGAGTTTCAATTCTGGCATGAGTCAGTTATTTATAAACAGAAAATGTAAAAGAACCAGGAGGCACTGACAACTATTAGCAAATGGCAGACAGGAGTCAGTCTCGGAATCATCCTGTGCTTTGTTCTGTTTTTATCTTGCTGCCATTTTATTGTCTGAACCAAGTGTTCGCATCACTTCAGAATTCCCATATTTCATTAACACAAGAAATGCCCCAAAGCAAGTAGCAAACAACTGATGAAGGAACATTCGGTGTAGCAAACTCTGTGCAGCTATTGTGTCATTTGGAATGTTGCCTCGCTGCTAGTAAAACATTTGGATCCAGCTAGCCAATGCCCATGAAATCCCCACCACTTTCTTAACAAGGAAGATAAGATCGTCTGAGAGATTTCTGATAAGAGATACAATCTCAAAAGCCCAAGTGGTGAATCATTTTAATGATATGGACCATGAAACTTGTTGGCTCAGTTTCCTTCTGCATCTTAGTGGATAATCATGAGGAAGTGAAAACTGAGGCATGCACAGGATCAAAGCAAGTCCGGCAGCAGAACGGTATTCTTACTGGGCCAGTCATCCAAATTACTTCAGTGATACAAGTTCAAATCCTATCACAGCATTCGGGGAATTTAAATCTCCTTAAACAAATCGGAATAAAGAGCTACCATCAGGAAAAAAGTGAGCAGAGAGCTGTTAGACTGCCATTAAAACCCAATCAGGTTCACAAATTTCCTTCAGCAAAAGAAATCTGCCCTGATCTGGCTACATCTAGGACATATTAGTAACACCACTGGGTTAGTAATCTAGAGGCTCAGACTACGGCACTGCAGTTGGCAGAATTTAAATTCTAATTAAAGTCTGGAATATGAAGTTATTGACCATGGCAACTATCACAGCAAGGAAATCTGCCATTCATACTTGGTCTGGCCTACTGTAAGTGCACTCAGCCATATCAAATCCATGATGAAATTTCATCACATTGACCGTTGTCATTCACCACCAGCTCTTCAATGATAAATAAGGACAGGTAATAATTGCTGGCTTTGTCACACATATGTTCCATGATAAATACAAAATCTCAGATGACATAGTCATGTCACTCAAGGTCAGAATGCTAATTGTGGTACTGTGGTTAAATGTAGGGTTCAGTGGGGTTCAAAGCAAACCAGTAGATTGAGCAGACCTCACACAGGCCTTGCCCAAGAGCAGCAACTGAGAAACTCTAGATCCCTTTAGGACTGTTGGCTTGGGCTCAGTGTTAAACCGGTTTGTCACTTTAGCGAAAAGATCATGGGTTCAAGTGCCAGAGATAGTAGGAACTGCAGATGCTGGAGAATCCGAGACATCAAGGTGCAGAGCTGGATGAACACAGCAGG
>NC_063356.1:41817011-41837900 GCF_021869965.1 Rhincodon typus | reverse complement strand
TCCTCTGATGCTGTTTGGCCTGCTGTGTTCCTCCAGCTCTACACCTTGTTATCGCAGATTCTCCAGCATCTGCAGTTCCTACTATCTCTGAAACAAAATCTAATTCTAATTCATTTAGTCGTTAGCGCAGATAAATGTATCAATACAACACACTGTTACAGCAGCATTGAAGGGGGCAGGGTTGCAGGTACTGCACATACCCATTCTAGTCAGCTCATAGCAATTCAACATACGAGAACTACAATGAATAAACTCACACTGAAGGGATGACTCAATTTACACACTCAAGACCAAAGGCACTTCTTGGTAGTGAGGCAAGTGAATATACATCACTCATTTGTCTTGGAACAAAACCAGCTGTACAATCTCTGACACACCTCTCCATTGCATTGGGAGTGCATCCTGTGTGAAATACCAGATAGGCAAACTACACAAGGACAGATTGCCTGAAAGACATTGAAAAAGCTGGTGGGTTCTCAACAAGAATGCAACAGATTTTTCTATTCTTTAATTGTTAAATGGTTTCACATAACAATTGATCAAATTTATTGCGCTCGGGTCTACAAACTCCCTGGTGGGATTTAACATTACAAAACTGGGTGCCCAGTACCCTGCATCTATTTTGAAATGTATTAGAAGAAAGAATGAGCAGACCATTCAGCCCATTGAACCCATACCACCATTCAATACGATCAACTTCACTTTCCCATCCATTTCCCAATCCCTCAATTCTGCGACACAAAAAAAGTCTCTCAAATTTAAATATATTCAATAATGAAGTACTCACGACCCTCTGGGGCAAAAAATCTCAAAGAAATTTCTCAACTTCAGTCATCAATAAACAGCCCTTCATCCTGAAACTGCTCCCCTTCATAATCCTGGAAGTTTCAATGAGATCACTGCTCATTCTGCTAAACACAAAAAGAATTAAGCCCAACTTGCCTCGCCCCTCAAAAAGGGCAACCCTATCATCCAAGGGATCAATTGAGTAAGCCTTTGCTATGCTGCCTCCAATACAAGTACATTCTTAATTAAGGTGTGTACTATCATTCTTGAAAGATATCACCTTTGACAATGCAACACTCCCTTTGTACTGTCCTAGCTGCTAAACTAAACTGTATGTTGAAGACTTACTATGGTATGACCTCAAACTCAGTAGTGTTATTAATTGGATCAAGATGTCAAAACATATTAAAAACAGACCAACATCATGGCCTCCATCCTGAAATGTAAACACAGGGCACTGAACCTAGCAAGATATCTAGTCAAGAAATGTCAACTTTAAAATTAACAGTAATAATTTCAAATCTCTTCATCCTTTGTACTTCCATCAATGTAACTTCCTCCAACCATACCAGCCTCCAAATTCCTCATATTAGTCAAATTTCGAGTCTTCAGCAGCTACGATCTCCTTTGTCCCAACATTAATGGCACTGTCTTCTGTCATTTAAACCCCAAGCTCAAATTCCTCCCTAATCCTCTCCACTTTTGGAATCTATCTGAAAACGTGCGGTTTTGTTAAAGCCTGTCTTAACTTCTCCTTTGGCTCAGCCAAATTTCTAGTTATCCTTTGGTGGAATTCTGTCAGACGTTTTGCAACATTAAACACTACATAGCTGTTGATATTGCAAAGTATTGAATGCACAATCCTGTCGTTCCTGCGTTTTATAGCAATGTCTGATACCTGCCTACTCAAGTTGCTGTAAAATACCCATATCATGACTTGAAGAGGAAAAAGGGAGATGTCCTGATATCCTGAACAGCATTCCTATCTCAAATCAAAAAGAACTTCACTGGCCAATCATCAGTCTGTAGAACTTTTGCTGATGGCTGGTATTTTAATCTACATGATTGAGTGTAGTCACTATTAAGGCATTATTTAAATGCAAAATACATGTCTTGAAAGTCTCAAAACAGGAAGGCACTAAAATTTGACAATTTGCAAGAACTGTACATCAAGATTACAGCAGCCCACAACATATCTGAACATTCACAGGCTCAATTTGGAGAAGTATTTTCTTCTTGTTGCAACAGATAATTGACACATGCTAAACTCCACTTCCTGCATAGCTGTTTATCACATTTATGGAAAAAAAAGCAAGCACACGAGGAGAGGAATACTGTATGAAGCATCAGAAGCAACAAGATCAGACTTAAACATGCCGCCTTTCATCTGGTGGGACCTGTTCTGTCTGCTCAGTCAGATGGACGCAAACATTTTAAAGGCAGTATTTCAAAAAAAAACCCATGGAAGTGCTGAGAAATTTAACAGACAAGAAAATAAACACCCAAGACAAGATTGCACTTTTCACAATCTCAGGACACAAAGCATTTTAAAGATAGTGAAGTACTTTTTTCTCTTAAAAAAAAGTTTAGCCACTGATAGAATAACAGAAAGCAGCAGCTTATTTGGACACACTGAACTTCCACAATATAGCCAGCTCCGAGTGACCAGAAACGTGCTTTCATGATGTTAGTTGAAGAATAAATAACGAAGAGGATACCAGCAAGAAGGTTTCTTTTGAGTTTCAAATAAGGTCATGGAATCTTTTGTGTTACAAGGACAGACAAGGCCTTGGTTTGACATATTATCTGAAAGGCATCCCTTTTCGCATTACAGTACTCGCATGGAAAAATTTTTAAAAAGCAGTAAAACAACTCAGCTGGTGCACACAGTCAACAGGTACATGACAAGTGGGCATTGGGGTCAAATTGAGTCATATCCCACACAGTCAAGCAGCTGCAGGAGGAAGAGAACAGATTCTTCTGTTTAAAAAAAAATCAATCCCATTCACCCTCAATTGAATCTTTGGCAGAAACTCCACTGCTTTTTCTTTGCGTTTAATTTGGCCGTAAGATAAAACAGCCTAATGTGTGATGCAGAAATGCAATGTAGAACATAGCCTGTGCACTGTTGTGCGCTTTTTCATTTTGTTTGTCTTGGCAAACCTTGCTGCACACGTGGCAGCCCTTCAATGTTTGATCAGGAGTCACACCCACATTCTTTAACTTGATGCACCTCATTTAAAATGCTGCTTGCCAACAACACATTTTATTTTTAGTACGTTTTGAACATTTGATGAATAACACAGCTCCACCCTCAGTTATCAGCATAAGTCTGAATGGTGTTCAACTCCTGCTGCAACACTCTGGTAACTAAGTCCCAACTAACTACTAACACAGACCAGCTAACTGGAGGAGGCAGCTCCACAAATATCCGCATCCTATATAATGAGCCCAGCACATCAGCACATCAGCACAAAAGACAAGGCTGAAACATTCATAACAAACTTCAGCCAGAAGTGCTGAGCGGATGATCCATCTCACCCTCCTCCAGTGGTCCTGAGCATCTCAGATGCCAGTCTTTAGTCAATTTGATTCACTCCATGTGATATCAAGAAACAGTTAGAGGCACTGTAAAGATGTTGGGCTATGAAAACATTCTGGCAATAGTACTGAAGACTTGTGAACCAGAACGAGCTGCAACCCTAGCCAGACTGACATCAAGCTGACAACAGTAGCATCTACTCAACAATGTGGAAAACTGCCCAGTTACGTCCTGTGCACAAAAAGCAGGACAGATCCAACTTAGCCAATTCCTTCCCCATCAGTCTAAACTCGACCATCAGAAAAGGGATGGAAGCAGTCTGTGACAGGGCTATCAAGCAGCACTTGCAAAAGAATAACCTGCTCACTGACAAGCCAGAGCCACTCTACTCTTAAGGTTACAGCCTTGGTATGAAAACATGGGACATGTCATGTCCCACTGGGTGGTGAGCTGGAAAATCAAGCCTACTACATGCAGAGTTACAACAAATTTCAAATTGCAGTGGGATTCTGGTAGTTACAATTTGTCTCTAACCACAACCCAGGATAAACACAAACAACAGAGATACCAAGGTGTACTGCTGGACGAACACAGCAGGCCAAGCAGCATCAGCGGAGCAGGAAGGCTGACGTTTCGGGCCTAGACCCTTCTTCAGAAAAATTCTCAGATTCTCCAGCATCTGCAGTTCCTACTATCTCCTAAACACAAACAACAGTTTTCTTCAGTAACACTTAAAAAAAACTACCTTTATATATCATAATGCGCTGAACAAGACACACTGCAGAAATTCACAAAGGCTCTTTAGACAACACTTACCAACCAAATCCATGACCACTATCATGAAGAACAAGAAGCAGTGTCCTGACTAGCAAAAGCCTCATCTCAGCAAATCCTATGGACAGGGACCACTGAACTGCCTACCCAACCTCTCCCTCTGCCCACTACACCCTTGCCTTCGTGTCCATCTGCATGTTTGTGTAGACGGGGACGGTTTAACTAGCACAGTCATATGTCAACAGTTTATAATTGTTTCCGCAGTCTATTAAATTAAAAATAAATAGATTATTTGTTAAGTACAGAAATCTGGTCCATGCTTTCTGTCAACCTGAGTTTATGCAAGTTGGAGAATTCCACATATTTTAAAATCTTTAACTTGCGTGATGACTTCAGGAGTAGCGGGGCTTGATTTTCAGCACATTATCCAGTGAGGCATAACACACTCCTCACAGTCTGTGTTAGATTGCAACCTCACCAGAGGCCTGTTCCTATGCTGCTGCCTCTGGTACTCATCACTGGCACCAATTTTAAAGCCAATCAAGGCTGTCTATAAACAAAATTGTCCTGAACACACTGGCAGTGCTGCTTTGTACTCAAAAGTAGCATTGTTACATATGAATTAATTAGCTCCACTTGCTCTGCAAAGCCACAAATAAATCCTGGAATTCCTCTCTTTTTAAAAGCAGGGCCCAGTTTTCTCATTTTCAGTTCATAGTTCAATCAAAGTACTCTTTACAGACAAAAGTGAGGTCAAGGTTCTTGATACCATGGTGGTTTGTGACTACATATTGCAGCAAAGCACCCTGGGCTATTGGAGTCAATGAAAATCCAGGGGAAAATTTTCTGCTGGTTGGAATCATACCTGACACATAGGAAGATGGTTGTGATTGTTAGACATCAGTCATGTCAGCTCCAGGACATCTCTGCAGGAGTTCCTCAGGGTAGTGTCCTAGGCCCGACCATCTTCAGCTGCTTCATCAATGACCTTCCCACCCTCCTTCATGAGGTCGGAAGTGGGGATGTTTCCCAATGATTGCACAATGTTCAGTACCATTCACAACTCCTCAGATACTGAAGCAGTCCATGTTCAAATGCAACAAGATATGGACAATATCCAGGCTTGGGCTGTAAAGTGACAAGTAACATTCGTGCTACACAAGTACCAGGTAATGACCATCTTCAATAAGAGAGAAGTCAACCATTGCCCCTTGACATTCAATGGCATTACTATCACTGAATCCTCCACTATCAACATCCTGGGATTACCATTGACCAGAAACCAAAATCAATTATAAACACAGCGGCTAAAAGAGCAGGCCAGAGGTTAGGAATCCTACAGTGAGCCTGACTTCACAAAGCCTGTCTACCATCTACAAGGCACAAGTCACGAGTGTGATGGAATACTCCCCACTTGCCTGGATGGGTACAGCTCCAACAACACTCAAGAAGCTTGACACCATCCAGGACAAAGCAGCCCACTTGATAAAACCCCAACATTCATCAATGCACACTAGCAGCAGTGTGCACCACCTACAAATTGCACTGTAGTAACTGACGAAGGCTTATTCAGTAGCACCTTCGAAATAGACGACCTATATCACCTTGAAAGACAAAGGCAGCAAATGTATGAGAACAGCACCACCTGCAAGTTTCCCTCCAAGCCACACACCATCCTGACTTGGAATGATATGACGATTCCTTCACTCAGTCAAAATCCTGGAACCTGCTTCCTTAACTGCACTGTGGGTACAGCTATACCACATAGATGCAGCAGCTCACCACTACTTTTCTCCAGGACAATGAAGGATGGGCAATAATGCTTGCTTCCTATGAATATACCTAAGGAAATATATTAAGGGATTGTGAAAGGCATTGAACAGCGTGTATCATCTGGGACCCTCCTGGCGTGTATGACATTAGCATTTGTGTCACTGTGAAGAACAAATGTATTTACCAAGAAATATACTTATGGGATTAATGTAACTGGGCACAATCCATGTCCTTGGACCATGTAACGGCACAAGCAAGAGCTATTTCATTCAACCAGTGAATACAGAAGGTGCTTAGAGTACTCAGCAGATCTGCAGGCTGTGGAGACCCTGGCTTGTGCTACTGGCTGGGTTACATTTCTATCAGTAACCTGTCTTTCCAGAATAACCTACTTTCCTTTGTGTTCTTACTTACAGACTCAGACACTTACAGCACAGGAGGCTATTTGATCCATAGTACGCATGCCAGCCTGGAAATCAATTTTTAAAAAAAAACGAAAGAACTGCAGATGCCGTAAATCAGAAACAAAAACAGAAATTGCTGGAAAAGCTCAGCAGGTCTGGCAGCATCTGTGAAGAAAAATCAGAGTTAACGTTTCAGGTCCAGTGACCCTTCCTCAGAACATCAGGTGTTTGTGGGAGCTTCCTGTGCCCACATTGGAAGGGTAAGAAATGAGGCAGCCAATTTCAAAATTTACAACTGATTGGTTTGTAAAGCACTTTTGTGATGTCTGCAGGCACTATATAAAAGCAACACTCTCTTCTTACTAATACTTACAAACCACAAGGCTCCAGCCACATCCCCTGTCTCTGCCAAGTTAGCCTTTTTAGTTAGTCAGGTAACTTTTATGTTGCTAAGAATACTGCCCATTGGCCCAAACACTACATATACCAATTACCCCAGTAGCCAATGCCTGTTCTTTTCATTCTTGTAGTGGCCAGGATATCCATTGTCATCGTCAGAACACAGTGTCTCAAGTTTGCTTACAGCAACTCAAGTCCCAAGGGACAAGATGGAACCTCAGTTTAGGGTCTCATCTGAAAAGTCAAATAATATCTGCTACCACGAGCTTACAGGACAGCCTCTAACTTTGTACTTGATCATCCTTTCCCCTCCCCCCGCTAAGGAGCTGGAAATCACAGTTCCTCAGAGGTCAGGTCAGGAAAGACTTCCCACACGAGGAAGTATGAAGAATTTCTTTATCATCACTGCGTGGGACACAGTCAATACTAGTTAATCTCCAGTGATTTACAAGTACACAGTGCCAGGTCTGGACACGCCCACAACATCTGTGTACAATTAACTGCTCAAGACTGTCTGAGCAACCAAGCTCTCAGTTTCATCTGCATGTATAATTAGCAGAATACTATATCAACGGCATCATTCTGGCCATTGACTACCCAAACATGAGGTCATGTCTCATGAATCCCTACAGTGCAGAAAGAGATCATTCAGCCCATTGAGTCCATACCGCCCCTCCGAAGAGCATCCCACCAGACCCATTTCCTACCCTATCCCTGTAGCCTCACATTTACCATGGCTAATCCACTTAACCTGCACATCCCTGGACACTATAGGAAATTTAGCATGGCCAATCCACCTAAGCTGTACATCTTTGGGCTGAGAGAAGAAACCGGAGCACCTGGAGGAAACCCAGGGGAGAATGTGCAAACTCCACACAGACAGTCACCCGAGGCTGGAAGTGGACCCGGGTCCCTGGTGCTGTGAGGCAGCAATGCTAACCACTGAGCCAGTGTACCACCCTCTTCAGCCTGGAGTAATCATATGCAAATTGGCTTTGAGATCTGAATACAAGTGATCCCAGCAAGTGGAAGAGGCACTTTGTCCTTAACTACACTTCTTGCCCACACCCAACCCCAAAAAAGGATACCTCAGGCAGTGGAACTCTCTCCCAAAATGGGTCCTGAAACATGGAGACAGAAATTGCAACACTGCCTCCCTGACCTTCTGTACCTGTCTTCATCTGAAACACTCACCAACATAGCAGAAGCTCACCATGAGGGTGCGTTGACTGAGTCACCCAATAGTATAACTCCTCCTGCTCTACTCTCCCACGACCCCTACATTTTTCTCTTACGTCCAATTCCTCTTTCAAAAGATCTTATTGAACGTGCTCCTACAGTCCTGTCAAACAGTGCATTTAGGATCACATTAACTCACTTCTTCTGATCCTTCTGTTAATGTTTCCCTTCAGCTTACTGACCCTTGTACCACTGGAAAGGTTAGCTTCATTTATTCAACAGCCTCAAAATCTTAAATTACACTTTCACTTTCCATACATTGTAGAGAACATTCTCAGTTTCTTTATTGTCTCCATGTAACCGAAGTTCTACATCACTGGTATCATTCCAATATAAGCCCCCTACTTTTTCTGAGGCATTAAACTGCTTCCTAACCTTCTTAGAGTCACACTGCAGTTTTTCATAAGAAGGGGCAGGACTGGACTCCAAGGGGAATATCTTCGATACAACTGATGTCATACCCTACTGTGCTGTACGTGTCCTATCTTGCACCAAATTCCCTTCAGTAATCACCCTCGTTCACTGACCATTACTGGCCTCCAAAATATCTGCCTTCTCATCACTCAAAGCAGACACATTGTCTGCACTAGCCCTCGAGATCAACTGTAAAATACAGTCACCCACTTTTTAAAGTAGTAGCGTATGAATTACTAATGCCAAGAAGTCTGAGATTTGCTGTTGATTAGGACAACAGTTTAAAACATACCAAAATGTCATTGAAGTGACAGAACAGATGATGTTCAACACTGTACTATTTGACAATGGTACATGGTCAACCATGGGTAGATTGTCAGTGAAATGCGTAGCCTGACAGGATTCTAGCTTGACACTATGGGCCCTGTGCCCAGCAAGAACAAATATCCAAAAATCCAACACAGACAGAGACAATTCCCGTCAGATTGCCAGAAATCCAATGCAGACAGAAACTGGCAGAAAAGAACAGCTGAAGATTGTAATTTCTTGCGAAGTGGTGACTCACCAAATGGCAGAAATGTTTAAGTTAAAAATGAGACACTATGTTCAGGGCCCAAGCAGGAGCTGAGTAACTGGTTCACATCCCCCTCGGCTTGGAGAAACAAGCTCAGCAACTAGCGCACTGTAAACAGAGTGCAAATTAGAAAGCTGCAGGACATCAACTAGTTCACAGCCAATTGTGTACCTTCTGAAATGTATCTACTGTTGAAATGTGATAAATATGGCAGTAGTTTACACCCTCAGCACCATACTGCCTCAGCAATGGAGCACGGTCAGCGTGATGCTCCCTCAGCAGTGCAGCATTCCCTCAGCAGCGCAGCACTGTACTGACACAGCAAACCCTGGAGGATAACTTCAATCCACGGTCCTCTGATTCAAAGCTGAAAGCATTAGCCACTGACCCCAAGGCTGTACCTCATTTCTCAGAACCTTTTTGATACTGATGCAAACTAGACGGTTCAAATTTAGCGACTACATACTATTTTCTGTCAATGGTTCTACTGGGGAACAAAGCCACAAGTTTCATAAGCAACAAGACACGTTTGCAGTAGACAGGGCAAGGTCCAGTCTTCAGTGAATTACAAGTAGGTTGAGCAATTATCTAGACTCAGATACTTTGTCCCCCGGAATCGGATGCCCTCGGGGGACTGGCTCACTAGGGGACAGAGTTGTGCAACTTGCTGCTCTTGGGCAAGGTCAGTGCAGAGGGGCTGGTCATAGTCAGCTGTGTTTACTCCTACTGAATAAGAAACTGTGCCAAGACCAGTCACAGAAACTACATCAACACTACCGGTGGGAGTTGTGGAACAACTGATACAAAAAGAAACCTACGAAGGAGGGCACTGCTTACCATTTAAGACAGCTGGGCAGGGGGGAATACTGAGCAGTTCCAACAATTACCCCTGTTTAACATAACGGAGGTGAATTCAATAAGGGGGAAGGTACCAGTTCTTGTTTCAGTTCAGCGTTACTTACGAAACAGTTAACGTATACACTTTTCACAGGAAAGGCTCCTTCTGCCCGATGGCCAGTGTTGAGGGATGGCAAGACAGTACCCTCTCAGGAGTTCTGTGATCCCATATACTGTCTAACATAGTTTCAAATGTGCACGCACACTGAAAAGTGGCAGACTTCAAGAGTGCTGCCTTGCTGTGCAAGCTTTTTTAAAAACAGCTTTGACAAACATTTAATCAGAACAACCAAAGCATGCTCCAGACTTGCCTTATGAAGGGCCCCCTCAACTCACATTTTAACTGGAACCAACCCAAAGAGGAGGGATTGCCAAACATTTCCACTTCTGTGGTTTAGGAATCTGCGAAGAGGTAATTATATTCCTCTCGGGTCACTAAAAATAAGCTCAGTTCTGTTCTTTCCCAGATATCATTACCAAGTTTTATAGCTGTGGCTTCTCAGTGACTTACTGTGGGAAACGCCTGGGACCAGGACTGAACCAGGGCTTGGTCCAATTCTCTCACGCAAGGCTGCTAAAGGAAAGAAAGGAATGTTTCAAACTGTGCATGCTTGGGGAAAAAGTGGAGCAATCTACAAACACACTCCCCAAAGACCTATCAAAACCATAAGAACGGTGCCAGCGATTGCAAGCACTCTGCAAGCTTTGTTGAGAGAAGATGCAAGTCCGTAACAGAGAACGACTCCAGCAGCTACCACGGCTAAGGGATCTTAGCTATCTTAAGATCGATGGGAATGGGGAGAGGTAGAACAAGTGACTCCCAGGGCAACTGGACCACAGATCTCCCGCCCACACCTTTTCAAATAGTGGCATTGTTTACCTGGCACAGGAACATTTGGGAAGTTTACTACTGGCACCTGAGTGAGAGACAGAGCTGAATACTAACACTTAATCAGCCACTCCCAAAAGCAGACGTTTCCTCGACTTCAAAACTGACTTCATCAAAAGTGAAGTTTTAAACGTGGAGTTAGTGCATCCTTAATCCTGTGGATACAGCAACATGGAAAGCTGATTTGATTGGCTAATACTAAGAAGGGCCACATGAGAAGGGTGAATGTGGAGGTGGAGAAAGATGCAAGGTTGCACCAAAGAGCAGACAGTGACTGTTAAATCTCCAGCCAGTTTACAGGCCCAGAACACTCCCAAAGAGCAGGAGACAACACCGAGCTGCAGTTATCACCAGGCTGTACTCAGGTAGCTCTTAGCAACACCGTAAGCCTGAAGACAATTACGAGCACCCAAAGCCAGGGGGAGGGGTGGGGAGAGAGGGGCGGCAGTTTGTATTCAGGAGCAGGAAGAAATTCATCAACATCTATGTAACGATATGAACTTACTATTGCTGCATTCCTGACTACAAAAAAATCAGTCATTCAGACTGGTGTACAATTCCAGTAGCAGGGTGCAGCATATACCCACATACAACTTCAGTAGTGGAGTGCATCATATACCCACGTACGATAATGCCCACGCACAAGATCCAATATGCCACAGTCAAAGCAGCCACGACAGACATTCTGTACAGTGTCACAGACTTTCAAGTATTTTCAATTCACAGTTCACACAAACACACCACCTCACTAATCTGCCTCAGTGATGGTAACTGGCTGGGAATGGTGTTACTTCTGATATTACAGCACCCGAGGGGCACAGGAACAGACAGCTGGGCAAGAAATCGGGCAGCTATTGAAGTCCCTGACCTGGCATTATTCCTCTGTTTATACACATAACTTACCTGGTTTACAACTGTAACCCTCACACACCACCACAGCAATAGGAAGATCCTGCAAAAGTGCCCATGTCCAGTCAAAATCTCGATTGCCTGGTTTCCTCTCATTCTCCCCACACCTATACAATCACTGCAGCTATATATAGAATATAGCCAATATTCTAGCACATTTACAACAGGAACATTGCATTGTCCATTTTCCCCAAACTGTGAATATTGTACAGTGAGGAAAACAAACCACCCAAGCCAACATTGATGGAAATTGCAGCATTTCATCCTATCCAATTCTCTCCCATGAAGTGTGACAGACAACAGCTTTAACCAGCACCACTCCACCCCATATTGATGGAGAGCACCAAACTAACATGAAGCCATAGCCGACATCCTCAAAGGTGTAAATAAACAGGTCCCCAGCATCATGTCTCTTCAAATATGCACTCAATTCTGACCCAACATCATAGATCCTATCTTGACTTCTAAGCTAGAAGTAGAAAACACCTAAACATATTCCTGAAGTGTCACAAGTTAGCTGCAGCTCATGATCACTGCTGGGGAAGGGACAACAGAATGGCTTACGCATGGTTGCATTGAAATACCACAACTTCGGTCACTTGATTTCTGCAAATACAAACCCGTGGACGTTTGTCACTGGAGGATGAGCTCCCACCCTACTGCACAAGTAGCAAGATGCCAGCTCGTGATAACCTGACATCTCAGTTCACAACAATGCCACCTATTCTCCCTTGTGAAAGTCAAGGAATAAAAGCCATTCTTGCAGAGTTTCAAAGATATTGGATCTCAGGCCTTACATCTCTATTTTATTGTTTCTTAGTAGATTGTGGGGCTGAAATTTGAGTTGCAAAAGATGTATTTACATCTGTAAATTTATGGCTCTGACTTAATTTATGTAAAATTTCTTGTATATCATCTTAATATTCATTTTCATACAGTAGAAAATCAAAATTGCGAAGTCCATTTGGATGTTGACAATTGAAGTGCCCATCTGACATTGTATTTGAGGAAAACCAAGTAAATACCATAGAAACTGAAAAAAAGAAAAGGCTGAGTACAGTAAATGTGACTCAGTACGAAGCTGTCTGTTTTCAGAAAACCTGAGCTAGTTCCTTCATGGAAGAATACTGTTTCCAGGATAACCCCATCCTGCGAATGGCCTTCAACGCTGCCCACAATAAGTTACTCGGTCATGTCAAATTTTGACATGCAATGGTTCAGGAAAACCACCTTTTCAGTGAACTAGAGATGGACAATGAAAAGCAGCCTTGCTAGTGAAGCCCATCTCCCACGCACAAAATCAAAAAGGGTCACTCTCCAAGGGTTCTACCACAGACACGACATGAGGAGAGTCTTTGCAGAACAGATGACATTCTTCTCTCCACCATCTACATAATGCTCCTTTAGAAGTCAAATTAAGCAGAAGTGGCCTCAAGAAGACACACATTACTGGCTATACAATGTCTACAGCAGCACAGCAGATAAGCGAACAGATAAATAATCCACCAGCTTGACCCATTGCTCCAGAGGCTTCAAATCCCACCATGACAGCTGGTGAACTTAACTTGAGTTAATTATATCAATCTGGCATAAAAGCTGAAGGCAACCACAAAAGACCTGTTGTAAAAACCCTTTTAAAGGAAGGAAATCTGCCATCCTTATCCAGTCTGACCTATATGTGACTTCAGATAGCAACGTGGTGGACTCTTTAACTGTGTAAGGACTTAAGAAATAGGAGCAGGAGTAGACAATTTGGCCCCTCTGGTCTGCTCCACCAGTTGGTAAGATCAAAGCTAGTGAGGCCAAACATGACATTAACTCCATTTTCCTACCTGCCCCAACACCTCCCTCCCCCATATAACCTTGGGCTCTCTGGTCAATCAAAATAAATAAATAAATTGGTCTAATCCAGTCTGGAATTGATTCAATGACCCAACTTTCACTGCTCCTTGGATAGAGAATTCCAAACACTTAACAACCCTCAGGAGAATAAATTCACCCTTGTCTCTGTCTTAGATGGAAGTGAAACGGCCTAGCAGGCTGCTCAGGTATACGGCCGGCAAACATACCAGTTATCCCCACAATTGATGAATGTCAAAAATAGAAAACGTGCACCAAGTATTTTGCGAAAACAAGTCTTTGGAGGAAACATGCGAGTAATTTGGATGTCACCGTGAATAATTTGTTCTCCATCTTTCTTGGAAACAGCGATGCACATCGCCCATCTGTGCTGTACAGATTTTGGTATCTTACCAAAGTCTAGACAGTATCACCCAGGCTATTACCCGCGAGGGGGCATTACAACCAGGCAACATTCTCCCTCTACCCAAGTTCCACAGTTTCTATTGAATGGATAGTATCCAGGAGCAGGAAGAGCAGTTAAAAATCCTCTTGGAACATTGTGGTCAAACATCCGAGATCACTTTACTCGGTGAAAAGGTGGGAATCCATCAATGTAGTCTGGCCTGGGGAGGTCATGCAATTAATTCTGAATCTATGAAGTCTGGTTGATGACCCTCTCCACTAGCTTAACTCATCATAGCTCGAGAATTCTATAGTGTGGTTGGGTCAGCAAAATCCACAGAAATTGCAAAACATTTAAAACGTTGCTATAAAAGAACCTAAATTAAACCTCAAATCAGATGCAATTTGACAGGAGCTCACGTTAAGAGACTTTTAGCCTAAAACTTGGTGAAGGAGACAGATATAAAGAAGAAGTATCTTGAAGGAAGGAAACGGAGGAATTTAGAAATCTTCAGCAAACAGGAGAACCTTCAGAAGGCCATGTCAGAGCAGGAGCTGGGATCACAGGGAAACCCCTAGATACTGACCCTACCCCCCCACCCGGACCGCCCCCAGGGTGGGGACAGGTAACCGGCACTCCCCGGGGGTACATGATCGGAGACCCCGCCGGGGAGTGTCTCTCTCTGTCAGCCCGGGCCCGGGCCTCGCCTCGCTCTCTCCCCCGGGGGTCCTGACGACAGGGTCAGGCCCAGCTGCCGGGCCGCCCGCGGACACTCCCCAGGCCCTTACCTGGCGGTTCTGGGCTGCACTGGCCCCGACCTGGCCTGGCCCCTGTCCCAGCTCCTCTCTCTCTCCCTCTCGGTGTCTCTCAGACCCGCTCCCGGGCTCCGTGCGGCCCCGGATTCGCTTCCGCCGGAGCAGCAACAGAGGCCCCTGTCCCCAGCCCGCGGCCAGACCATAATACCCCGGCCCTTAGCAACCGGCCAGGCCATAATACCCGGGCCCTTAGCAACCGGCCAGACCATAATACCCGGGCCCTTAGCAACCGGCCAGACCATAATGCCCCGGCCCTTAGCAACCGGTCAGGCCATAATACCCGGGCCCTTAGCAACCGGCCAGACCATAATACCCCGGCCCTTAGCAACCGGTCAGGCCATAATACCCGGGCCCTTAGCAACCGGCCAGACCATAATACCCCGGCCCTTAGCAACCGGACAGACCATAATACGCGGGCCCCTAGCAACCGGACAGACCATAATACCTGGGCTCCCTAGCAACCGGTCAGGCCATAATACCTGGGCCCCTAGCAACCGGCCAGACCATAATACCTGGGCTCCCTAGCAACCAGTCAGGCCATAATACCCGGGGGCCCCTAGCAACCGGACAGACCATAATACCCGGGCCCCTAGCAACCAGTCAGGCCATAAAAGGTGAGCCCTTAGCAACTGACTAGACCATAATATACACGGGGCCCCTAGCAACCAGACCAATGAGCGTAAAAGCAGGAATTTGTTGGAGACACTCGGCCGGTCTGGCGGTGTCTATAGCGGGAGAACAGAGTTAATGGGTTCAGTGACATGATTCCTCTTCAGTGTTGTGTTTACCACTTTCTGTTGGTGTTTTGTATTTCCAGCGTCCACAGATATTTTTTTAAACATTTATATCAGACCAACTAGAGTATTATAGGGGTAGATTTAGATCAGTTGGCAGGATGGCTGGTTTGCGATGCAGTGTGTGAGACAAAAACATTGTGGGTTCATTTCGCACAAAGGCTGAAGTTACAGAGAAGGACTCTCCTTCTCAACCTGTCTCTTCCCCTGTGGGGTAAATTAAGGGGGTCTAATGGGCCTGGCAATATTGTCAATAGACTATTAATCCAGGGATCCAGAATAATGTTCCCAGGGATTAAAGAATCTAATGATGACCATTACCTGCTATGAATTATATGTGACTCCAGACCCACAGTGATGTGTTTGATTCTTGGGCAGTGATGTCCACATCCTGTGACAGACTATGTGGTGTTTGTGCAGCGTAATTCCCGTCAGTATGGAGATGGCAGCCTGTGGGTTGACTCCCTCTAGGTAATAGACCCAGACAATGCAGTTTGTGCCATTGTTGTGTCTGGTGCCTACGTCATTGTTGGGTGCTTCATACAATTTCTATTCCTTTTTGTCTCAGCAGTCCATACAATTGAGTGGTTTGCTGACACATTTCAGTTAGCCATGAAGACTCAACCACATTACTCCCAGTTAAATATGGGAAACCTGAAGCCATTATTGTCAATTCCCCCACCTCACTCCACTTTTTTCACTGGAGCGTAGGAGATTTGAGGGGCGACCATGTAGAGGTTTATAAAGTCATGAGGGGTATAGATAAGGTGAATGGCAGGTGTCTTTTCCCTAGGGTGGGGGAATTTCAAGATTAGGGTGTACATTTTTAAGGCGAAAGGAGAAAGATTTTTTAAAAAGACACAAGGGCAAATTTTTTACACAGAGTGGTTTGTGTGCGGTCAAACATGAAAAGGTGTCAGTTTTTAGGGGCTTATTCCTGGGAACATACCAGCAAAACATTCAATAAGTCAGAATGAGATTTGTGAAAACGATAGCATTAAATTCAGAGATAGTAGGAACTGCAGATGCTGGAGAATCTGAGATAACAAGGTGTAGAGCTGGATGAACACAGCAGGCCAAGCAGCATCATAGGAGCAGGAAGGCTGACATTTCGGGCCTAGACCACCCTGCTCCTCTGATGCTGCTTGGCCTGCTGTGTTCATCCAGCTCAACACCTTGTTATCTCAGCATTAAATTCAGGTAGTGATTGCAGGACAATGGACCAGGAGCCAGAGGTACTATGCTTTGATTGGCCAGATGGCTACCCCCATACACTGCTTCAGACAATACACAGTGTCTCTTGTTCTTTTGTGTTGTTTCAGGTTGATACAGTAGATCTTGACACCAATCCCATTTCTTACACCATCCTCCCTCACGTCCTCCCCATCCCTGCAACCCTCTGAGTGGGTACAATGAATCTTGGTAAAGGCAATATTGTGTGCATTCCTGGAAGGCGCTGTGAAACTATCCAGTGACAAAGATGAGCCCTCCATAAAGCATTGTTGAAGCCAGGGCTTAGGTGGCAGATTCTGATCAACCCACAGGTGAGTGGGATCAGCAGCAGAATACAAAGGGATTCCCTTGAGACACACTGGATGCTAGGAACCAGGAGGCCATACAACTCCTAACAGCTGTGGCCAATTCAGTTCTGGGGATCTACCAGAAGATAGGTAGCCTAGACAGCACTGCAGAGCCAAAGGAATTGCTTTAAGTACATCAGCATCTCAAGCTATCCAACACTGATATAATTGAGGGGTACGTGGATTTACCTAATGTTGGGAAGGAGCAGCACCTGAACAAAGTAAAGACAGGGAAATGGCAGAAGAGGGGCGTGGTCTTTCTCAAGGAGCTGATGGGTTGTTGGATGGACTTAAGCAGAGAAGCAACCAAGCAGGATCACGCTTCCCTCCCAGGCTGCCCCAGCTAAGGGCAAACTGAGTGTAAAACCTCATGACGAAGTTTCAAGATTGCAGATCAGACAAGAGTCCAAGGCAGAGAGACAGGCTGATATTCTCCAGCCTTGCTTGCCATCAGCAGGGTCCCTTTGACCAAGAAATCCTAGACACAGTGATTTGATGTACAGAACACAGGAGGAGCAGGCCATTCGGCCCTTTGAGCCTACTCTGATATTCAGTATGATCATGGCTGATCATCAAATGTGGATGAGTTGGACCAAAGGGTCTATTTCCATGCTCTCAGACTTTGTAATTGTTCCAGATTCTATGGAGTGTTGAAAGATGAGACCACCAATGCATCCACTATTTATAGGGCCACTTCCTTAAGTATTTTGGGAAGTAGATTATCAGCCGTGGAAGCGTTAGAAAAGGTGCAGAGGAGATTTACCAGGATGTTGCCTCGAATGGAGGGAAGGTCTTATGAGGAAAGGTTGAGAGAGCTAGGGCTTTTCTCTTTAGAACGACAAAGGATGAGAGGTGACTTGATAGAGGTGTACAAAATGATCAGAGGTATAGATACAGTGGACAGCCAGAGACTTTTTCCTAGGGTGGAGGTAGCTATTACGAGGGGGCATAGTTTTAAAGTGAGTGGAGGTAGATACAGGGGAGTTGTCAGAGGTAGGTTCTTTACTCAGAGAGTGGTAGGGGCGTGGAATGCATTGCCGGAGAGGATAGTGGTGTCGGCCTCATTAGGGGCATTTAAGCGGCTATTAGATAGGCATATGGATGATAGTATAAGGTAGGGATGGAGGTTAGATAAACCTTAGGTTTGGGGTAAAAGTTTGGCACAACATCGTGGGCCGAAGGGCCTGTACTGTGTTATACTGCTCTATGTTCTAGATTATCAGACCCTGCGGATTATTCAACCTTTAATTCAATCAGTTTCCCCAACACCATTTCTTTACCAAAACTGATTTCCTTCAGTTCATCTTTCCCACACTTATCCCTTCTCTCCCATGCAGCAGAGCCAGCTGTATTGCCATGAATTTGACTGTTGCTATTTTCCCCTGAGAAGTCATTCCCCTCAACAGTATCCAAATCTGTTTTACAGGGGAATGACCCACAGAGGATTCTTGCACTGCCTGCCTAGTCCTCTTACTCTGCCTGGTGGCCACCAATTCCATTTCTGCCTGTGGAGTCTTAGCATGTGGTGTGGCCACTTCTCTATCCATGCTATCCGCAATGCTCTCAGATTTGAGGAGGATGCAGTGTCCCCAGCCACTGCTCCAACTCCGAAACCCAGGCTTCCAGGAACTGCAGTTGGGGACACTTCCTGCACACACACTGGTCCCATGCACTTTAACTGTACTCAGTTTCCGACCTACAGTCCAAAGATATGCAGGCTAGGTGGGTTGGCCATGCTAAATTGCTCATAATGTCCAGGGATAAGAACATAAGAACTAGGAGCAGGAGTAGGCCATCTGGCCCCTCGAGCCTGCCCCACCATTTAATAAGATCATGGCTGATCTTTGAGATGTGCAGGCTAGGTGGGTTAGCCATGGGAAATGCAGGGTTACAGGTACAGAGTGGGTCTGGGTGGGATGCTATTCAGAGGGTTGGTGTGGTCTTGAGGGGCTGAGTGGCCTGTTTCTACACTGCAGGGATTCTATCTGCTGTGATCTTATTTGAATGGCAGAGCAGGCTTAAGGGCCTGTTTCTAATGTGTATGTTGATATGTTATCCATCTCTCTGTCCCATCTGCAAACCCTATCACTAGGAATATGGACTTGCCTCCTCTTTAAGCCACATTAAGCTTCCAAGTCTATCAGTGCCCTCAGTCCATCTGCCTTATTCATTAAACCCTTTATATTGAGGAATATGCCATTAATCATTGATCAATTACTTAGCTGTGTATCTCCACCATTTATTTTCCCCACCTGCTCTAACTGCTGACTAATTTTCCACCCTTTATTTACAGTTTTGTGACTTTTTCTTCTGAATCCAATTTTCAATTCCCGTTTCCCTGTGAGACTTGTTTAAATCTTCCCCAACAGGGGGAGCAAGTGGCCTGCGTTGGTTCTGCTAATCTCGTACAGATTCCCATATCCCAAGAACCTAAAGCCTTTCCTCCAGCGCCATCTCTCGAGCCGCACACTCAGCTGCACGATCCCCCTTTCTCTGTATTCTGTGAATGATAGTGAGTGTCATTCAGAGATTGCTCCCATTAAAAGCAGGGCTTCCTAAACTGAGGCTGTCAAACTCAGAAGTCACACAACACCTGGTTTTATTTGAAATCACACAAGCTTCCAGAATGCAGCCCCTTAGTCAAGCGCAGTGAGAGAGGAGAGCCAGGCCACAGACACAGAATTTATAGGCAAAACGATATAGGGCAGAGAGATCAAAAGATCATAGAACTGGTGTGAGTGGAGTGTCAGATGATAAGTCTCTGCAGGTGACCGAGAGTGTCAGACAGTGAGTAAGATGTTTATAAAGTCCGTGTCAGTGCTGTGCTGTAATGACAATCCGGCAGAGCCACAGGGAATATACAGAAGGTACATCTCAGGTCAGACACTGAAATGTAGGTGTGAGGCTTCGCTCAGAATCTGTCTCAGAGTTTTCACCTGGAAACAGGTTGGTTTTATTCTAAAAGCAGGAATTTATAAAATGCCACACGGATTGACCATGACTACAAGTTGTGTGTTTTTTGAACAAAATAGACTGTGTCTGCAAATAAACAAACATATCGGATAAAATGATTCACCCCATAGATTTATACGTGTGTGTGTGAGTATGTATGTGTATAAGAGAATGTGTATGTGAGAGTGTCTGTGTGAATACGTGTGTGTTTGTGTGAGACAGCATGTGTGAGGGTGTGAGAGAGTGTGTGTGTGTGTGTGTGAGGGTGTGAGAGTGTGTAAGAGCGTGTGTGAGAGAGTGTCTGTGTGACTACGTGTGTGTTTGTGTGAGAGTGTGTGTGTGTGAGAGAGTGTGTGTGTGTGAGAGTGTGCGTGTGAGAGAGTGTGTGTGTGTGTGTGAGAGAGTGTGTGTGTGTGTGTGTGAGAGTGTGTGGGAGAGAGTGTGTGTAAAAGAGTGTGTGTGTGAGAGGGTGTAATAAGTAACTCAAAACTGTACCAACTGTACAAAATTGGCATTATAACCTCCAAGTGGGGATGTGAACCAAATGTACTCTTCACAGACAGTGAGCCCAGTGCATGGGAGATTGAGCCCACTGCAGGAGAGACATCAAGCTCAGTGTGTGAGAGAGATCGAGCTGTGTGTGGTGGAGAGATTCAGCCCAGTGCAGGGAGAGAGATCGAGCCCAGTGCGTGGGGAGAGATCAAGCTCAGTGCGGGGAGAGAGTTCGAGCCTAGTGCGGGGGGAGCGATCGAGCTCAGTGTAGGGAGAGAGATCGAGCTCAGTCCGGATAGAGAGATCGAGCCCAGTGCGGAGAGAGAGTTCGAGCCCAGTGCAGGGGAGAGTTCAAGGTGAGTGTGGGGAGAGAGATCGAGTTCAGTGCGGGGAGAGAGTTCGAGCCTAGTG
>NC_063356.1:41764244-41816511 GCF_021869965.1 Rhincodon typus | reverse complement strand
GGAGAGAGATCGAGCCCAGTGCGGGGAGAGAGATCGAGCCCAGTGCAGGGAGAGAGATCGAGCCCAGTGCAGGGAGAGAGATCGAGCCCAGTGCAGGGAGAGAGACCTATCCGGGTGCGGGGAGAGAGATCGAGCCCAGTGCAGGGAGAGAGATCGAGCTCAGTGCGGGGAAAGAGATCGAGTTCAGTGTGTAAGAGAGATCGAGCTCAGTGCGGGAAGAGAGATCGAGCTCAGTGTGGGGAGAGAGATCGAACTCAGTGCAGGGAGAGAGATCGAGCCCAGTGCGGGATGAGAGATCGACCTCAGTGTTGGGGAGAGATCGAGACCAGTGACGGGGGAGAGATCGAACCCAGTGTGGGGAGAGAGATCGAACCCAGTGCAGGGGAGAGAGATCGAGCTCAGTGCGGGGAGAGAAATCGAGCTCAGTGTAGGGAGAGAAATCGAGCTCAGTTCATGGAGAGAGATCGAGCCCGGTTCTGGGAAAGTGATTGAACCCAGTGCAGGGGCTTATTGAGCTCATTGTAGGGAGAGAGAGAGATCAAGTCCAGTGCAGGAAGGGAGAGAGCATGCCCAGTGCGGGGTGAGAGAGATTGAGCCTCGTGGGAAGTGTGACCCCTTTTGTGGAAAGCCCAGGGTCGAGCGATTGCAGGACCACGGCTAAAGAAGGACTGTAATGCTGAACTTTTAACTTTATTTCTTATTTACCACTTTATATTGAGAAGAACTGTAATATTGAACTTTAAATTATTTTTCTACCTTTTGCCTAAGATTTTGTATCTAGGTACCTCGAATCTAAGATGGCACTGGGAATGATGACATTGTACATTTTTCACTGTACTCCTGTACTTGAGTACACGTGACAATAAAACCTAACTCTAATGTTTGGGATTAGGAGTTCTCAGCTGGCAATGGCTGCCACATCGCTTGATAAAACTAAACAGTTTGAGGCAGCGTTAAATCCTTCCATTTTATTAAACTTAGGGCATGGTGAAATGAGCCATCCTGACTCCCACGGCTCTCACTGGTCTGCAACAGCAACTCCCCTGCCTTAAAGTGTCACTTTTCATATTATTTTGCCACCTTTTGAAATCAGCTGGCAGGTCCACAATCTGTTTTCCAATGAATTTCATTGATCATAGATCATAGAATCCCTACAGTGTGGAAATAGGCCCTTCGGCCCAACAAGTCCACACCGACCCTCAGAGCATCCCACCCAGACCCATACCCCTATAACCCACTTAATCTACACATCCCTGAGCACTATGGGCAATTTAGCATGGCCAATCCACCTAACCTACACACCTTTGGACTGTGGGAGGAAACCGGAGCACCCGGAGGAAACCCACGCAGACACGGGGAGAATGTGCAAACTCCACACAGACAGTTGCCCAAGGTTGGAATCGAACCCGGGTTCCTGGCAATATGGGGCAGCAATGCTAACCACTGAGCAACCATGGCACCCTGGTTGCTGGTGCCAGTATGGACTATGACCTCTGGATGTTCACCCCTCTGTTCCCTACACCTCAGCCAGTCGGTGACAGCAGGGACTGTAGAGACAGTATAACACCAAGATTCATTGCTGCACCTGCAGAAACATAGGCGTGCATTAAGTAGACAATGACCTAAGCTTACTAAAATAAACTTCAGTCTCCCCTGAACTTGAAATTAGAAACCTCAACATCTACTCACCCATGACCTCACATCCTCCAGTTACAGACTGCTTTTGTTCGAGGCATCTATTACGCCTTCTTGACTCACCATCAGAGCTCCTTCTGTATAGACACTGTGATGTCACTTCACCAGAATGTGTGTTTGAACTGCTCCACTCCCAGTGCTCCCTAAATGTTCTGTAATGGGCAAATATAATGCCCTACCCGCACATTGTAAGAGGGGACAAAAGGTAACAAGTGGTGTACCACAAGGATCAGTGCCAGAGCTTCAATTTTTTACAATTCATATAAATGAGTAGGGCAGCACTGTAGCTCAGTGGTTAGCACTGCTGTCTCTCAGTGCCAGGATCCTGGGTTTGATGCCAGTCTTGGGCAATTGCCCATGTGGAGTCTGTACATTCTCCCCGTGTCTGTGAGGGTTTCCTCCGGGTGCTCCAGTATCCTCCCACAGTCCAAAGATGTGCAGGTTAGGGTGGATTGGCCAGGCTAAATTACTCATAGTGTCCAGGGATGTGTAGGCTAGGTGGGTTAGCCATAGGAAATGTGGGGTTATGGAGATAGGATGGGATGCTCTTCAGGGGGTTAGTGCAGACTTAATGGGTTGAACAGCCTTGATCTGCACTGTCGGGACTCTATGAACTTGGGTGAAGGACAGAATTGACTAAATTTTCTAAGGACAGAAAGATATCCCAGAAGGAAAACAAAACAAAGTGAAACTGGCTAATGACACACATTGTTTAACCACTTCTCATATTCTTCAAATTAGAAGTTCACTATAACCATGTCCAAGATGAATCATAGAATTCCTACAGTGGTGAAGCAGGCCATTTGGCCCACTGGGTCCACACTGATCTTCTGAAGAGCATCCCAACAAGATCCACCCCCCTACCCTACCCCTGTAATCCTGCATTTCCCACAGGCAATCCACTTAACCTACACATCCCTGGATGGTGGAAAGAAACTGGAGCACCCGGAGGAAACCCACGCAGACGTGGGGAGAATGTGCAAACTCCACACAGACAGTCGCCTGAAGGTGGAATCAAACCTGGGTCCCCGGCAAATGCGAGGTGGCAGTGCTAACCACTGAGTCACCGTGCCACCCTAAAGACTCAAATGGAGAAATCCAGATTGGACACAGTTCACAATTGAAAGAGACTAATGAATCAGATACTTTACAGAATTACCCATTGCAGCCAGGTATACAACTATTTATGAATAGTCCTGGCAATGCAACTGGCAGGTTCAGCTGTCATGCCCCAATTCATGCCTGATAAGGTTACTGCATTTGGTTTTATTTAAACGTTTAAAACTGACTTTCCTTATCTACAGGGAAAAGCAAGTTGCAAAGTGCACTTAAAGAAATGACAAAGGAACATAGAGATGTTAAATTTTGGTCAAAGAGCTGGCAAGTAGAATTAATCATTTTGGCAGGAAAACAGCATCCAAATTGTGAGCTAGCAGAGCTCAGATGGAGGGATCTATGTATCCTAGTATATGAATTAAAGTTGATAGAAAAGGTTCAGCAAGGTTATAATTTATTACAAAGAGAACAGAATAGGGAGTAAAGTAGGGAGATTATGCACAGTTACATAAAGTATTGATAAGACCACATCTGCGGTAGCGAGTACAATACTAGTCATCTTATTTAGGCAAGGATGTAAATCTATCAGAAGCAAAGGTTTATAAAACCTGAAATGCTTTGGCGGTGGCAGCGGGCACTTTATGAAGAAAGGCTAGACAGGTTAGGCTTGTATCCATTGGCGTTTAGAAAAGTAGGAGGGAACTTGATTCAACATAAGAACTTGAAGGTGTTCAATACAGCAGATAAGGATACTTACTCTTGTGGGAAACTCTAGAACTCTGAGTTACTCAAGACAGATGAATAATCTTCTCCCACCACCTTTCACAAAAAGCATTGAAAACAGCGTATATGAATATTTTAATGCAGATCTGTATAGATTAAGCAAGAGGATAGCATGGATTGAGGATGCATGGATCGAGGATTACCAGATCAGTCAATCTTAATGATAACAGTGCAGGCTTGTATTCCTACTCCCAACTTGCACATTTACAGCAGAGCTTAGACACATGATGATTAATAGGGCGAAGCTAGGTGCCATATGTATGCATAAAAATAGCAGAGACCTTTTGAAAAGAATGGTTAACTAGACTGAAAGGAAGACTCTTAAAGTATAGAGATAGTTTAAATTTTGGGAAGTAGCTGTGGTGTTATTTGAATCTTCAGGTGCAGAAAAGGGAACAGACATTCAAATTTTCTCATTTGACAATCTGATGCATCTGCAAGCAATATAAAATTTAACCTTGAAGTTGAGCCAGGAACAAGGAATGGATTGTACAGCTCAGGGGTGATACTTCTGGTCAAATTCCTGGGGCATTGCAAGCAGGGCTAGATTTGGTTATACTACAGAAACCTGGTCTCCAGTCACTAGCTGCAGAGGTGCTTAACTATTGTCTTTTGTATAAGCGGATGTGAATTATATAGCTAAGATTGTTTGATATTTGTTCTAGTCTACAGTCTGAGCATTTTACTATGTTAAGACCATTATTCAGAATATGTCACATGTTGACTAAATTTGGGTTTGTACTTAAGTTGATAAAATTTTCTGACTTACAGAAACTGCTTAGCACAAGATTAGAGTTAAAAACCCAAATTCTTATGTTGGTAGGATGTTAGGCCCCGAGTAAATACTTTCCTCCACCCTTTAACACTAAACACTCCCAAAAGACAAGGAATTAAAACTATTGCAAAGGTTAGTAACTGGAACTATTAGAATTAATCTTAATTGCGACAAGGTTATGATTCAATAAGTTTGAAATAGGTTTGTTTTGTGCAAGTTTGCAGAATCTTCCTTCAATTAGACCCATTGGTCTAAAATTAAACCTGTCTAAACAGCTGGTGCAGTTCATGTTCCCAACTGAAACCAAACCTCAAAATTCACCACCTCATTTTGGCTCATTCTCTGCAGGTGTTCAATTACACTAATTCTGCTCTGGCAGAGTATAGTAACATTGAATTTGTACAAGTTAACAGAACATTCAAAGCAATGTGTTTGTTCTATATCAAATACTTGCTGGAAGTCTAAAGTACAAGAACAAACCTCAGCAAAATTGAAGGCCATGGGACTTGAGGGACAGAAACAGTGTACATTTGAAAAGTCACAAGGTCAACACTGGAGATTACCCACCCATTACATGGAGGGAACATACAAGTCAGTGCATTCTGTTGCATTTGCTAACAGTCAAAAGGACTCAAACTGGAAGAACCAACTGCAAAAAAAAATTCAAAGAAAATTCAAGATTAAAAAAAATCTTGATTACAATAGCCAATTCACTACACAGAATGCAGGATAAATGAAATCACAGATCTTAGATTTCTCTAGTGCTTCTCATACTGAAGTGGGCTCACTGTATACAGTGACACATGGTGAATACAAGCCAGTAGGAATGCTTGCTCCTCCTCAATCCAGTTTGGAAGCACCAAACATGGACCAAAGCAGGATCAGCAATGATGTTCCTTCAATTAAGTGACCTGTAGTAGTAGGAACCAGAGAGATGAATGGAAGGGTGAACACCACTTGTGGAACATGGCTATAAAGGGGACAATACATTCATACAGAGGAGGGAAGAAACAGAGCAAGACTGATTAATTTGTTACCAGCAATATCTAGCATGTTTATACAGAGACTACAGCACAGTGTAATGAAATGCAGACCAAAGTAAGGTTATAAAAGGTTTATTGTCACCGCTCAGTTTGAATCTCAGCTCAGTTTCATTTAAATATGTCAATACAAATATTTGCAGGTGTTTGACCCAGCATCAGTTCACTACTTCATGTAAATATTTCAATGACACAGAAGGCATTACAGTTAAACATTAACCAGAGGCACTTTGTATCATGACATTTACATTATTACAGTAAAACACCTAGAGACAAAGGATCAGTTACACTTACAAAAGTTAAGATGTCAAAAGCACGACATCGCTCCCTTCCATGTTATGAATGCCAGTCAGCAATACAGTTTCCCATGGGATCCTAAACTGTTGAGAATCCAGTCTCACAATTGAGACCTCAACACGGGCATTTTGCTACAATAGTAAAGTGAGAATGAAATGCTCTGGAGCAGATGGTCCTCTACCATAAGCCTACTATTCAGTATCTTAGCTGGTCTGTAATGTGCCTTTGCAAATATGTTGACACATTAAACTGGCAATCTTAGATGTAACAGCAGGATCATGTGCAATATTGATACTGAATTCTGTATAGCTATATAATTGGATGGTTTGTTCAAGCATTTCAAAGTAAGTGATAAAATTCTTTTTCCCAGAAGATATTCAAGTCATTGAAAAATGTGTTTCTTGTATTTATCCTCCACTACACAACTGAAGTCCAGTCAAATGTTCCTATTGTGAAATTAAATCATTTGTCCCCTTATCTGGAGTTAGTTTTCATTTCCCCAGACATCTTTTAAAAAGGGTCTCCAACCTCAATTGAGATTTGCTATGACCAATATACAAATGTATAAAAATGTTTAAGTAATTTTTGTTCCAATTTTTCACAAATCCAACAAAAAAAGTGAATGAGGAGCTGCAGAGGGAAATACAAGTTTGGCCCTTTTAGTTTAAGCTTTTAAAACAGTTTCAAGACAAACTTCCCAAAACCCAACAGCCTCAAAATTAGTTCAGTAGCTTAAGGAGATTGGTGACCAATATCTTTTATCCTCCAAACAGTATTCCTATATTCACAATCACTTCAGGAATATGAATAAAGGTAAAATGAGTGAACCCTCCAGCAGGTGCATCAGGGTCTTTGGTTCCTTGTTTGGCATTTTCCAGCATACAGTCTAATGTGGTCAGTCTTTCAGGAATGGATGTAATTAGTACACCTCAAACCGTGAAAATCCCAAGACAAATTCTCCTACACCTACAAAGTAAACCATCTGTGCAATGCCAAAGAGTGGTGCAATGACTAGTGCTCGACAGCCAGATCCTTTCAGGAATGCAGAAGGACCCTCATTCACCCAGATTTTCCTGCAGAGACAGAACAGAATTAATTTCTAGAAATCTTGACAAACACACTGAAATTAAAGCCTTGCTCCAATGACAAACAAATAGAAAAATACTTTAAGCTCCTGTCAACAACTGAAAATTCAGTTTGTAGAACACATGCAGCTCAGGTTGTCAGGTATGAGTGCTCTGAGTCTGTGGTCAATATTCTGCCACTACAATCACATTCTCCAATATAGAGCCATTCCTTCAGCCATAGAAGCACCAGGGATTTTTTTTTGGGGGGGGGGGGGGGGTGGGAGGGTGGTGACGACAAACTGGTTTAAGACTGCTCTTCACCACTTGCTCAGGGTAACTATGAATATTCATCTGACAAGGTAAGAACAAATGAAATGGATAGCTACTTAAGCAGAACATTAAAGGGTCACAACTGGAATGGTGTTTCAGACTTTCACTATGTTACAGGCCAATCCCAGAGTTCTTACAGTTTCACTAGGTGGAGCAACTTTCATCCAGGACATCTATAAAGCAGGACCCTCTTAACCACATGGTTACATTTTGGCAACTAGTTTGCTTTGAGGTCTAGCCATGTGTTTCATCCAACAAGCTCAATGCATTAACAAAAAGGATCAGATCCTGTGATGCTGTTTAATCTCACAGGTTACTGAAGAGACAAGGAAACAATTTAACTGGTTTGACTGCTCAGTTTATGGCTCGCCCAACACCCAATTAGGGTGGAAATCTGCTTTTATTTTAAATAATAGCTCTTCCTCAGAACACTTGTTTGATTTTGCTCACCTTGCACAGTCCACAATTCCACTGTAGGTTTCTTCATTTGCTCCTTTATGTAGTGACTGAAATCGTGTTTTGATCACTAAAAACAAAAAATACAATTTACTGTCAAGCAGCCAGTTTCAACGTTTTTACAAGCAACAGCTTAAAGTGAAGTTAAACCTAAGCCAACAGGAAGATGACAGTTTCCAGGAAAGACGCTACATGTAGAACATTGAGGAAGTATCAGTCTGTCCTTAGTGTTGTTCTGCTTTAACTTTCTGTAGAACTGCTAGCTAAAAAGTGGATCCTAGGGAGTGTTGGTACGCATCTAACGTACAGGAAGCACTGTTGTTTTCACCAAATACTGCAGTGTTTTTTAACCATTTAATTGGAAATTGAACCACGACTGGATTACAAACTGAGATAGCTAAATATGGCACAGGTTCATTTGAAAACACAAGTTGCAGATCAAACAATAGTTGGTATAAACCAATGTAATTATTTTAATTATTCAAGAATTTGAGCAAATTTTACTCTACCCCAAATCAAATTTGTTTATACACTCAACCAACAAGTTTACTCATTTGGTAAAGCTTGTCCAAAGTTAATTCTACCTGCATTTTCTTGTCTTATTTATTCCCACAGTTGCATTTATTTAACACCCCTATGTGCCTCCAAGCATGTTCCAGCTATGTACATTTGGGGGGAAAGTGTAATCACTTGTCATACAAAAAAATAAAGAGGGAAAACTTGAAGCTGCTCAATTGTGATTTACTAATAGCATCAATAGGCAGCATGGTTCACTGAGTATTTATTCTTGGTGCCAATAATTTGACAGCTCCCAAAACATGACATGTACAGCTACGCTACTGTATAATCCGACTGGTACAGTAAGGCTATCCCAATAATGGGTCAAACTTTTGGCAGATTTTCTCATGTGTGGGGTGGAGAGTTCAACACCAGATACTTACCATCACATGGGTTGACAGCTACAGCAGCAACAGAACCAGCAACACATCCTGATAAAAATGAATGGAAGAAAGAAGCTTTCCCATCCAACGAATTTTGTCCAAGTTTATTCAAATTGGCAAACAATGGAAAATAGATGACAGAGAAGGGAACATCCCTGTTCATAAAAAGAAATCATTAAATCAATAGAAGGCATTTTGTACAAAGAATTGTACAGATTATTACTGCTGCTTGTTGCCTGAGAAATTGTAGTACGTAGCACATTAGATTCAGCATCTAACCATTCAAAAGCTCAAGAAGGACATTGCAAGAGACCAGTAAGGATCCAGGCACCTTTAAGAAATATCGTTTGAACCTCCCAACTGAACACACCAAAAGGGGAAAGATCAAACTGGATGTGTAAAATTTCCTGGCAATAATCATTTGTCTTGCCAACTAGGTATAGATTCAAGAGCATTCTCAATCTCAACATTAAAATTTGTCAGATTAACAACTTACTGGTGTCTTAACACATTAGTAAAATCTCAGTTGTAACTTTTCTACCATAACAGGAAAACATAACAGTAAATAAATCTAGTAATATTAAATGCATATAGGTAATTTACCTCAGTATAGTGGCTCCTAATCCTTTGTAGAGTCCTCTGAACCCTTGAGAATAGAATAAATCTTTGGCAATTTGGGTAGCAGACATTGGCTTGGTAACAGCAGCAGGGCCAACGTTATATGCCCGACTCAGTACTGGGTTGGTAGCTATAACTTTAGTGGATGAGCTGGACGGCAATATCAATCGCTGCTGGGCTGCTGCAAAAAATAAAACAAATTTAGGATCCTCACTGATGAGGGCAATTCAAATTGTGGAATGTCCTGTTACTTCAAGGTTGAGTAAATTGACAAGTTACCTAATCTGCCAGCATCCTGGAGCTGGATTTTCAGCATCTCCATAGGAGTGGTGACAATAACCTGACACATTCCTGCCCCACAACCTGCCAGCATTTCTTTGAACACATTTAAGCCTTTACTGAAAAACAAACAGGTACATGTTCAAATAACCGTGCAAATCAAAATGCCACACCCTACACTAATTGAACAGTGCTTATATTGTGTTGGTAAAAAAGATACTCAAATTCAAAAGACATTTTATACATAAAATTAAGATACTTTAATAAAAAAGTGTTAACATATTTAAAGTTGTAGAAATGTCAAAACTTTGCAAGGTGGTACACAAACACCTATTTACAGGTAGAATAATGGTTAAACACTCCAATTTTCAATATACACACAGGTTGACTATAAAGCAACATTACAGTCAGTCGTACAATGGAAAAAGACCCTTCAGTCCAACCAATCTGACAGTGGCTCAGAGGTTAGCACTGCAGCCTCACAGCGCCAGGGACCCGGGTTCGATTCCACTCTCGGGCAACTGTGTGTGGAGTTTGCACATTCTCCCCATGTCTGCGTGGGTTTTCTCCAGGTGCTCCGGTTTCCTTCCACAGTCCAAAGATGTGCAGGCTAGGTGGTTTGGCCGTGCTAAATTACCCATAGTGTTCAGGGATGTGTAGGTTAGAGGGGTCGGGGTCTGGGTGGGATGCTCCAAGGATCAGTGTGGACTTGTTGGGCCAAAGGGCCTGTTTCCACACTGTAGTGATTCTATGATTCAATCCATGCCAACCATAATCCTAAACTAATCCCACCTGGCTGTTTTTGTCCCATATACCTCCAAATCTTTCCTATTTATGTACTTATTCAAATGTCTTGAACCCACATCCACCACTTCCTCAGGAAGTTCATTCCACATGCAAACCACCCTCAACTTTGCCCCTAGTGTCTCTTTTTAAAATCTCGTTTAAAAATTAAAAATTAGAGACACAAGCCAAATGATTTTTTCCATTTAATGCAGCTATCCTTCAATCTAATTTGTGATAAAAACATACCCATTTTTTGACAAATATTGACGAAAAAAGTCATTTGCAGCAAGTTTAATGGCCTTCTCGGGTGTTACCAATGTCAGGTTCACAGCTGCACCTATCAAAAAAAGACATTGAGTTTTATTTTTTTTAAATACTTCATGTTGTCTCCATTTACACACTCACCAATATTCAAATCAATTATTTTCTCTCCTCATTTCAGCACAACACAGAGCTTAAGCAGCTTTAAAGATTACTCTCTCATGAGTAACTGCCTGAGGGGCTAAGTCTTCCAAGTATCAGACCACCTGCCATTAACGGGACTTGTTCAACCGGAAGAATATATCCCACAGCAAACATGTGCTGGGAACTCCGTTGGGTGAGCAAAGTTAATCAGGAACAATCAAGTCATTGTGCAAAGAATGTTTAGTTTCCTTCAGCTGGAAATGTCAAAAACAATTCAGAGCAAGCTCAAGTACAGCAGAAGCTCTGGTTTTACAATACTTCCTCCTCCAGTTCTTTTGGGGGAGGGCAGGGTGGTGGTTACAGTGCTCCAAGCGGTTGGAGAATCTGTCTATGGTAAATGCTGCCCATTTGGAAAGGCAACCACAAAAATCTCTACCACTCAAGATAAAGTGTTTAACTTCATTTAAAGTGTAAGCTCACAGCTCACGTAGACTTGTCTGATCACTGCTAGGACTACAGTAAGGTACAGCAGGTCTCAACACACATGTTGATAGTTGACCAAAAGCGAATCGATGCCATTACGTCACTCAGGCATCTTTGGGCTCTCCAAGCCAGAAGGTTCAGGTTCAAGTCCCACATGCCCTGCAGGTGCGTCACAACATACCCTAACTGGTCAAGTTAAAAACAAAAGACAAGGCTGGGATCAGACTCAGTCAAGATTCTCCCTAATTGAACAGCTTTCAATGTCATCCAAGTTCAAGAGAATGTAGACTTTACCAAGGAATCAATGATGTTTTGAGAGATCCCATTTGATCAGATCAATACAGCAACAGAACAAAAATAGAAAAAAGCATGGGAACTACAGAGAACTTAAAGCTGAGCTAGATGGGCTGAATTCTGGAAGGTCAGGCATTTGTTTAATAAATTTGTAATGTTGCTACTCCTTTTGAAAAGCTGCAGAAGTCCCAATGTTGGCTTACCCAGGATTGAAAAAGAGAGCAAAACATCTGCAAAATGCAAATATAAACTACAACATTTGACTTACATATGCAAATATATGTAGAGGACAGGAAGAGATGAATAAAGGAGTATCAGAAGTGACACAAATAGCTACATTTAACATTTCGATACTGCATGCAGATTAAACAATTGCTTAATGAAGCTGCAGTTTAAGCATGATTGACAGTGCCAAAAGGAGGAATCCAAGACTGGAATATGAAGAATAGGTGAAACAATGAAGACTCCATGAAATCAAATTGATGATTTGTTTATTGAAGATCACATTAAACCACAACTTCTAATTAGGAAGATATTCCATCTGAAGAGAGTCAATTTTTATAATTAGTGACTATTGATAGCAACATTTTGTAGTGCAGTAAAGAATGGCATGGCATGGCGTTCAGAACAATATATCCCAGGACAATGAGAGCCAATTTCCCATCTCTAACCTGAAGATTTTGCTAGTGAAAGCTACATAAAATGTTCATTTGGATAAAAGTTTTACAGTCCCCCTGAACTAACTTATCAGACAAGTAAAGATCAATAGGATCTCAAGCAACTTGCACCAAGTTAGCAAGAACTCAAGCATATTTATGGCGTCAAGGCCATTGAGGACATAGGCCAAGGAGGAACCAATTCACTGTCCACCATTGTGATTTGAGAAGGGTAAGAATTAGACTCAGCTGTGATGCCTGTTACAGTAAAATAGTCACATTCTGCCTTTAGCTTGATGCCAGTTTCAAGAAAAATTGTTAGTGGACCGAAGACAGCACATGATGCTTAATCACAAAATGTACTCTATGTAGGGCCACTCAACCTCTCCAAAGCAGGAAACGGTAGAGTAACACTGGCCACTTGGACAGAGAGCCACACAAAAGTCTACCCTGTAAATAGTGTTTACGATTTCACAGAGTTTCTTTGCAAACTGTAAGGAACATCAGTGAAGATGCAGTAGACAGTTTCCAGGTATAAACAAGCAGAGAGAGGAAAAGGTAGATGTGAAAATTGAGGATGGAGCAAATTGGAATCTTTGCCAGAGGAATTAAAAAAAAAACAGAAAATAGAACAAAACGGATCCTAATTACAAAAGTAATGATACGGTAAACCATTTAATGATATGATCCATCGTGGCTTCGCCAGATCGGCTAGCCCTCAATATCCTTGGCGACCGTCTGTAACATGAAAAACAGATACAAGCAACAGCATTTCCTCCAATTTCTTTTCTTTAAAAAAAAATCAGTGGACACTCAGCATTAACAGCTCCTTTTTTTTGCATTTAAATAGCTACACAGGGCACTGTTTCATGAGCTCCTGAATTAAAATACCTCAACAAAAAGGCATGTCTTCAGGAGATCAAATTCTCAGTCACTGGTGAATATAGGGTGCTATTAATCATATTTAACAGAAGTAATTGAACAAGGCCCACTGGTAAGTTTGCAGAGACTAAGCCTAAGCTAAGCAGAATACAGGCTAGGTCTAATTTCCTGGAATTGTTGCTTTCATTACTAATATCTCACCAAAAAGGCAATGCATTAGACATTGTCTATTTTTCAATAACTTGCATGAGTGCAAAGCTCTCTCTACCAAAACTAAATGGCTATGATCCCTTTAAAAGATCAAATGCTAGCAAGCTACTTGACCACAAAAACAAAAGCAATAAAACCAGAGTTCACTAAGCAGGAGACAGATGTTTCTAACACCGCCACCCACCCCCACTCCACGACACTCAAGCTGATTTCAGCTAACCCAGCGAAAAATCCCAAAGGTGAAGAGTATAGTTTACCTCAACTATTTGACCTCATTGGCATCAGCCAGTTCCAGCTTATTCACATCACCCGATACCAAATGGCTTTGCCAGGCAGGCTGGAAAGGAACCCAAATAGCAACGACAATGCTCAGTGTCCCTGATCTAACAGACCTGATTCTATACATCTTCTTCAAAAGAATTTGCTACATTTACCCCCTTAACAAAAACAAAATTAGGCAAAGAAACAAACAATGAAGGCTGCTATTTTCAGCCAATCATTTCACACATCTGACCAGATAAGTTCACCACAAGACTTTTAGAACGTATATGTAGGTGCATATTCTGACAAACTACTTTTATGTAAAATGTATTGTCTCACCGCTGCCTGGTGTACCCAGGAATATCCAATTCAACACAATTAACTTCTTACACCTCCACCTCTTCCAAACAGCACCCACCCCAGAAAGGGACCTGGTAGTTATACTAATCTTTGCCAGCATCTTTCTCCACAAATTCATGAACTCCAAGGAAAACTGTTGCTGAAAATGCAGAACATTAATCTCCAGCTTTAAAGCCCAGACCTGCCTAAGAATAGACGCAACCAGATTAGGAGTTCTGGCTGTGCCAAGTAACTCATTAGAGTCTCTCCACTGCACAAACAAGGAGTGGACATCAGTCTAGTGTTACCAACAGATGGTGATTTGGTGGATAGGATAAGACAGGATCCATTACATTTAGGAGTTTAAGAACTTTAATCTCCTGAAAACATGCCCAATTACTGTACAGTTCTCAAAATTTTAAGTCAATGCACTTGTACATTAGCTACATGAACAGCATTATGCTAAGCAGCCTGGCACTACCACTGAACCAAAGCTAGTTTCTAAACATTGTTCAGGGTCTTCATTAAAATGTCTAAACTAAATATTATTTGCAGCTAACTTCACTGACTGTGGCTCTAATCATATCAAACGAGCTGATCTAAGCAATTACACTCAATGTTCCAAACCCAAGGAATGCAGGAATTTAACAGCCTTCGCTCTGGATGCCACCTGGTGATGTCTGCTATGACTTCTCAGAAAGGGCACCAGCAGTAGTGCTGAACCCCAACACAAGTCAATCCATCAGAAGGGAAGGCAAGGCAAGAAATGTGCGTATTTTTTGCACTTTAATTTGAACGTGACTGCTAATGCTACTATATTCAAAAGCCATTGAACATCAGTAAAATATAAAATTATGTTTACAGTAAACTAAACATATTTGATCATGGCATTCAATGGATTATCTACACAGCTGGAGCAAGTTAAAGTCAAAGAACTGCAGTGTGGATATTTGATCTGTACATACAAGTATATCACTGCACCCCAATTCTCTTCCTGGGAAGCAGAAAATGGAAGCATAATCCTTACCTCTGTACATTCCAAAATATCCTTCAGAACGCACGGTCTTAATCAAACAGTCCATCCTTGAACCAAGAGGGAAAAAAAGGTAATTATAACAAGGAGCAGCTCAAAAACTCAAGTCAACAGAACTGCCAGAAGACCAGAGGATGAAAGGCAGAACTTGAAACTGGTTCCCACCTTCCAGGGCTGAACACCCTTCCACGTTGCAATTACTCAATTTAAACTACTTCTGCACTATTTTTCTTTAATGAAAAATACACATGAATAGACTGAAGAGCTGCTTGGTGCTCTGGAAAAGCACTGTCAAAAAAAACTCTTAGAAGAAAGATACCTTGCATAAAATACCTTTCAACATTCAAGTTGCATTACATACACAAGTTGTTAGCAGAGCCCAAATGGAGAAGACATATTGGGCACTTCGACTACTACTTTGTACTAAGGTAACTCACATGCTGGTGTAGGTACGCTGCCCATTCCTCTGGTTCTGCAGCCTGGTCTTGGCCAGGTCTATCGGAAAAACACAAGTAACTCCAATCAATCCAGCAGCTCCGCCATTGATGAGTTTAGCAGGAAGGCTGTGTGTTAACAAAAACGAAGCAAACAGTCAGTTCTAAAGTTGCAAGCTACATTTTTAAAATTAAAGTTGTATTTTTATATACAAGTATTAAACATCCAAAACTTTCAATCTATATTTGAACAAGATGGTTAAAATGACAAATGTACCCTAATATAGTACTGACAGACCAGGTGGTCTCAGGGTTATCATTGCTTCACGATTAGATAGAATCGAGTGGGGACAAAAATCATCATAGTCACAAAGGACTATGAGTGCCCTGCAGGGACGACTGCTGGTGTTTTAACCTAAGAATCACCATAACTCAGGTGAGGGGAGGAGGCCATGAAGGACAGTCCTTCACCGTAATTTCAGCTGGCGCAGGAATTGAATCCATGCTAGTGCATTTCTCTGCCTTGCCAACCAACCACCCAGCTAACTGATGCAGGTAGGGACACCAGGAGTGGCTTAGATCAGAAAGCAAATAATTCCAACTAGTCCCTCTGTCCTGATTGGTTACTGGAAGGCATGGGCATATGAAGACATGCAGCTGTGATCTCAAGACATCAAAACGCTCAGGGTTTAAATCTCAAAGTACCAATACTGGTAGATGCACATCTGGCTGTCAGCATTATTTGAGTGAGGGTGCAAGAATGTCATATGCCAATAGTTCAGTAAGCGAAAAGCATATCAATGGCAGAATCATGCAGAGTTAAAGTTCCTGTGTGAAACCACATTCCAACCAAAGCACTCATGCACTTGTCACCCTTTGCACCATTACAAATAAAAACGGTACTCAAAAGGGCATATTTTCACCACTTCACAGATAGAAATGAATGTAGTGACAAATTTTCCTTCTTAAAGCACAAATTGCCTACCTGATTTGGTTGTTGGTCATATTCTCAGTATTCTTCAAAGTATGCAGAAACAAGATGGATGCAGAAGTTCACACGACACACAGTTACCAGGAAACGTAACTCGGATTCTGCAGAGCAAATGTTCACCTTTAGCTTACTTCGATAATCAACTCAATTGCTAATACAAGAGTCAAGTGCAGCTTAACCCAGAGCTCAGTTAGCAACTAGATCTTCCAATACTACCTCAGAGTAGGAGTGCCATCACCTAACCAATAATTCTATATTCGCTACTGCTGTGAAATCGCAGGACATGCCACTTACCCCAATTCAATGTTGGGAATTTTGACTGCCATGGTCTTACACTTTAAGTGATCACTTTTGTGTGCCAATTCCCAAGTAAGTATTGCATAAAGCACAATGAGTAATTATCAATAAACCCTTCATTTCTCAAAGCAGATTGCATCAAGTTGTAATATTCCATGACATGTCCACAAGCTAGCAGAGGTAAAAAGGAGCATGGGACAGTGCCTAAAGATGATCTTGTTCCATGAGGCTCAATCCTAAACTCAGCAAGCTATTAACTTACAAATACTTTGCAATATGATCTCTGCAATCAGATCACAACCTTTTTAAGAGGACAGATTCTAGCAGGATCTTGTGATTCATTGAGCCCCAAAATTCTTAATTTCCACTCCTCTTCAAATGATCACAAAGTGCAGGGCATGAATTGGTTGTATCTTGCAGTAGTTTTGAGAAAGTGAACAAAATTTAATAGACCAGAATTGTTCAGTAAGCTAGAATCCATACAAGTATAATAATTTTAAGATGTCATTTAGTTACTTCCTCTTTTTTCACATTAGAATTAATCTACCCATTCATGCCCAGCAACAACAGATCCGGGAATATTCTCAACCACACAATTTGTTACAAGGGAGAAAGCCAATTCTAGTTTTTGAAAGCTAGCTTGATATCCTTACACCATAGATAAAGTTAATGAGGACAGCCACAGAAATAACATTGACTTCCCAAAATTTCAGAAATTACAACATGTCCAAGTTTGAGCAACAACTTATTACATTCAGTTTAACTGACCTTTAGCACTTGGTTTCTTGGAAGTATTTTATTAAAAGTTCCACCCACTGTATCTTCACCACACAGTGAGCAGACTTACTGTACCATGTCAGTAATCTAGCCGAAAACATCAGTTCTAGTTGGACAATTCTATACCCCAGCAAGGGTTTTACACGAGTACCAATTGCTAGATTTGTGTATGGAATGTATCTGGTTTTAACTGGCACCTAATAACCAGCACTCAAACTGAGAAAAATTATACACTTCATACTAGAGCTTTATTGTATCATTACAATCTCAGCAATATTTCTGCAGTCAATTCAGGGTAGGAGTGAGAAGGCTCTCTGCCAGCCTGTTTTATTTAAGGCACTCTTATTGAAGTGATTTATGCTGTAAATGAAGTACAATAGTGACATGCATTCAGTTTCTATGTGTGCATTTTTACATTGATGATGAGGACCTCTTGATCAAACAGTACACTCATAGCTGCCAGTTAATAAAGTGTTTTCTGTATGTGCATGGGAAAATATACAAAGCTGTGTCATCCACGTAACAGAAATGACAGTCACAACTTGTGTCAAAGCACTCTTCAGAATCCAGGATGTGGTAACTAAACATTACCATATTTTCCACAGGAAGTCCCCTAGACTTATTACTTAACTGTATTACTCAAGTCAATTAGTGCTACAGTTCACAGTTTAATATCAACAAAAAGATCTACCTTTGGATTGAAACAATTCAAACAAAGATAGAAAACACAATGAACACCAAACTACAAGGTCAAGAAACAAAACACCAGCGATCTGAATTGCAGCAATATGCATTTTACTAATACTTTTAGTTAAGCAATCAATGATTATCCAACTCTAACATTCAGAATTATATAGCTAAAAGCAAATACCTCCATGGCTCAAAAATATAGTCAGGAACTGGGTTTATGACTTGCTTCATAAATTGTACAGTATTAACTACCACATGGCAAATTTGAGACTCATCACACATCAAAAATTCACTGTCCAAACAATTTATTAAATTGTGATCTGGGAGTTAAGAGTTGCACTTTTACATAAAAACGCTCCCAAGTGTTTAAAAAAATACTGAAAACCCTGTACTTTACTACACTAGGTACCAAATCCAAGGGACCTGATATCCTTGCACTACAACTGCTTTTGGCATGTATAAAGCTGTGAGCCACTCAGCATACAATACATACTTGCTTAACGAAAGTGTGACACTCAAAAAGCTGCATTACAGAGAACATCAAGGCTCCAGTTCAACTGCCTGATCTCATTTGAATTGGGGCTAGCACAACTGGATCACATAACTCTAAATGAGGACTGGAGTCAGAGAGTGACATACGCTCACTACCGGCAAGCTATAGGACAACTCGAACAATTCGGATCCTCACATTTCGAGTGGCCATGTCAAGAAAGGAATTATCAATAAATAGGGGCAGGGATCTCTTAAAATCACAAAGAGACTGGCTAATTTCTGATCGATCTAAAGTCGCCACAGTTTTGTTTTGGGGGGGGGGGGGTGTGGTGGTGCAGGTGGAAGGGAATGGGATGAGAGTACTTACCCCGATTGTGTACATTGCCAACACATTGTGTAACGTTTTAATTTTAAATGAGGAGAATTCTATGGCTCTTCATCACTTCCCCAATTCCCAGGTAAGGAAGTGATGAAGAGCTATAGAATTCCCCTCATTTAAAGTTATGGTGATTAAGTTGAAAGCACTTCCCACTATCACCATTCATTACTCATTCACAAGTCATGATCCAAATACTCAACTCGCCCCGAAGCCTGTTCTCACCGCCTCTGTAATCCGCTGCTCCACTATCACCATCAAACTGACCGTGAAGGATCTAAACTCGGATTACTCAGGGGGAACAGACATAATAAAGCTGACCCAAACAGGGTCTGCCATCAGGGAAACCACAGGCACAACACAACCACTTCACTTTAGATACTACCGCAACCCTTCCTCCCGGCCGATCAGTGCTGAGGGGACCAGGCCCCGCGGGCGGGATTGGGGGGCGGAAGATACTCACCGCCGGGGTGTGATGTAGCTGTGTGTCAGATCAGTGGGGGCTATGCTGTGCCGTGTGACTCCCGGCCGGAATAGACTGCGTAAAGCGAACTGTACACTCGGGGCGGCGGCCTGTGGTCGAAAGATCGCGCCCACTCCCTGCCCGCTTAACACAAGCCGGGAGGCGGACCCTACCTGCTCCCCGATGGCCAATCCGCGCAGCGTTCGACAGGTCCCACCATCCCATTGGGTACCATGTGCCGGAAGGCGGGACTATCTTGCCGCAAGACGGCCAATGGGCAGCCAGCGCTGATGAATCGAGATGTTATTGGCTCCCAGCCAGTTCTTTGTTCAAAATGACGCGAATAACGGCTCGACCCCCCCGGCCTGGCCAATCACAAAGTAGCGGCGCAGTGAACCAATCAGATTGCTCCAAGCGCCTGCGTGATGGACGCGTGATCAATAGCGGTGCGGTGACAGGTTTACTGTCAATCAGGGCAAGTGTGTGTCTAACTGGAACTCTTAATTATTACTACAGTCAAATCTCATCTACATCTTAGACCACAGTGAGTCATTGTATCTGGCTTTGTTTTCAAAACATATTTCGAGTGTAACGTGAATGTAAAGATCGGTTGTTGTTGGAGACAATCCAGAGAAGAGTAGGTGGAGTTTAGAAGAAGCAGAGGTGACCTTATTGAAGTATGTGAGATTCATAAGGGACCTGACAGAGTCAATGGAGAGTGGGTGTTTTCCCAAGCAAAGCGATGATGCTTCAGATGTTTTACTTCTGATGAAGCCAGCATGTACTCACAGGGCTGGGAAGAGTTTGCTCTTTCAGCAGGTATCTCATAGCATCAGGCTTACGCATGCTTCCACGGAGACGACCATCATGTCCACACTGGGAAATAGGATTGCAAGTCTACTTCTGTGTGATGGCCCTAACCATATTGGAGCTGGAGCGTTCAGGCTTCAGGGCAGTAGACCCTCTGGCAGTCCTGCACAATGCACCAAGGTGGTTCATTGCACACATTTAGATTTTTTATGTAGGCCCACCTCACTCATCTATGCCACCATCTGAGTCCTGAGCTGAACTCTTGTGAGGACACTTTCCAGGTCTTTCACCCCCATTTAGCTGCAGACTATTTGGTGCCTGAGAGTTCAGCATACGGAGAATTCTCCTCCAAGCAATCTTCATCAGTCTTTCTGTTCCTCTTATGTTTGAGACTTAGTTGTTGAGGAGATGGCAGCTCTTGGTTGTCTGATGGAAGAAAGGTGCAAGAGTATGGTTGAGTGCCAGAATGGGGGAGAGATCACGTGGTGCATCCATAAACCAACTAAAAGTTGAAGTCAGGACGAGTTTAGGAGAAATGGGATGTCACCAAGTGAACTCGGAAGGTACATAAGTATCAACAATTACAGCCCAAACCATCATCCCAGCCCTACTTATGGCAGCACCATCTACTTCATGGGGTTGGGGCTAAGGCATTTAGCCATCTGTGCAAAACCAAGTTCAAGTCTAATGACTTCTTCAGAACTGAAGAGACATAGATGAGTTTTATGGTGTTGAAAGACAGGAAGGACAATGTTAGATTGTAGAGTGGGGGAATTGAATAATGAAGTTGTCGGGAAAGAAAAGGCAGAGAGTGGCAAAGATTGTAGAAAAAGACCAGGGCATTGGGCTAGGGTAAGTGTAAATAGCAGAATAAAGGTCAGCTCTGATTCAAAGCAGAAACATGAAATCCAGAGTGATTCCCAACCAACACAAACAAAAACTGAAATTGCTGGAAAATCTCAGCAGGTCCAACAGTATCTGTGGAGACAGATCAGAGTTAATGTTTCGAGTCCAGTGACTCTTCTTCAGAACTGATGGTAGCTAGGAAAAAGTTGATTCCTAAGCAGAAGATAGGGTGCAAGAAGTGCATAAGGAGTAAATGATAGGTGGCAATAGAGCCCACAGACCTGGAGTATGGGAGTTGGGGTCAGGATATGGGAGAAAGTGCCTCCCTAAAATTGTTGAACTCGATATTGAGTCCTGAAGACTGCAGAGTTCCCAAGTGAAAAATGAGGTGCTCCTCTTCCAGCTTGCACTGAGCTTCACTGGAGCATTGCAGCAAGCCTGAGACAGAGAACAAGGTGGTGTGTTGAAGTGTGGCCAACATCCCTCTACAGCCTTCTGGACTCAATATCAAGTTCAACAATTTTAGAGATTGAGGCATATTCTGCCATGACCTTACCCCAATCCCCACACACCAGACCTTATTATCATATGGTCTGCTATTACATACAACCCATTGTAAGCCACTAATAATCCCCATTAGCAGCCATTCATCCTCCCAGGCTGACCGTTAGCCACTTCTTTATCTGTTCAACTGCCCTTCTTTCTCTTTGGGCTGTATCTCCATCTATCATTTACTCCTTACCTTCTTCCCCCATCCTATCTTCTGCATTAAAAAAACGACTTTTTCCTAGCTACCATTAGTTCTAGGAAGGGTCACTGGACCCTGTGGCAGTCTCCTGGCTGCTAAAACACAGATTGCCAACTTGGCCAAACAGCAAGGGATGCTGGGTACATTGGGTAGGTGAAACACTGAAATCACAAAATCCACACACCAGACACAGTGCAAACACAGCCAGGTGCTAATGACATTCGCATAATGTAAAAGGCAACAGTCAATCTGCACAGACATCCCTAACAATTTATCCACTAAACAAAGGGCAACCCAGATAGAAAGGCACCGGGTCCTGCTACACAAAGAAACTTGACAGTAGAATGCCATCTAAATGATTGATTCTTATTTGAAATTATTAAGTGTAGCTCCCTGATTGGTCAGAACTACAGAAAGTTCCAGAAGACCATCTAAAAGGTATAAAAACAGAGTTCACCTGCAGATCTCTCTCTTGGAACTGTTGGAATTGTTTGGAGCCTTCTGAGGAGACCAGCGTAGCAAGAGGCAGAGACCAGCTGACCATCCAGAGAGAGAGAGATCGCGAGAGCAAGAGAGAGAAAAAGAAAGCAGCTTTGCAGATCCAGCGACAGAGCCACAGAGAGAGCAACTGCGTAAATTTACAAAAGACTCGGGAAGTATTGTAACCATAAGCAGCAAAATAGTATGTTTAGTATTAAACATTATTGTAATTTTGTTCATAATAAATTGGGAATGTTTTGCTTTGGTACCAGTTTGTTTGTATTGATTTGACCGCTTTGGTATTGTGGGGCACCTGGGCAAATTCATTCATAACGTTCTGGTCAGAGTTGTCTGCAACTTGTTGTTTAAACAGGAACCAGATAAAAACCCGAAATGTTAACTCTTAAGTTCTCTCCACAGATGCTGCAGACCAATTGAGTTTTTCCTCCAATTTCTTATTTTGTTTCTGATTTACAGCATCTGTGGTTCTTTCTATTTATTTATTTAGTGGTTCCCAACTGTTTCATTATCAAGACATACTTCAATGAGACAAACAATTCCACAGTTCACTCATGTTTTTCATACTGACTGCATAGTATTGAAAGTCTATGCATCTGAGGCTTTGGAGGCTTGCTCAGTTGATTGGGGCTGCTCATGTCAGAAGATACTGCCTTCAGTAATAAATTCTGAGGTTCTAGAATAGAATCCCTACAGTGTAGAAACAGGACCTTCGGCCCAACAAGTCCACACTGACTCTCTGAGGAGCATCCCACCCGGACTCAACCCCCCCCCCCCATTCCCGTAACCCTGCATTTCCCATAGCTAATCCATCTAACCTACACATCCCTGGACACTATGGGCAATTTTACCATGGCCAATCCACCTAACCTGCACATCTTTGACTGTGGGAGGAAGCCCACACAGACACAGGGAAAATGTACCAACTCCATACAAGCAGCCACCCAAGGCTGGAATTGACCCTGGGTCCCTGGTACTGTGAGGCAGCAGTGTTAACCACTGAGCTACCATGCCATGCCAGTGGTTCTGGAGGAAATGGAAAGTACGGGCCTGGCCTCGACACTCAGGTAAAGCATTGAAGCATCCCAAAAATTTCACAGCAGTCTTGTTCAAAACCACTGATATAGACTGACATTTGAGAGAGGGGCTGTGAGGTCAAAATCAAAATGGAGCATAACGTTAGCATTGAGTTCAACAATTTCACACTGTGGAGTCCAGAAGGCTGCAGTGTGCCTCATTGTTCTTCACTGTCCTGAGGCCCCAGACACTCCTTCCAAGTGAAGGATTGATTTACCTGTGCTTTCAATCTAGTCTCTTGTATTCACTGCTTACAATGTGGTCTCCTCGGGAAGCACAAATGCAGCAGGGGTGACTACTTTGCAGGACCTTTCAGGTTGACCCTCAAGCATGATCCAGAGCTGGTCACTTGGCCTTTCAGTTCATCATGTGAGTTCCATGCTCACGTCTGTCCTTGGCCTGCTGCAGTGTTCCCAACAAAGCCCAATGCAAGTTGGAGGCACCTTACAGACACTTAAGGTTCCACGGTGAGAAAAGAACTAACTACTCATACTGTGATCCAAGACACACCCAATGTGCCTTCCAGCTTTATTTATCTGTGCAGTTGAGCGGATTAACGTTTTAGAACAGGTCAATTATGCAAAGAATGTTGAGGGGGTAATCTGATCAAAATGTTAAAATTGGACGGGTGGGTATGGAGAAATAACTTCCTCTAGTGTGGAGTGAAAAACAAGGGGCCATGATATAAACATGTGAAACAGGCCATTGATAATCAAAAAGCACACTTTCATACAAAAGGTATTTGCAAACTAGAACACCCTTCCATACAAAAGGGTGTGGATTGCGGGAGACAGAGAAGTGGGACTTTCAAGACTGTAGTGGATAGGGATATGGGACAAAAACAGAAATAGAGCTACATATCAGCTACAATTACACTGAACAGCACAGCCTGCCTGATAGACTGAATGGACTTCTCCACCGCCTAGGATACTAAAAAGATCACCAGTGGCAGATCACACACGCTTTCCCTTCAGCTGAAAGGAACTGCACAAGCTGAGAGCCCGATGCTTGTTGTAGTGCAGGTGTATGGGTGATTCCTCGTTTCAGCAATTCATTGGAGTGAGAAAAATAGTTCACATCAAAAGCTCAGTAAGATTGTTGTTGAGAAACCCATCTGCACCTAAAGAATGCCGTTAATCACATATGTTTGAAAGTGCAGAGCAGCTGAGCCATTCATTTACCAAAGGAGTCAAAACATCTCTAATAACAGTGTGTGCACCAATCATAACTTTCTTTAAAAAAAATGCAGGAATGCAGGGGTCATGACATGTAATTTGAAGAACATCTGATGCCTTTCAGGATGCGAGTTTTCATATCTTCTGTTTTCTCAAGCAATAGATCAGCAGACAGACAGGCACCTGAGGATTATTACTCACTTTCTTTAATAGCTACGTGAAAGCAATTCAGACAGCACAGCTAATGCATGAGTCATTGGAAACAGTCCCGAGGATATGGGGTAGATGATAATCCTCAGGACTGATTCCAAGCTTGTGGAGTTAAATTAGGCTGGGTTCCAGAATGGATGGATAATTTGTGCTTTAACTACCAAAGTTTGAAGACAGAAGTTTAGCCCCAGAGTATGAAAGGTGTTGCACTATGAAGAGGCAGTCAGGAATGAAAAGAAGTCAAACAGAACAACTCAAGTGTTGTGAACAAGAAACCCATAAGAGGACATTGCGTGAGCTGGGATGGGATCGGGAACTAGGACTGCGTCCTGTCGAGGGGACTGAGTAGCTTCTGCATTCTATCTAGTATTGCCGAATGAAGCTGGGTTGGTTCATTGCTTCCTATCCCACACATCCTAAACTGGGGACCTGACTGCTTTCTCAGGTGCTTATGGCAGATCATGTGGCACTATTGTGGAAAAGATGAGAGAGCTTCTCCCTGCATTATACATGCCCAGATCCCGTGATACAGAATCACAGCCCATCAGATACCTGCTGATGCCATCATAGACCCCAGTTGCCATGGTACATTGGAGTGTCCAACATTATTATATTGACCAGACATTACACACCTAGTCCCCAGTAGATTCCCCAGATCACAATTTTTTTTCTCATTGGATGTGGACTTCGCTGGAAGGACCAGCATTTATTGCCCATTCCTAACCGTACATGCCATCTTGAACCACTGTAGTGGATGGTATCTGTGGGAAATTCACCCACAGTACTATTAGAGAGAAAGTTCCAGGATTCTGACCCGGTGAGGTTGAGGATATTTGTGGAGCTTCCTCAGTTGACTGCCGTCCACCAAGATGTGGCAGAACTTAGATCTGATCTGTTAGTTGTAGGGTCAGTCAGCTCTGTCTATCATTTGCTGCCGATGCTGTTGGACAAGTAGTCCTGTTTTGTAGCTTCACCAGTTGATGCCCCAGTTTTAGGTTCCTGGGACTGGTCATGGTATGTCCGCCTGCATTCTTCATTGGACCACCAATGTGCCACCACCTCTGGTGCGACTGTCATATTTATTTATTCATTCACGGGATGAGGGTGTCACTTGCTGGGCAGCATTTATTGCCAATCCCTAAATGCCCAGAGGGCAGCTAAGAGTCAACCACATTACTGTGGGCCACATGTAGGCCAGACCAAGTAAGCATGGCAGTTTCCTTCCCTAAAGGACATTAGTGAACCAGATGGGTTTTTCTGACAATTGACAATGGATTCATGGTCATCATTAGATTCTTAATTCCAGATATTTATTGAATTCAAATTCCACCATCTGCTGTGGCGGGATTCGAACCCGGGTCCCAGAATATTATCTGGATCTCTGGATTAACAGTCCAGCGATAATACCACTAGGCCATTGCCATATTTTGGGATGGTAATGCTGGTAACTGCGACATGGCGTGTTTCCATGAATGTGACTATATCAAATTATTGCTTGATTAATCTGTGATGTAACTCTCCCAACATTACCATGAACCTTCAGACCAGGACTTTGCAGGGTCAACAGGACCATTGCTTTTCTGGAGCGTAGGTGATGCTGGGTGGCCTGACTAGTTTCAGTCCTTTTGAACTTTCCTATAGCAGTTTGATGGACCTAAATAACTTGCTCGACCATTTCAATGGGCAGTTAACCATTTTACTGTGGATCTGGAGTCATATGTAGGCCAGACCAGATAAGGATATTGATCTTCTTGTGAATCAGATGGGTTTCTTATGACAATCAATTGTTTTATAGCATTTATTTCCAGATTTCTTGGATGTAATTTCCAGTTGCCACATTGGTTTTGAACCTGTGACCCAGAGTGTTAACTGGATTACTCGTGCCAATTTGTTAACCACCAGGCCTTCTCCCACACACCATTGCACAGTGCTGGAATCTAGACTGCGCAATAACATCCTATTATTCAGCCCAGAACTTAGATTCACCTTCACACTCCATTGTACATCATTCCACTCCCTTTTACCTTTTCAGGTAAATGCTGTATGTAGGGAATATCATCCACTATTATTTAAGGGCTTGTATCACTTTAGTTATCTCCTCACAGGTGAATATTATTCTTCAGAAAACTGAGAGCTGAGAGATGACTTGATAGAGTGCTTTAAAACAAAATGGTTCAACAGAACTAAGAACAATAAAACTTGCGAATGGAGCGTACTGGTCTGATGTGTCTTGTATACCTCAAAATGGAGAAACAATACAACCAGTTCTCTCAATTCTAGATTATCTGATTTCTCCTTCATTAATAACGTGGCTCCAATAATCTAAGACAAATCTGTAATAAATTTAAAAAGGTATCTTTGAATTTTTGGCAGATAAGATTAAGGAGAATCCAAAGAGATTCTACAAGTATATTAGGGAGAGTAACTAGGAAAAGATTAGGGCACCTTAAAGGTTAACAAGGCCATCTATCTGTGGAACCACAGAAGATGGGTGAGATCCTAAACGAATATTTTGTGTCAGTATTTACTGTGGAGAAAGATATGGAAGCCAGGGATGTGTTGAAAAGAGTCCACATTACAGAAGAGTTGGTGCTGGAGGTCTTAAATGCGTAAAGGTAGATAAATCCCTAGGACCTGATCAAGCATACCCCAAGACATTGTGGGAAGCTAGGGAAGAAATTGTGGAGCTCCTAGCAGAGATATTTGTACCATTGACAGCTGCAGGTGAGGTGCCAGAAGACTGGAAAGTGGCTAATGTTGTGTCATTATTTAGAAAGGAAAAGCCAGGGAAATACAAACTGGTGAGCCTGGCATCAGTGGTGGGTACGTTGTTGGAGGGGATTCTGAGAGAAAGGATCTACATGTGTTTGGAAAGACAAGGAATGATTAAGGATAGTCAGTGTGGCTTTGTGCATGGGAAGTTGTGTTTCACAAACTTGTTGGAATGTTTTGAAGAGGTGACCAAGAAGATAGACGGAGGCAGAGCGATAAATGTTGTCTACATGGACTTTAACAAGGATTTCGACAATGTTCCACATGATAGACTGATCAGTAAGGTTAGATCACATGGGATCCAGGGAGAGCTAGCCAATTGGATACAAAATTGGCCTGTCAGTAGGAGACAGAGGGTAGTAGCAGACGGTGGTTGTTCAGGCTGGAGGCCTGTGACCAGTGGTGTACTACAAGGATCATTGCTGGATCCACTGTTGTTCATCATTTATATCAATGATTTGGATGAGAATATAGGAGGCATAGTTAGTAAGTTTGCGGTTGACACCAAAGTTGCTGGTATAGTGGACAGTGAAAAAGGTTATCTAGGAGTACAACTGGGCCAGTGGGCTGAGGAATGGTAGATGGGGATTAATGCACATAAATGCTAGGTGTTGCATTTTGGTCAGACAAACCAGCACAGGACTTACACAATTAATGGTAGGGCCCTGGGGAGTGTGGTCAAACAGAGAGATCTTGGGTGCAGGTTCATAGTTCCTTGAAAGTTGCATCACAGGTAGACAAGGTGGTGAAAAAGGCATTTGGCACACTTGCCTTCATTGGTAACAGCATTGAGTACAGGAGCTGGGACACAATATTTTGGCTGTACAAGACATTGGTGAGGCCACATTTGGAGTACTGTGTACAATTCTGGTTGTCCTGCTGTAGGAAGGATGTTAATAAACTGGAAAGGGTGCAAAAAGGGTTAATAAGGATGTAAATGTTTCAGTTATAAGGAGAGACCGGATAAGCTGGTACCTCTTTCCATGGAGCAGAGGAGGCTGAGAGGTGACCTTTATAAAGGTTTATAAAAGCATGAGGGGCATAGTTAAGGTCAATAGCAGGGATCGGCATGGGGGAAGCAGTCCCGGGTGGGGGTTGGCACAGGGGAAGCAGTCCCGGGTGGGGGCCGGCACGGGGGGAGCAGTCCCGGGTGGGGAGCAGTCCCGGGGGGGGGGCGGCACAGGGGGAGGCCGGCACGGGTGGAGGCCGGCACGGGGGGAGCAGGCACCGGGGGGGAGCAGTCCCGGGTGGGGAGCAGTCCCGGGTGGGGGTCGGCACAGCGGGGAGCAGTCCCGGGTGGGGAGCAGTCCCGGGGGAAGGAGTGTGGAAGTTATCTTGGAGCAGCTGACAGTGAGTACCGAGCGGATTAGGGACTTTGTTGCAGTGAGGTCTAGCACCGGTGGTCAGACCATGTGTGGAAGGCCACGCGCTGAGCTGCTGCAGTGTAATGTTTATTTGAAATTTTTTTTATCTGACTGTACTGACAGTATCTGACTCTAAAGTCAATCCTTTTGCTATGTCGTATTTCTAACTTATCCTTTAAACACTGTAACAAAATGCAACTACTTGTCTTTTTATTTCTCTTTTTGTATGTAAGATTTGTACCTAGGTACTTGTACCCAAGATGGCACATAAGAGGCAACATTGTAAAACATTTTACTGTACACTTGTACTTAAGTACATGTGACAATAAAAGGTATCTTATAGATTAACAGCAAAGCTGTATAGCACCAGACTGTTCTCCTCATCTCTCCGCAGGGCCCAGACCAGCTTTGAAACAGAGTAGCCCCAGTGTTGTTCGATCAGTTCCTTGTTCTAGTTTGCTCCACAGGCTGTGTGGCTGGAGTGAAACCCTGCTGTTAACTTCAGTGCTTGCCAGCTGAATATTTACAGGGATATATGAGCAGACTGTTAGTCAATTCTACAGACAGAATATATTCAAAATGTCACTCATACTGTCTTATCAGTTACAGTTATGCTGAGTGAAGGTCTTTGCATGCACAGTACACTATGTAATCCATTCCTCTAAATACTTTAGGAAGGAGAACCCCAATGGTTTGTCTACTTGATCTTCCAGAGTAGGAATTCTAATGGCTTCCCATCATTAAATTTCACTTTTTATTAAATGAGTCTAAATCCTTGCTGTCACCCACCTCTTCCAAATGTTGGTCTCCATTTCATTGTAAAAATCAGATTTTAAGCTGATTATGTGGACAAGCTGTCTGCTTGGCCTGGTTACCTGGAAAAGCAGAAAAAATAACTTGGGGTGTACTATATCTCATTACGTACCTTCCATGTATGTATAACTCTGCCTGTGCAAGCTTCTCCATTCCGATGTCCTAACCTTCAAACAGCAGCTGTCTGACTCAGATGTCCTAGCCATCCCCAGATACCTCTGCTCCAGCACTGGTGAAAGAAGGTTTTAGAGTAGATTTGTAGCTCGGGTTATGGATGTTATGGCTGGCTGGGGGCTTGCCAAGCTGGTTCATTGTTCTGCAGACGTTTCATTACCCTGCTGGGTAACATCATCAGTGCAGACTCCGATGAAGCACTGTTGTGTTTTCGTGCCTGTCATTTAAAATCTGGTGTCCATTGAGCTGGATTACCTCACTTCCCATTTTCCTTTGTAATGGAGTGTATAGCTCTATGTGTTTATTGATGGCTTTCTTAGGGGAGAACCAGGCCTCTAGGAATTCCCGTGCTTGTCTCTGCTTCACCTGTCCCAGGATCCTGGTGTTGTTCCAATTGAATTGGTGGTTTTCCATATCCATGTGGATGGAGATGAGCGAGTATTGGTCGTGTCTTTTGTTGCCAGTTGATGTTCGTGTACTCTTGTGTCTAATTTCCTTCCTGTTTGCCCAATGTTATGTTTGTCTCAGTCTTTGCAGGGAATCTTGTATATGACATTGGTCCTGTCCATAGTGGGTAGTGGGTCTTAGGTTCAGGTGAGCAGTTGGCGTCGGCTTGATATGGGTTTGTGTGCTCCTGTGATGCCCAGTGGTCGTAGGAGTCTTGTGGTCAGTTCAGATGTGTTCCTGATGTAAGGTAGCATGATGAATGTGTCCGGGTGTGTAGTATCTTCCTGGTGTCGTTCGTGTAATAGGCATCTTCTGACCAAGTTTTTCGGGTACCCATTGTCTTTGAATACTTGGAAGAGGTACTCTTCTTCTATGCTGTTGCCGTGTGTTGTTGCCCGTTTGAATAATGTTCTCACACAACTTTGTTTGTTCCCTATTGGGACCTTCTGAGCTCCAACTTTGAGGCACCATGTTGAAAAGGCTCCCAGACAGCACTCACTGTTTGTAACCCGGGAGTATCACTCACCCTCTGCACATCACCCCCAGGCCAGACACCCCTGCAGCTGACACAGGCCCCCACCCCGGGTAAATAGCAGCACCGCTCTATAGTGACACTTCCCTCAAGGTTTTCCTGAAGACTGACCACGAGGGAAGAGAAACTCTTTTCCCTGCGGATAGCCACAAGTGGCCATCCTGACTGAGGAAGGCAGCCCAGGCAGAGGTGGCTGCAGAGGTCACAGCCTGTGGGTGGCTCAGTTTCAGTGCCCCCTGAGAACGAATGATCTGCTGTGCTCTGCCAGGGTATGTACCACTGTCCCCTCAATGCTTCATGCTGCTGTGAGTGTGAGTTAGCATTGGAAGGTTGGGACGATGCAGAGGATTGAAATTTATAAAATCATGAGGGGCAAGGATAGGGTGAATAGCCCAGGTCTATTTCCTAGGGTGGGGGAGTCCAAAACTAGAGGGCATAGGTTTAAGATGACAGGGGAAAGATTTAAATAGGACTTAAGGGGCACTTTTTGACACAGAGGGTGGTGTGTGTGTGGATTGAGCTGCCAGAGTAAGTGGTGGAGGCTGGTACAATTACAACATTTAAAAGGCATTTGGATGGGTACATGGATAGGAAAGGTTTAGAGAGATTATGGGCCAAATGCTGGCAAATGGGACTTGATTAATTTCAGATATCTAGTTGGCATGGACAAGTTGCACTGAAGGGTATTTTTCCGAGCTGTGTGACTCTGTCTGTCACACAGGAGGTTGGGAGCAGAAATCTCCACCAGAGCCTCATGTGAAATCAGTGCCAGTTACTGCATAGCAGCTACTAACATGCTGCAGTGGCACAGCCTCTCACATCTGCCAGGGTTTACCATTAAAACTTAAGAGGAATTACAACATTCAACAGCTCTCACACCTCCTTTTCATCTAGGAGAACACAACTAGGAGAACGTGCACATCTTGACAGCGGTTTACCAAAGGCATGCACAGGACAAGGCTATAGCCACAAAAGATACCTTCAGGATGAGCACCTCACAGGTATCTAAGATACACACATTTAAATTCTGCTTTATTGGTTTTCTTCATCGCTAACTTTCTGCTTTTCAAAAAAATTAGTTATGAGTTGTGGGCATCACTGGCTATCCAGCATTTCTTGCCCGTCCCTAGTTGCCCCTTGAGAAGGTGGTGGTGAGCTGCCTTCTTAAACTGCTGCAGTCCACCTGCTGTAGGTTGACCCACAATGCCCTTAGGGAGGGAATTCCGAGATTTTGACCCAGCAATGGTGAAGGAAAGGTGCTATATTTACAAGTCAGGATGGTGAGTGGCTTTGAGGGGAGCTTGCAGGGGGTGGTGTTCCCATGTATCTGCTGCCCTTGTCCTTCTAGATGGAAGTGGTTGTCGATTTGGTAGGTGCCACCTGAAGGTTTTTGGTGAATTTCTGCAGTGCATCTTGTAGCTGGTACATTCTGCTGCCACTGAGTGTCGGTGGTGGAGGGAGTGGAGGTTTGTGAAGGTTTGATGCCAAACAAATGGGTTGCTTTGTGCTGAATGGTTGACACTGAACCAGCTTTAATAACTTGGCTGGATGATGCCAAGGAGATCCGAGCACCATGTGAGCAGTTGATGGCCTCTTGTAACTCAGAGAACCCAGCAATGGCTGAAAATCTAACGCCTTGGCTCTCTGTGATAGACTGGACAAATCATCCGTCTTTCCTCAAACATGGAATAGAGAACTCTCCAATGCACTTGTGTGCTGCAGGTTGGGAGATGCCAGTCCTGGTTGGGGTTTAAAATGAGCTGATGGTGAGGAGGTTTATTGTTGCTCTGGTTTTCACTGCAGACACAGTGCCACCTCCTACACCACGTGGTTACAGATCTGTCTGCAGGAGGTTGCAGATTTAGGTGACAGTGTACCTGGGGAGGCTTCCAGCACTGCCTTTCACTCACCTGCGGGGAGTCGGGGGCTGTCAGTTCATCCTCTGATGGCACTCGATGGCACTGAAGACCCTGGTTCCCCTCTTGTTCTGTTGTCACTGGGTATTGCTCCTCTCCTCCTCTTCCTTCACCTCAGCAATTTGCTGAACTTTCTGATACACAGCCTGTGAATGTTCGTGAACAGTTGCATATGGAATAACCCCCACCACGATCACCAATTTTGGTGGATCTCAGGCGACCTATAGGACACGGTCGTCTGTTGATGTTCGATGTTGTCCGAGCTTATTCACCCCAATTCTGCAGCAAGTGCTTCCCTTCAGTACCAAGCCCTTAACTGAGTGCTCTCACAGTAGTATTTTCCAGTTTCCCTGTTTCGATTCCCCCAGCTGGAGGTGTTTGTGCTGTGCTGGAATATGTACAGACACATCTCAGCTTTTTTTTATTCATTCATGGGATGAGGGCATTGCTGGCTAGGCTTGCATTTATTGCCCATTCCTAATTACCGAGAGGGCAGCTAAGAGTCAACGACATTGCCGTGGGTCTGGAGTCACATGTGGGCCAGACCGGGTAAGGAGAACAGTTTCCTTCCCTAATGGACATTAGTGAACATGATGGATTTTTCCTGACCATCGACAATGGTTTCATGGTCATCATAACTCTCAATTCCAGATATTTATTAATATTTTTATTGAATTCAAATTCCACCAACTGCCGTGGTGGGAATCGAACCCGGCACCCCAGAACAGTGAGTGGTTCTCTGGATTAATGCATTAATGGATTAATAGCCTCCTCCCATTTGTATTGTGCACTCTCTGTGAGGCCACCTTTAGCAAGATGATTTAAGAGAATGTTATTATTCATTTGATTCTTTCACCTTCCACCTTCCCTGGCCCATCACTGTATAAGACTTTCCCTTTTTCTCTGGTCTCCCCTCCGTCCTTCTTCAATCTTCCTGTGTGAGTATCTGTTCTTTCACCATCTCCTTTGATATTCGTGTTCTTCTCCCTGATCCCACTCCCATCCATATCCCCATGCCCAGCTTTAGCCTAACTCTGCCCCTTATTCAATTTACCTGCCAACCTTTTGCTGTCCCCTGTTCCTGCGATTCTCCCCTCTGCATCCCAGTTTCCTCCCTCCCTTCCCCAAAATCTTTCCATCCTGTTTCAGTTCCACTCCTTACTGCTCCTTTCTCTCCCCCTGCCCATTTTCATCTGGATATTTGGAGTTAAGCCCTCATTTGAGTTAAGCCACACTTCCTTGTTGCAGTCACAATTGCTGGTGTGGTTGCCATGCTTGACAGACCGTGAACGTAATTTCAATGGAGCTAGAGCCTTAATGAGTATCTATGACATGCTAATAAATGTAAAGGAAGTTCCCAACCATTGGCAACTCACATGAAAGTTCTGAAAACTTAATCCCAAACTTTAACCGGCTGTCAGGAAAGAGAGCTTTTGCCTCTCGCTTCTGAAAGCCCCTGGTGGACTTTGCCCATTTAACTCCATTTCTCTGCCCAGATGCAGCCTGGCCTTATGAGAATATGCAGCAATTTCTGTTTTTATTTCAGCTTTCCAGGACCTGCAGTAATTTGCATTCGACCTACTGCGCCACTCGGTTGAATTAAAGTTGCCACAGGTGGTTCAGAAAGTAACTCGGGATAGCGACTAAATGTCAACCATGTGAGTAGCACTCATGTCTGAGTGCAGACAGTGAATATCAGCTCATATGTAAAATTGTGAATATGGTGGGGTTACAGGTAGGCAATGCCTCACCACGTCTGCACTCAGTATGTACAGTGTGCAACAGAGATCATTGGTTGTGATCAGGATTAGGTGCTTACTATTGCACTCATTAATTTTTTTTTCCCAAAAACATACTTTATTCATAACATTTGTAAAATAATATTACAAACGTTTTATAAATGAAAATTACAGAAACTACAGACAAATTCGAATAAACAGTCTCCGTACAACATGTTTCACACTTAGGTGTACATCTATACCACGCTGTATTAAACTACAATTCAATTGTAAAACTCTGGAGTATTTATTTCCATGCCAGGCCTTAGGGTAAATCATTTCAAATTGAAAATTACAGAAAGTGCAGGCAGTTAAAAATATTGACCTCATTACACATCTGGTGAAACTGAACCTTCTTACTCTGTGTGATTAAGTACTTATTGGATCAGGGAGACAATTGGAATAGAGCACTGTGCTAAAAGCTCAAAGTCATTTGACTCCGTACATAATTAAGTTGTGTGTGAGAATGAATAGGCTCTCTGTCTGCTGTTGTGCTGACACATCAGCTTCTACATGCTAATAATGGACTGGGTTGGAAAGACCCCCTCAAGAAATGCAGGTACAGACCTGATCACTGCCAATCTACAGCAGGCTCCCTCAGGTCAATGCAGTGTGACAGTAAATGTTGCTTTTACTCTAGTATTATTTTCCCCAAATCCACTTAACCATTTAGAGTCATAGAGGTTTACAGCATGGAAACAGACTCTTCAGCTCAACTTGCCCATGCCACTCAGTTTTCACAGTTAAACAAGACCCATCTGCCTGTGTTTGGTCCATATCCCTCCATATCTATCCCATCCATGTACCTATTTAAATGTTTCTTAAATGACAAAATTGTACTCGCCTCCACCATTACCTCTGGCAGCCCATTGCAGACACCCACCCTCTGTTTGAAAAAACCTGCCCCTCTGGACCCTTTTGTATCTCTCTCCTCTCATCTTAAACTTCTGCCCTCTAATTTTAGACTCCTCTACCATGGGGAAAAGCTGTTGGCTCTTTACCTTATCTATGCTGCTTATGATTTTATAGACCTTTATAAGGTCACTCCTCAGTTTCCTACACTCCAGGGAAGAAGTCCCAGCCTATCCAACCTTGCCATATAACTCAAACCTCACAGTCTTGTTGGAATCCCAGTAAATCTTTTCTGCACTCTTTCTAGTTTAATAATATCCTTTTTATATAATAGGGTGACCAGAACTGCACGCAGTACTCCATATGTGGCCTCACCAATGTCTTCAATTCAATTAAGTTTATTCAATATTAGCAACAAAATCCCTGCCAATCTGCTTTGGAAAATAACTTTTACTTGTTGAACTCCTTGTGTTGTAAAGGTGCTGACTGCCACCATCATCTCCTGCACCACCCCCCCCCCCCCCCCCCCTTTTGCTTCCTTTTTCTGAAGGACAACACTGTGAAGTACACACGTCTCCCAATCAGCAGGCCACAAATTCAGAGGATCTTTACAGAAAAACAATCGTTTGCCCGGATCATCATGGACCCAGATAGCCAAGGTGCCCAAACCATCGCTGAGTTCCCTCGGGTATGAGGGACCACCAACTGCACACCTGGTGCTCAGATCTCCCTGGCATCGTTCAGCCAGATTCCTGAACAGGAAGGCAATTCACACCCCCGATGTCCAGCTCGATCGTGACAACAATCAACAATTCTCGCAGGTATCTGCCCATTATCCAGGGAGCTGTCAGACACATTGTCACAGTTCCCTGAATGTTCACTTCCCTCATCATCCCCAGAAAGCATGGAAAATGACCCAGTGTGAAACTCCTGAACAACTCCACAAAATTGCTGGGATCAGGTGGGATCAACCGTGCTCTGAAGGACCAATGTCTAGTTCTCTTTTGCCCAATTCATTTTCCATGACATGTTCTTTTTTCTCAATGTTTGGTAGAGCTTGTGCAAACTTAAACACTTGCTTACTGGACGTCAATTAGGATTCAGAGTCTCCACAGCAGAGCCTGCAAAAACATTTTGTTTCTACTGTGTCATTTTAAGCTGGTACTCATATTCTCTCATTTTCTGTCTCTCTCTCTCACACAGTTCTAATCTTAACATTCCCACTTCTGTCCTTTCAATTCCACTTCATGTCTTTCTAATTTCATTTCCTTTTTCTTTTTCTGCCATCTCTAGTTTCTTCATTCTCTCCTTATGTCCAAGCTCTTTAACTGTAACTGAATATCACCTGATTTTGATGTTTCACTAGCCAGAGTGCCTGGCATCTCTTGTATTTCCTCTAAACCTATGCTAATATTTCATTTATCTTTGTCCAAACTCTGCCAGATAATGCTACCTCCAGTTTACCCATCAATACAACCAACCTAGGTTTTGCAATTTCCTAAAACTGCCAGGGTCTGCTCTGCGACCTGCGGGAAATCCTTTCCTGTTTCCAGTGTCATGTCTTGAATGTAGTACAGAACCTGGGGTGTTCCTTCCCCTGCATTACTTACCAATCTCACACACAAATTCTCACTAACTGTGTTTCAAATCTATCCTTGACAAGCCCCCAAGCTTTGTTATGCCTCACTGGAGTAGCAATTTGGAAATCAAGCCCCACTGTTTCTGGAGACATCACAAAAGTTAGTTTTGTTTTTAAAAGTTCCAGAATTCCCCAATGGGCTGTAGGAAAGACTGGAAAGGCAGTTTAGTGGTCTCTGTCCACACTGTTCGCTGAGATGGTTCTTTTGCTGGTCTGAACTCTGCCTCTCAATCTTCCTTCTCCAGGTACTTTCACCTGTTTGCAGGATGCACAGGATAGCTAGTTTACACTTGTAAAGTCTTTGGCTTACTGGTCAAGAGCTATAGCTTCCAGCAATTGATGCAGGGAAAATAAACTTGCTTTCTTCAGGCTTAAGGTGTTTTTATGGCAAAGAAAAGGGACAGCTCCTGCCCTCATGGAGATCTGATGAGTTCTCCAGACCAACGTCAGAAGTCACACGACACCAGGTTATAGTCCAACAGTTTTTTTGAAATTACAAGCTTTGGGAGCGCTGCTCCTTCATCAGATGAACACCTCCAAAACATTCAAACCTCCAAGCTGTTTTACCATCTAGGAGCCAATCGCATGATTGTTGGCAGACAGGAAGTCATTGTCAACAATAAATGGTCACTAGTTTACAGATCAATCAGCTACTTGTTTCTGGCCAAATCACCACTAGTACACAGCATCCTAGCTCCAGCTCATCTATAACCAGGTTTCCACTACTGCTTGAACAAGCAGCTGGGTAACTTGCTGTTAAAAAGTGCACCAATCCTTTCCACAATCTTTTGGTTTTAAACAAGTCCCTTTCTCATTTAGTCCACAATCAAAACTGCAGAAAATCAGAAAGATAATTTACAGTAGTAAAGTATGGACTATCAATTTTTGACCTCCACCAACTGATTTCAAAGCCTTTGTGATCTAAAATGGTTTTAACAAGGGAAAGAACTGACTTAAATGGAACACATGGCGTGCTCTCTCGCTGTCTTTCCACCTGCTTTCTTTCAGCCTACTGATAAAGCAAACTGAAGAAAACTCCATTGGTATGATCCTAGACCAGATCACTAGATTATTTTAAAATCTGGTTTAGGAGGAACACCCATTTAGTTTTTAAACTAGACATAAATCCAGGGATTAGTTATAATTTGAGACAACAAATTTCTGGGGAAAGGTCTAGGCCCGGAGCGTCAGCCTTCCTGCTCCTGTGGTGCTGCTTGGCCTGCTGTGTTCATCCAGCTCTACGCCTTGTTGTCTCAGATTCTCCAGCATCTGCAGTTCCTACTATCTCTGATTAGTTAAGATTTCATGGTTTTCAATAAACAACAAGACTTTGCAAGTTAAAACAGTAATATAATCTACAATATATGTGAAACTTCTTTCTATCACTCAGAATTCATATGTGGTTCATGTGGGTAATAGACTGTGATCAAACGCTTTTGCACACACATCAAAAGCAAATTTGATGATGATGGATCACATGATTTCTCAGTTACTCCCCCTAGATATTATTGATTGGGTCATCAAAACTCACTAAATTTCACAAAAGGACACAATTCTTCATTTCTGACAAAGCAACCATGAAACTCCCCCTCATGAACTTCTCCATTATGGACTGTTTCAGCACCTGCCCGTTACCTAATTAATCACCATCCTATACGGGGTTCATGCTCTCCACTTTGAAAACTACAGTCTTGGACTTATTCACGGGTACAACTTCAGCTCTTCAGAAATGCAGCTCAACTGCTTATTTCTGCATGAAGATTGCTTCTCTTTGGCCTAGGATTTCTCTCAACTACACAATTCAACTGCTACTGACTCCTCATTGGGTTCCCAAATACACAGACTCAGTGTAGTTCTGTTGCTATGACCCTGACTTGTCATGAGTGATCTATCAATAAATAAACTGCAATTGGTTCCACTGTATCATACCTAACAACAATTGGAACTGCCTGTTCTCTGGGTCACAGTCAAGGAGAATGGGCATAAAGAGATTTCATCACACTGTTCATTGAGAACACAAAGGTATCTGCAATATTCACTGCTGCTGAGGATACAGGATAGTAAGCAATCAACTGTGGCCCCAGGTTAAACACAAAACACTCTAAAAAGATATACACTGAGTTAAAGAGGCAGAACTAAGTTGGGCCTGAGATAAATATCTTGCAGACAGGCAACGGAGCCCCATTTAGATATTACTGTTCAATGACATACATTGAAATTATACAAGATGAGAGACCAGTGTGTCAAAATTAACATTCAAAGAACCAAGAGGAAAGATTGAGGAGATAGGCCAGAAAAGCCAATATTACAGATCTAATTTAAACAAAAAGATATCAAGCGTTGTTGGGTTCACAAATACAGAAATTTTACAACCACCGAAGATTAACATTACTGACATTCATATCCTTCTGAATTAGCAAATCAGAGCAGATGCCAGGAATAATGAAAGACACGACAAGGACATTTGGTGAAAGGGCTCTGGAAATGTGAGACAACCACTTGGTAAAGGGCAACAGGGAGAAGGCCTTGGCATAATGTCCCACCCCCGGAGCTTCAAGATGCAAGGAAATAGGTAGAGGGTCTAGACACAGTTGTGATTTGTTAATGTTTCCGTTTCTCATCTTGCCTTTTCCCAGCCTGGGCCCAGCGACAAGGAGACTTTCAGCCCAGTGTGGCAGTCTTGTTGTGGAGGGGTGGTCTCAGCATGCCGTGGCAGTATCCACATTTGGCAGTTTCATTCTGGCATGGAGGTCTCATTCTGGGTATTCCAACAGCCTGGCAGACGGTCTCGTCCTGACATGGTGGCTTCAGCCTGGCATGGTGGCCACCTTGTCCCAGATGGGCAGTCTCACTTTGGCGGTCTTGTGCTGGTATGGAGGTCCTTTTTAGTAGCAACTTCCCAGTATTCGAGCGTTCATCGTTTTAATTGGCTTTCCCCAAACTGAAATTGATCTGAGATGAACTTTCCCTTAATTTATGCTTTTTTTCTTTCTTATCTCTGACTTATGTCATTAATACAGGTGTCATGGTATGGCGACTTATAAAACTTTCCACTGTTTATTTTTGTAAAAATGCACGTGACAATAAATTGCTATTCTGTTCTATTCTAAAATAGTGAAATCTAGCAACCACATTTTTGTTTGAAATTTTTATTGCATTTGATCAAGTCTTTGAAGTATGCAAAGTCATTAATCAGTCAACATTGATGATATAAACCCATTTCCTCTCTGAGTAGAGAGAAAAAATCTTCAACAAATGTTCTAATCCTGACTCTCTCCAAAATTAGGAAGAAAGCTCAAGGTACAAACCACACTCACTCTCGCTGTCCTTGCTGACTCATTATGGCAAGGCAAGTGTTAGTGTGAGAAAGACTCCCAGAAATAGTTCCCAAAACTAATAAATGTGCAATCTGTTCATCACATCACTCATCATTCTGAGCTCACCGTCCCATTTCCGTTTAAGACTCTGTTAGCTTTCATGTTTCACAAAATGGTAACAAAAACAGGTCATCATCCTACATCCTGCAACTCAGATTGAGCACTTCAGCACAAGCTGAACAGCACGACAGCTAACTCGTATCTTGGCCCACAAAACCAAAATGTTCTCTGGAAGTGAACAGCTTTAGCTATCTCATTATTTATAACTGCAGAATAAATCCACAAGCCATTTAGAAGTTAAATGAAAGCAAAACCCTCATTTTATTAGATTAAACCAACTCTTAATCCTACATATATTCTAAGTTGTCCTATTATAGGTGTCCCAGTGTGCAAGGAATCAAACAGAGGGCACAATCACTATGTCTCAAACACAGATTTAAGGATTAATTTTATATTGTCCACATGAAGGATATAAAAAATTGAAATACTGCCTTACAGTACTTATCAGTGATGTTACTCAGGTCAGAGATGTACAGAACAGAAACAGACCCTTCAGTCCAACTCATCCATGCTGACCAAATATCCTAAATTAATCTAGTCCCATTTGCCAGCGTTTGGCCCATATCCTTCTAATCCTTTCCTAATTATGTACACATCCAGATGCCTTTTAAATGTAATTGCACTCACCTCCACCACTTCCTTTGGCAGCTCATTCCATACATACATCACACTCTGCATGAAAAAGTTGCCCCTTGGGGCCCAAACAAATTTTTCCCCTCTCTCCTTAAACATTCACCCTCTAGTTTTGGACAACCATCCCCTACCTAGATCATGTCCACCACTCTGCCCTGATCAATCTTCTTTGTCACTTCTTCAAGAAACCCAATCAAGTTAGTGAGACACAATTTCCCACGCACAAAGCCATGTTGACTATCCCTAATCAGTCCTTGCCTTTCCAAATACATGATTCCCTCCAACAATTTACCCATCAATGTCAATTTCTGATTTATTTTTCTCTAGGTTGTCTTTTAAAAGAAATTATTCCTTCATAGGATGTGGGTGTCGCTGGCTTGGCTCGCATTTATTGTCCAATTCCTAATTGCCCAGGAAAAGGAGGTGGCGAGCTGCCTTTCTGAACCTCTGTATTTTGTGTGGTATAGGTACAGTGCTGTTAAGGAGGGAGTTTCAGAATTTTGACCCAGAAGCATGGAAGAATCAATGATATATAACTCGAGTTGGGATGGTGAGTGGTTTGCAGGGGATATTGCAGAAGGTGGTGTTCCCATGTATCTGCTGCGCCTGTTCTTCTGCATGGAAGTGGTCGTGGGTTTGGAAGGTGCTATCTAAAATCTTTGATGAATTTCTGCAGTGCATCATGTAGATGGTATACACTGCTGCTACAGGGTGTCAGAGGATGAGAGAGTGGAAGTTTGTGGGTGTGGTGCCAATCAAGCGGCTGCTTTGTCCTGGATGGTGTCAAGCTTCTTGCGTGCTGATGGCGCTGCACTCATCCAGGCAAGTGGGGAGTATTCCATCACACTCCTGACTGTCAGAGATAGCAAGAACCGCAGATGCTGCTCCTGAAGAGTCCTGATGAAGGGTCCAGGCCCAAACATCGACTTTCCTGCTCCTCTGATGCTGCCTGGTCTGCTGTGCTCCTCCAGCTCCACACTGTGTTGACTCACACTCCTGACTGTGCCTTTTAGATGGTGGACAGACTCTGGGGAGTCAGGAAGTCAGTTACCCACTGCAAAATTTCCAGTCTCTGATCTGCTATTATAGCCACTTTGTTTATCTGGTTGGTCATGGGGGTCGGATAGTTTGTGAAGTAGGGTAAAGCCCCAGCATGGGCTCAATCCCCTCACCAGCTGAAGTTACCTTGAAGGACTCTCCTTCTCAACCTCTCCCTCACCTGAGGTGTAGTGGCCCTCAGGTTAAATCACCACCAGTCATCTCCCTCTCTCACTAATGAGAGAGCAACCCTATGGTCTGGTAAGACTATGGTGACTCAACTTGATGATTGGTCATAGTTCAGTTCAGTTTCTGGTCAATGGTAACTCTTAGGATTTTGATTGCCTCGGTCTATCCCTGTAATCTATCTGTAACCAGGAATAAAACTGTTCATGACACATTACAGAAGTTTAACAACATCTTTCCAAAGCAGGGAGACCACAATTGCACGCAGTATTCCAGTGGTGGTCTAACAAATGTCCTATACGGCCGCAACATGACCTTCTAACTCGTATACTCGATGCACTGACCAATAAAGGTACAAATATTCCTTGCAACTCCAGCTTCCATACCCCCATACTGACTGCTCCAGGCATTAGCCACCATCTTCTGATATGGTTCACACAGGAAGTTTCATTCATCATTAGGGATAGTGAACATGGCTTTGTGCATGGGAAGTCATGCCTCACTAACTTGATTGAGTTATTTGAAGTAGGATTGATGAAGGCAGATTGGTGGATGTGATGTATATGGACTTCAGTAAAGTGTTTGACAAGGTTTCTCATGGTAGACTGGTTAGCAAATTTAGATCACATGGAATACAGGGAGAACTAGCTATTTGGATACAGAACTGGCTCGAAGGTAGAAGAGGGTGGTGGTGGAGCGTTGCTTTTCAGATTGGAGGCCTGTGACCAGTCGAGTGCCACAAGGATCGGTGCTGGATCCATTGCTTTTCATCATTTATGTAAATGATTTGGATGTGAATATAGGAGGTATGGTTAGTAAGTTTGCAGATGACAGTGAAATTGGAGATGTAGTGAACAGCAAAGAAGGTTACCTCAGAGTACAACGGAATCTTGATCAGATGGGCTAATGGGCCAAGGAGTGGCAGATGGAGTTTAATTTAGACAAATGTGAGGTGTTGCATTTTAGAAAGGCAAATCAGAGCTGGACTTATACACTTAATGGTAAGATCCTGGGGAGTGTTGCTGAACAAAGAGACCTTGGAGTGCAGGCTCATATTTCCTTTAAAGTGAAGTCACAGGTAGATAGGACAGTGAAGAAGCCATTTAGTATGCTTGCCTTTATTGGTCAGTGCATTGAGTATACGAGTTAGAAGGTCATGTTGCGGCCATATAGGACATTGGTTAGACCACTATTGGAATACTGCTTTGGAAAGATGTTGTTAAACTTGAAAGGGTTCAGAAAAGATTTACAAGGATGTTGTCAGGGTTGGAGGGTTTGAGCTACAGGGAGAGCCTGAATAGGCTGGGGCTATTTTCCCTGGAGCTTTGAAGGCTGCGGGTGACTTTGGAAAGGTATATAGAATCATGAGGGGCATGGATTGGGTAAGTAGACAAGGTCTTCTTCCTAGGGAGGGGGAGTCCAAAACTAGACAGCATGGGTTTAAGGTGAGAGGGGAAAGATTTAAAAGGGACCTAAAGGGTAACTTTTTCACGTAGAGGGTGGTGTGTGTATGGAATGAACTGCCAGAGGAAATGGTGGAGGCTGGTACAATTACAACATTTAAAAGCATTTGGATGAGTATATGAATAGGAAGAATTTAGAGGAATATAGGCCAAATGCTGGCAAATGGGATTAGATTTATCTAGGATATCTGGTCAGCATGGACGAGTTGGACCGGAGGGTCTGTTTCCATGCTGTACATCCCTATGACTCTATGTGTTCAGACTTTAAACCTTGTTACCTGGGCTGCCGAGTGAAATAATTTTGCACTTTGAGGACTGTCCTTTGTGTAGACACAACGTGTTACATTTTCTGGAAAATTAATACATTTCCCTTTGAACTTGTGTACATGTGGCCAAGTTCTGTGAAATTCAATAAGGACAGGGAGCTGTGTAAGTGAGGGCTTGAGTAATTCCTTATCTTCTGTATCTTATTCCCTGTACTGGAGAGCAATAGGGCTACATCTATGGAATTAAATGAAATTTATAGCATAACCATAGGCCATGCAAGTCAATAGGTCCATGTTAGTGTATGCTGCACATGAACATAAGCCTCTGACCCCTCTTCATATCACCCAATCAATATATCCTTCTATTCTTTTGTCCCTCATGTTTTTATCTAGCTGCCCCTGAAGTGAACCTCTACTTAGCTCCACTATTGCTTGTGGTAGAGTTCTACATTCTAACTGCTCTGAGTCACGAGCTTTCTCTTTAATTACATATTAGATTTGAGTGACAATCATGCATTAATGGACACTAGTTTTAGACTCCATCACAAATGGAGACATTTTGTCCACCTCTACATTATCAAATCTTTTCAGAGTCTTGAAGATCACCATCAGGTCATCCTTCAGTCTTTATTTTTCTGCAGTACAGCCCCAACGTGTTGAATCTCTCCTGGTCAGTATAGCCTTTCCATTTTTAAAAATTCTTTCATGAGGCGTGGGCGTCGCTGTCTGGGCCAGCTTTTCTTGCCCATCCCTTGTTACACTTTGAGAAGGTGGTGGTGAGCTGCCTTCTTGAACTGCTGCAGACCATGTGCTTTAGGTAAACCCACAAAGCCCTTAGAGAGCAAATTCTGGGAATTTGACCCAGTGACAGTGAAGGAACGACGATATATTTCCAAATCGGGACAGTGAGTGTCTTGGAGGGGAACTTGCATGTAGTAGTGTTCCTATGTATCTGCTACCCTTGCCCTTCAAGATGGAAGTGGTCATGGGTTTGGAAGGTGCTGTCTGAGGATCTTTGGTGAATTTCTGCAGTGCATCTTGTAGATAGTACACACTGCTGCTACTGAGCGTCGGTGGTGGAGGGAGTGGATGTTTGTGGATGTGATGCCAATCACACGGGCTGTTTTGTCCTGGATGGTTTCAAACTTCTTGAGTGTTGTTGGAGCTGCACCCATCCAGGCAAGTGGGGAGTATTCCATCACACTCCTGACTTGTGTCTTGTAGATGATGGACAGGTTTTGGGGAGTCAGGAGGTGAGTTACTCACTGCAGGATTTCCAGCTTTTGGCCTGCTCTTGTAGACACTGTGTTTATGTGGTGAGTCCAGTTGAGTTTCTGGTCAATGGCAACCTCCAAAATGTTGATAGTGGGGGATTTGGTGATGGCAACACCGTTGAAATTCAAGGGGTGGTTATTAGATTGTATGTTATTGGAGATGGTCTTTGCCTGGTGTTTGTGTAGCACGAATATTATTTGCCACTTGGCATCCAGGGCCTGGAACTGTCCAGGTCTTGTTGCATTTGAATTTGGACTCCTTTAGTATCTGAGGAGTCATGAATGGCACTAACATTGTGCCATCATTGGCGAACATCCCCACTTTTGACCTTATGATGGAGGGAAGGTCATTGATGAAGCAGCTGAAGATGGTTGGGCCTAGGACACTACCCTGAGGAATTCCTGCAGAGATGTCCTGGACCTGAGATGACTGCTCTCCAACAAACACAACCATCTTTCGATGTGCCGGGTGTGACTCTGACCAGTGGAGAATTTGCCCCTGATACCCATTGATTTCAGTTTTGCTGCTATCGTTGTAGTGTAGATGTTTGCTTGAATACATGTGCAATGTTGGCTTTGTAGTGCCTGTCTGCAGAGTTATATTTGATTGACTTCATAGTGTTTGTGATGTTGCAATGAGACTGGGTCCTTCTCAGACTGTATTCATCTTTCTAGCTTGATCCCTATCCTCTACCTACCTTCATTTCAATATTTGTGCAAAACAATTTGCTGCAGCAAAGATTTTTTTTTGATTCTGAGTTCCCCTAACTCTAATTTTCTCTTTGTGAGCTGGCAGATATCACCCATAATGCTTGCCCACCTTCTGAACTGCTACACAGAGTCAAGATAACTTCTTCACATCATCAAGTCAGTTATCTATTGTCATGATTGTATTATATTGATGAAATTAGTTTTTTAATTGTTATATATTACAGGACCAGCTCTGGCTCAATAAGCAGCATACTTGCCTCCATGTCACAAGTGTCAGGGTTAGAGCTTCACTACAGCAATCAAGATCATCCTCCAGTACTGAGGGTGTGCTACACTGTTGGAGGTACCATCCTTCGAATCAGAACTTAATATGGCCCTTTTTGCCTGGTCTGGTGAATGTAAAGATTCCAATAGCTTTATTTTGAATAAGGGTAGGGGACCTATCCCCTGGCTCGTGGCAAATATTTACCTCTCAATCAACATCACAGATTGTCTAAATGTTATGATATCACTGTTTGTGGGAGCATAGACTTGCGATTGCATTTCCTACATTACAACAGTGACTGCACCTCTAAACTACCTAATTACCTCTCAAGTGCTTTGGGATGTTCAGTAGTTATGAAAGGTGATATATAAATGCTATTCTTTCTTTTTAACTGGATACAGAACAGTAGGCCCAGCTGAACAGACAGCAATTGGGAAAGCTGAGAGTGTAGTGCTACAGAACAGAAGTACAACATTCACTCTCTCCACAATCCTATGTTCAAATTTCTCCAGCACAATGTCCACTACTACAAAATTTAGATGCACATGCAGAAACGTTCAGTTGTATAATGTTCATTTTTAAATGCTCGTGAAAACATTTACTTGTAAAAAATAGACAACCAGCACAACTTTCACAAATATGACCATTGCTAACATAAAGTTCACGAATAATTCAAAAATTCAGAATATAACGTGGCTTGGAGAATGAATAGAGATCACACAGAGCAGAAGGAGCTGATGGAAGAGAGAGGAAAGTGAAAGAAGGGTAAAGAATTTTTTTAGCAGGTAACTATATCCATACAGAGTGATGCGGGAGCAATTCTCTGACCTGAACCTAAGAAGAAGACAATCTAGGATATAAAAACAAAGCACTGCAAATGCTGGAAATCTGAAACAGAGAGAATGCTGGAGAAACCCAGCAGGTCTGACAGCATCTGTGGAGATAGAAACAGTTGAGGACTTCAGAACCATTCAGAAGGAGGGTCACTGGATTTGAAACATTAACTCAGTTTCTCCCACTACAGATTCTGCCAAACATGTTGAGTTTCTCCAGTACTCTCTGAATCTGCGAGATATCCAAAATCTTTGTGCACTTTCCAAAGCACCTCTTTCCAAAGTCCTCAGCTTCCAATTACTTCGAATTTTAATTCTCCACATTGCTGTCACATTGGCCCCTCTGTCTTTAGCTTTCAGCATTACTCAAATGAAATTTAATATTGGTTTGAGGAGATGGATCTCAGTTTTCAATTTAGCTTCGAGACACAAGATTGAGATAACAATACCAGACTGCAATAATAAAGCAACTGTGGATGCTGGAAATCTGAAATGAGAAAAGAAAAAGCTGGAGAAATTCAGCAACACCTGTGGAGAGAAAGCAGAATTAATGTTTTGAGTCCGGTGATCTTTCTACAGCCCGTTGCCATTTCATTTCCTTTTGCTTTACAGGTTTTGGTTTTATTGTCATTTTCCCCTGTTTCTACCTTTGGATGGAATTTGATCATTCTGTGACTCATGCCTTCTGTGGACACATCTTTTGTTTCTGTACTTGTCCCATTCTGGTTCGGCATCTCTCCCATCTTCCACCATAACATTGACCTTCCCTATTGCTCTTTTACCGCCCTCATCCCTTCACCCACTTAAAACCTAACTTAGTCTCATTTCTAATTAGTCTCACTGCTACCAGCTCTAACAAAGGATTACTGTTTGGAAATATTAGTAGAACCATTCTGAAGAAGAGGTATACTGGACTTGAAACGTTAACTCTATTACTCTCTCCACAGATGCTGCCAGACCTGCCAAGTTTCTCCAGCGTTCTCTGAATCTGTGAGATATCTCCACTTCAATAAGGAAGTCCTCACTGAAATCTGTGCCTGTTGCTGATGGAACTGGAGATTTGCAGCTTGTGTGAGGTTTGTGAATGCACATATTGGCACATCACACCATTAAGGACATCTTCGTCCATTATTGCACTCACACAAAAGTAAGAGATGTTGGGGTGCAGGCTCATAGTTCCAAAGTGGAATCGCAGGTAGACAGGGTAGTGAAGAAGGTGTTTGGTATGCTTTCTGTTATTGGTCAGTGCATTCAGTGTAGGAGTTGGGAGGTCTTTTTGCAGCTGCACAGGACATTGGTGAAGCCACTTTTGGAATATAGCGTTCAATTTTGGTCTCCTCGCTACAGGAAGGACATTGTTAAACTTGAAAGGGTTCAGAAAAGATTTACAAGGAAGTTGGCAGGTTTGGAGGGTTTGAGCTACAGGAAGAGGCTGAATAGGCTGGGGCTATTTTACCTGGAGTTTCGGAGGCTGAGGAGTGACCTTAAATCGTGAAGTGCATGGATAGGGTGAAAAGGCAAGGTCTTTACCCCAGGGTAAGGGAGTCCAAAACTAAAGGCCATGGGTTTAAGATGAGAGAAGAAAGATTTAAAAGAAACCTGAGGGGCAAATTTTTCATGTAAAGGATGGTACACATATCAAACTAACTGCCAGAGAAGGTGGTGGAGGCTGATACAATTATAACATTTAAAAGGCATCTGGATGGGTACATGAATAGGAAGGGTTTAGAGGGATAAGGGCCAAATGCTGGCAAATGAGACTAGATCAGTTTAGGACGAGTTGGACCGGAGGGTCTGTTTCCGTGCTATACATCTCTGTGACTGTAAGACTCTAAAGCGTAATCATTTCTCTCTCCAGAGATACTGCCCACTCTGCTGGGGAGATGGTCAAATTGGACCCATGCTTGCTAGAGTTCAGAAGAATGAGAAATTATTGTGGTTGGTTGGCTCGAGCTACAAATCTACTCTACATGAGAAATTACCTCATTGAAAGTGAAACATTTCTGAGGGGTTTGACAAGTTCATTTCAGTGAATTTGAAGACAATAAACCAATTAAGCTTTATCTTAAGCTTATCTGAATTTAATACAACCTCATGTTACAGACTAAATGGTCCCCTCCCTAATGGGTATTTAAGATGATAATTTGAGTCTGGTTACCAGGGCAACCATTGTCACACGCACCGGCTCCAATTATTATTATCCACACCTTTTCAGCACGATTACAATAGTCTCGTACTTCACTTCCTGTTGAGGGAGTATGAAGACCCAGTTCGTTCTTTGTTTCATTTGTATGATTTAGAATTTAGTGAATAGCCTGTGTGTTCCTTCTTTTCTGTTTCCCTACTTTGGCTGTAAATCTCTGCAACAAACCAGCTGATTCCAGTTTGCACTGCTTCAAACAGGCCATGTCCTGTCTACACAATACCGCGAGTTCTATTAACTCCCTGTTTGCAATGTCCCACTGTTACTTCATTACCTGCATGAAACATAACCACACTCTGCCACTCTTTACACACAGAGCCATGGGATCTTCTACACTCACCAGTCAGGGCGTGGGGGGAGGGGGGGTGTACTCAGTTTAATATCTCATCTCCACAATGGCAACCGGAGGAATCATAGAATCATTACAGTGCAGAAAGAGGCCATTCAACCCATCCAATCTGCTTCAGCCCTCCAAACAGCAACACACACACATCCACACACACCACCCCCACCTTGTCCCTGTAACCCCACATTTCCTACGGCTAACCCACCTAGCCTGCATGTCCCTGGACACCGCAGGACAATTTAGCACAGCCAATCCACCTAACCTGCGCATCTTTGGACTGTGGGAGGAAACCAGAACAAACCCATGCAGATACGGGGACAATGTGCAAACTCCAAGGCTGGAATTGAACACAGGCCCTTGGTGCTGTGAGGCAGCAGTGCTAACCACTGAGCCACTATGCTACCCCAATAGACTCAAGTCACTGGTTTGGAACTTGAACGATATCTTAAAGGCAGAAATGCTCCCAAACCAGCAATGCTGTCATGATCAGAGGAACATGATCACTACAAGTGTTTGTCCAGCACCTAGAAACCAGAAAGTAGGAGCTACAGTAGGCCATTCAGCCCTTTGAACCTGCTTCACCACTCAACAGGATTACAGTTGATCATCTAACTCAGTCCCCTGTTCCCACTTTCTCCCCATATCCTCTGATCCCTTTTGCCCCAAGACTCATATCTAACACCTTTTTGAAAATAGTCAATGTTTTGGCTTCAACCACTTCCTGCGGCAGAGAATTCCACAGGCTCACCACTCTCTAGGTGAGGAGGTTTCTCCTTATCTCAGTCCTACATGCTCCACCCTGTATCCTTAGACTGTGAGGCCTGGTACCGAAAGACCCAGTCACCGGGAACAACCTTCCTGCATTTGCCCTCTCTAGTCCCGTTACAATTTTATGGGTTTCTATGAGAACCCCACCCATTCTTCTAATTAAGATCCACACTTGCAGCACTTCCAGCCAATCAGTACCATCTTCTCAAGCTGTATAAAGAGGTCTCGCCTTTTTCAAGTCTGTTTCTTGCATCCTGTTTCTAACAAGTCCAACTCAAATAGCTTTAACTTCTAACCTCCTTTTAGCAATGTTTAAATTCTGTACTGCCAAGCAATTAAACATATACCCGAGACAAAGTTTGGAAAATATGGAATTCAGGAATAAATAGGAGTAAAGGGTTGTTATTCGGAGCAACAAAAAGTGGGAAGTGATATTCCACAAGGATCAGTGCTGGGACCACTGCTGTTCACAGTTTCAGCTAATAATTCGAACACTGAAATCAAAACCACAATTTCTGAATTTGCAAATGACATGAAATTGAGGGAACAGTCAGTACTGAGGAGGACTGTAACAAATTCCATGAACAAATTCCAAATTAACAAACCTGAAGAACTGGCAAATTAAGTTCATCACTGAAATGTGATGCAATACATATCGATAGGAAGAACAGCGCTGTCATGTATTGCTTGGAAGGTAGAGGAACAAAGGGATCAAGGAATACAATCACTAAAAGTTGCATAACAGATTAGCAAGGCCACAGAAAAGCCATCCAAGCACTAGATTTTATTTCTACAGGGATAGAACTGAAAATAATGCTACCCCTGTATTTAACCCTGGGCTACACCACATGGAGTACTGTGTGCGGTTCTGACCACCAAGTACAGAGGAAGTGGAGAGGGTGCAGAGAAGATTTATAAAGATAAGTGCATGAGCAGGAAAGGTTTGGAAGGATATGGGCCAGGATCAAGCAGGTGGGACTAGTTTAGTTTGGGATTATGTTTGTCACAGACTGTTTGTACCGAAGGGTCTGTTTCAGTGTGTAGGACTCTACGATACTAGAAACGTGTAGGTGCTTATATCTAGGGAGGCTTGGCAAGTCTCTATTTACTTATATGAGGGAGGCTGAGAGGAAATATAACAGAGAAGGTTAAAGTTACGAAACCTTTTGATAGAGAGGATAAAGAGACAATGATTCCCCTTGGGGAGGGCAGTACTAGAGGCTGTCAATAGAAGATGATCACCAAGAAATCCAATGGAGAATTCAGAATCAAATTCTTACCAGAAGACTGGTGAGAATATGGAACTCTGTACCACAGGAAGTGGTTGAAGTGAACAATCTAGATGCCTTTAACGGAAAGCTTAACAAGCATTTGTGAAAAACAACTAGCTAGTTATGATGATAGATTTAAATGAGCATGTTTGAGAGAAGACTTGAGTGGAGCATAAATACGGGCATGGACTAGTTGGCTGAGTAGCCTATTAAATGTGATGTTATGCATGTTAACATAATGAAAGATCAGAACCTCAAAGTACTATGGACATTTCTAACTTTTAGTTCCAAACTCTGTGTTTTTAAAAGAGGGCTTCTAGAGATAGAAAAAAGACCACAGTTGTAAATTCAGTACTGCCTGTGAAAGTACTGTTCGGGTCACATGGAATGTTACACCTATACAGGGTCAGGGAAACTTCAAACAAAGGGAGAGACAGAAGGACAAAACAGGAAGACTTAACAAGGGGCTGCCTATCTCTCATACCCCTCAGATGATTTTTTTAAATGTTTTGCCAATCCAGAAATGTCCTAAAAACTGGTTAAAAACTGACTGCAACCTTGTCTGTATGTGCTGGTGGGAGAAGGTGTGCTTTGAAAGCCATAAGCAAGAAATCACCCACTTAGTCACCTTTGCTTTTCAGGCAAAAAGATTCTCTATCTCTGTGAATGTTGGAGCCAAATAGTGCTACATCAGTCAGAAGGAAACAGGGTCAAAA
>NC_063356.1:41756297-41763744 GCF_021869965.1 Rhincodon typus | reverse complement strand
GTTTCGGGCCTCGATCCTTCTTCAGAAAATCTGAATTTCTGAAGAAGGGTCTAGGCCCAAAACGTCAGCCTTCCTGCTCCTCTGATGCTGCTTGGCCTGCTGTGTTCATCCAGCTCTACACCTTGTTATCTCAGATTCTCCAGCATCTGCAGTTCCTACTATCTCTCCTAGCAGGGAATGGTAGTGTGTTTATGTGAAAGGACTGGTATTCCTGAGGCCTTGATGATCCAAAGACGCAAGGTCAAATCTGACAATGACAGACAGGGAATCGAATTCTGTGAGGTAAACAAATCTGCATTGGGAAATATTGAAAACTATATGATTCTCATAAAACTGGAAGAATCATTTGGTTTGCTAATGAACCCACATCATTGCCTCAGAGAACAGTGCATCTCCAACTGATATCGTGTGACCTCTCCTCCTTCAAACCCACACTTGCATATCGAGACTTTTAAAGAAAACAAAGTAGCAGCTTAAATAATTCCGAGTCCATGTAAAAGGCAACGACTTCTATCGACAGCTAGCAGTCATGAATAAATACATGAACCATCCCACGAGTGAATAAAAAAATCTACTTTAAGTAGATTACAGTTTACTGCACCAGGCTAGTTTAAGAGTTCTACATTTAATTCTTATGTCAACTTCAGTAACAACAGGGTTTAGACTTGAAGAAGAGACAAAAAAACTGGAATCAAAAGTAGACAAGTAGGAGATTGGAAGAGCACAACAGGCCAGGCGGTATCTGGATGAAAGACAAGTCAACGTTGACTTCTCCTTCCCACCAGACACTGCTTGGCTTGCTGTGCTCTTCCAACCTCCTGTTTGTCTACCTTAGACTTGTACAAAACTCCTCTGTTCTCACTAACTTATAGATCGTTGGTTTCTGTTCTGTAGTGGTTTTCTAAATTGTCCCAGGTCATCTGACAGTTCCTCAGTTTGTGCATTATTTATTAGCTTGGAATTTAGAACAGTTATGAAGAAAAGCTAGCCTTGCTTTTCAAAGCAGCCTTTTGCAACCTCAGGACAGAAACAGTGAGGAGGAGATTTAGCTGAAGCTCTGCAGAGAGACTAGAGTCATAGAGTTGTACAGCATGGAGACAGACCCTTTGGTCCATCTTGTCCATGCTGGACCAGATATCCTGGATAAATCTAGTCCCATTCACCAGCACTTGGCCCATATTCTTCTAAACCATTCCTATTCATATACCTGTGCAGATATCTTTTAAATGTTGTCATTGTATAGACTAGATAGGCTGGGAATGTTTTCCTTAGAGCAGAGAAGGTCGAGGGGGATCTGATTGAGATTATCAAAATTATCAGGGCCATAGACAAGGTAGATGGGCAGAAACTTCTCCCCTTAATGAAGGGATCAGTAACCATAGAGGACAGTTTGAAGGTAAGGAACTGGAGATTTGGAGGGATTTGAGGAAACAGTTTCTCACCTCGAAAGTTTCTCACCACAGCATACAAGGCTACAGTCATGTGCTGGAAAATGGGACTACAGCAGATGGATGTTTGATGAGTAGCATGGACACAATGGGCCAAGTGGCCTCTTTCCATGCTGTAATGGCTCTGCAACATCTCAAAGTACGTTACAGGTGATTAAATATTTTGTGACGCTGTTGTAGAAAATATGGAAGCCAATTTTGTCGAACAGCAAAGGAAGAAATGAATTGATAATATGTCCTAGTGTTGTATGAGGCCAAAATACTGAAAAGAACTCTTTCTCAAAATAGCTCAGGGGATCTTTAACATACACCTGAGAAAGCAAACAGCCCTCAGAGTGCAGTGCTGGACCATTAGCTGTGTGTCAGTGTTCACTTTTCCGGAGTGGGACTTAAAGCTACAGCCTTCTGACTCAGGGAGGAGTATGTTACCAACTCATCCATCGCTGAGATGAGATTGAGAAATAGTCATTTTTCTAGCTCCCATTCGGTTTGCTTCATTTCTCTTCATGGGACCTTGCTGTGCAGAACTCGTTGCCTTGTGTCTCGTACCACAACTGTTCCAATCTACATTTTGAAAGTACCTGACTGGCTATAAAGCAGTAGGGATTGTCCTACGCCTGTGAAATTACAAATCAGGAAAGGAGGGGTGGAAGGTTACCTCACAGTGCAGGCTGTCCTACTTGGAGATACCGAGCCTCAACATGCTTAGACATCAAAGTAAAAGCTTTTGGAATATTAAGGAACCATCTCTTCACCCTAGAAGAAAAGAGAGAGAAAAAGAGGGGTTGGGCAGAAAATACTCATACAGAAGGCAGGACAATTTACCATAAGATATAGGAGGACAATTAGGCCATTCGGCCCATCGAGTGACCCATTACCAGTTAATAACCTATCTATTTCTGTCTTAAATACGCTCAGTGATGGCCTCCACAGCCCTCTGTGGGAATGAGTTCCACAGAGTCACCACCCTCTAGCTGATGAAATTCCTCCTCATCTCGGTTCTAAAGGGTCATACCTTCATTCTGAGGCTGTGGGCTAGGGCCTTAGTCTCTCCTACTAGTGGAGATGTCTTCTCATGTTTACTCTATCCAGGCTTCTCAGTATTCCGTAAGTTTCAATCAGATCTGCCCTCATCCTTCTAAGCTCCATCAAGTACAGATCCAGGCTCCTCAACCGCTCCTCACAATGATGAGCCCTTCATCCCCAGGATCATTCTTGTGAACTTCCTCTGGTCCTCCTCCAATGCCAGCACATCCATCCTTAGATATGCAGCCCAAAACTGCTCACAATATTCCAACTGCGATCTGACCAGAGCGTTATACAGCCTCAGCAGTACTTTTCTGCTCTTGTATTCTAGCCTGCTTGAAATACATGCTAACATTGCATTTGCCTTCCTAACTGCCAACTGAACTTGCATATTAATCTTAAGAGAATCCTGAACTCTGACTCATATGTCCCTTCGTGCTTCAGATTTCTGAAATCTTTCCCTGTTTAGAAAATACTCTACACCCTATTTTTCCTACCAAAGTGAAAAACCTCACACTTTCTTACACTGTATTCCATCTGCCACTTCTTTACCCACTCTCCGAGCTGTCCAAGTCCTCCTGCAGCCTCCCTGCTTCCTCAACACTACCTGTCTCTCCACCTACCCTTGTGTCATCTGCAAACTTAGCAACAATACCCTCAGTTCCTTTATCCAGATTGTTAATGTGTACCATGAATGGTTGTGGTCCCAACACTGACCCCTGCATAACTCCACTAGTCACCAGCTGCCATCCTGAAAAAGACACCTTTATCCCCACTCTCTGCCTTGTGCTAGTCAGCCAATCCTCTACCCATGCCTGTACCTTAGAACATAGAACATAGAACAGTACAGCACAGTACAGGCCCTTCGGCCCACGATGTTGTGCCGAACTTTTACCCTAAACCTAAGGTCTATCTAACCTTATACTATCATCCATATGCCTATCTAATAGCCGCTTAAATGCCCCTAATGAGGTCGACTCCACTATCCTCTCCGGCAATGCATTCCACGCCCCTACCACTCTCTGAGTAAAGAACCTACCTCTGACATCTCCCCGATATCTACCTCCTTTCACTTTAAAACTATGTCCCCTCGTAAAAGCTACGTCCACCCTAGGAAAAAGTCTCTGGCTGTCTACTCTATCTATACCTCTGATCATTTTGTACACCTCTATCAAGTCAATTGCTTCTAACTGCATGGGCTCTTATCTTATTTAGCAGTTTCCTGTGCAGCGCCTTGTCGAAGGCCTTCTGGAAATCCTAATAGATCATTTGGAAATCCAATCTTGTCCACTGGCTCTACTTTGTCTAACTTGCTCATTACCTCCTCAAAGAATTCTAACAGATTTGTCAGGCATGACCTTCCCTTGACAAAGCCGTGCTGACTCAGCCCTATTTTACCTTCCAAACACTCTGCAATCTCACCTTTAATAACAGACTCTAAAATCTTGTCAATAACCAAGGTCAGGTAAACCGGCCTCTAGTTTCCTGTCTTCTGCCTCGTTCCCTCTTAAACATGACTGTTCCATTAGCTATTTTCCTGTCTTCTAGGACCCCCCCTGACTCCAGTGAATCCTAAAAGATCGCCACCAAGGCCTCTATAATCTCCTCCACTACCTCCTTCAGAACTCTGGATGTAATCCATCCAGTCTGTGTACTTTATCCACCTTACAGAGATGATACCTTCCTCAACACTGCTGGAAATTAATAATTCTGAGGACAGACTAATATTCTTTGCAAGTGCAGGAACCATTAAAGCACTGAAACAGTGGATTGAACAATCAACTTGGAATTAGTCCCGGTTATCTCACAGGGAATGATCGGGGGGGGCAGCAGCAGTAGAATCCACACCGCCCACAGGGGGCCAGCTGCAATCCCAACCTGCCTGGTGCCAGGGCTGACCCAAACTCCCCCCAAGCCCCCTCCGAGTCCCTGCTCCACCCGGGAGAGGGGTTTAATTTCACTCTGCAAATTACAGATCCAAAACCAGCAGGCCAGCATGGAGACCAGATGGAGCAGGAAACAGATCGGCTCAGCATCTTTAGACAGACTTCCCCGTACCCCTTCAGTGAAGGGGTAAATAAGACAACAGAAATTGAGGGGAATGTCAAGGTCAAAAAGAAAAGCAAGTGAAATATCACAAAGTACAAGTCTTACCTCCGAGCCACAGATCCCACAGAGTGCACTAGTTACGAAATCAGACTGATGTCTATCTTCTGACCTCTCGCAGCTGGCAACACTGTCAAGGCAGTGAAAGGGGGTGAATTAACACAGATTTCCAGGAACCGAGCCTCCCTCTTATCCTTCTACAGAGACTGCTTGCTGGGGCAAGACAGTCAACAAGGTGGTGGGTGGGATACAGCGGAGTTTGGGGAGGGAGGGTGGCTGGGGTACAGTGGGGTCAGTGTTGGGGGGGGACACGGAGGCTAGGGAGAAAGAGAAAATGACAGAGGTAAAGGCAGGGAGCAGAAAGGACAGAAGAGAATTATAGGGTGTTGGTGGGGCAGGGTGTTCTGAGGGAGGCTCTGTACCTGGCGGCTGAAACAGGGCACCACCAATGACTGGATGGAAGGCAGAGAGGGGGCACATGGGCAATCCCAAGCAAAATAGACCCCACTTGTAAACTGGGGCTTAGATGGTGCGTTCTCACACCTGAGTGACTGACAGTGCAGCGCCGAGGGACCATGGGGAAAAGGAAGGGCGGCCCTGAGGAAGTGCTGCAGTGTTACAGGGGCCGGATGAGAAATAAACCTGCCAGCCTGTCTGTCCCCTCAGGTGGCAGTAAGAGATCCCACGGCACTATTTTAAAGACCTGGAGATTTATCCCCGGTATCCCAGCAAATAGTCAGCCTTAAATCAACATCCCAGAAACTGATTCAGATCATTAATATCACTGTTTCACTGCATGTTAATTGGCAACTGTGAATAATTCATAAAAATCTTCGTGGCCTGTAAAATGCTCTGAAACATTTGGTGGTTGTGACAAAATATAAATGCAGTCTTTCCTTTCACTGCAAGCTTTGTGTCTGGGTGCTCTGATAACAAGGATACATACCACACACAGAGTGTGGAGCCGAAATACAGAAAGGGGAAGGAGTGTTGTATCTGTGTGTAACAATTATTTTTATTCATTTTGCATCTTCACACAGAACATCCCAGCGCACCTCACAGGACACCAAGCCAACAAGACAGAGAGCTGGAGGTTTCAGTGTTTAGGGCTGACAGGGAAACCCAGAAATAACAGAACATGAGATTAAAAGTAGACCTTGACATATTCAGATGTAAAACCAGGAAGTGAAAGGGGAGTGGAATCTGGAAATCTCCCTCACCTCAAGAGACAACTTCCAGACTGAGGTCGAGATGGTTTTGTAAGGAAGAATGTCAAAGGATCTGAAGGAAAGTGCAATAACTGGAACTGATGTTCAATTAGACAACATCGAAAGGAAGGGGAGGAGAGGGCCAAGGGACTGAATGGTTTTCTCCTGCTCCTACGCTTCTATGTAATTCAGTACCCAACAATTAATCTGGGTCCAATTCAGTATTTAAAAACTACCATTGAGGTTTATTTAAAATTTACTATTTTTCAACTACCACGCGATAGGAAAGTTAAAGCATCATTCTCACAGACGAAGATATTTGCCCCATTAACAATAGAATAGTTTGTTTCCTTCTTCCCCCTGAATGCTCTGACTTAATTTAATTAGGGTTTGATCACTTAATCAGTTATCTACTTTATCAGCTATTCCGAAAGTTCAAAGTGCCCTTTTCATGTTACCCTTACTCTATAGATGCTGCTCTGACACCTGTGACTAGTGTTGTCTTCTAAAATTTATATATGGAATCTGGGTGTTGCTGACTGGACCAGCATTTATTGCCCAACCCTAGTCATAAAGTCATACAACACGGAAACAAACTTTTCAATCCACCTCCTCCGTGCCAACCAGACAACACAATCTGACCTACTCCCATTTGCCAGCATTAGGCCCATATCCCTATAAACCTTTCCTATTCATGTACTCATCCAGATGCCTGTTAAATGTTGTAATTGTACCAGCCTTCACCACTTCCTCTGGCAGCTCATTCTATACATGTACCACCCTCTGTGTGATAAATTTACCCCTTAGGTCCCTTTTAAATCTTTCCCTCTCACCTTAAACCTATGCCGTCTAGTTTTGGACACCCCTACCCCAGGAAAAAGGCTTTGGATATTCACCCTATCTGTGCCTCTCATGATTTTATAAACTTCGATAAGGTCAGCCCTTAGCCTCTGACACCTCACCCTGAAGGTGATGGTGAGCTGGCCTTTTTGATCTGCAGCAGCTTGTTGGGAGCTGGGACACCCACAACGTTGTTGGGAAGGGAGCTCCTAGATTTTGACCGAGTGACACTGAAGGAACTTCTAAGAGCGACTTTCTCAGACACAGTAACAACTCAGAGTCGGGGGAGTTTGTTTAAGTGAATCGAGCGGTTTATCACAAGCAGTTACCGGTGAATGCAGGGAGAGGAGTTCTAGGTAGACACACAGGAAACCTGAACTCACTCTGATTAGTGAGCGCAAGTTACAGCTTTTTATACACAGAAATAAGCAACTTCTCTAGCAATCATCAGCAGTTTATCTCCACCCTCCTTTCTAGTGCGGTCACTCACTCATGTGCTCTCATTTGAGTTTGATCATTTAATCAGTTATCTACTTTGTCAGTTATTCCTGTCCTATCGTCCTGCCTAATCACGCCAACCAGCTAGCTAACAGTTAGGGTGCATGGTCCGATGGTCCTGTGGTCTAACTGAAATGTCAGAGGTGTCAGCCATTTCAATATAGTCAGTAGACCACATGGTTCCACCCGAATAAGCATTGTTTAAGCATTTGCAGTCAACTATTGCATGTCTGTTCTACTATACTTATCTGTGTGTGTGTGTGTACGCTTGCATTGTGTGTGTGTATGCGCGCGTTGTGTGTGTGTGGGTGTGTGTGTATG
>NC_063356.1:41747610-41756287 GCF_021869965.1 Rhincodon typus | reverse complement strand
TGTGTGTGTGTATGCGCGCGTTGTGTGTGTGTGGGTGTGTGTGTATGCACGCATTGTGTGTGTGTATGCGCACACGTGTGTGTGTATGTGCGCATTGTGTGTGTGTGTATGCCCGCATTTCATGTGCGTGTATGCACGCATTGCGTGTGTGTGTGTGTGTGTGTGTGTATGCACGCATTGTGTGCGTGAGTGTGTGTGTATGCATGCGTGTGTGCGTGTGTATGCGCGCACAGTGTGTGTGTGCGCGCACACGTTGCGTGTGTGTGGGTGTGTGTGTATGCACGCATTGTGTGCGTGTGTGTGTGTATGCTCACGTTGCATGTGCGTGGGTGTGTGTGTATGCATGCATTGTGTGTGTGCGTGTGTGTGTGCGTGTGTGTGTGTATGCGTGCATTGCGTGTGTGTGGATATGTGTGTGTGTGTGTTGCGTGCGTGTGGGTGTCTATGCACGCATTGTGTGTGCATGTGTGTGTGTGTATGCACGCACGTGTGCATGAGTATGCACGCATTGTGTGTGTGTATGCACACATTGTGTGCGTGTTCGCGTGTGTGTGCGTGTGTGTGAGAGTGTGTGTGGGTGTGTGTGTATGCGCGCATTGTGTGTGTGCGAGTGTGTGTGCGAGTGTGAGTGTGAGTTGGAGTGGGAGTTGGAGTGGGAGTGGGAGTGGGGAAGTGCGTGTGCGAGTGTGTGTGGGAGTGGGAGTTTGTGCGTGGGAGTGTATGTGTGGGAGTGCGGGTGGGAATGTGGGTGTGTGTGCGGGTATGAGAGTACGTGTGAGAGTACGTGTGGGTGTATGCGCACGTTGCGTGTGTGTGTGCACGCATTGTGTGTGCACGTGTGCAGGAGTCTTCCCTTTCAGAACTGTTCAGTTGTTCCATTGATGGATTGTTCTGTGTACGTGAGCTAAGTAACCGTACCGTGGAAAGGAAAATACTAACGTGGCCTTTAAACGATGAAATAAAACAATACAGAGTGAGATTGGTACCTCCAAGGATCTTATGTTGAGATAATCTGTCTTGGAGAGAGACAACCTTGGGACATGCCTCATGTTCCAGCTGCTTTGTGACTTGCTCACACCTTTGTGAGGGACTGTTAGAATTACAGCACTGACTTGATAGAACCTTGGATATGATTGAGGCATCTGAACTCAGCAAGCCTAGAAACAAAGATAGGGTTTCTACTGAGCAGATTGAAATTCTTGGCAACACTGGTCTGAAATGAAGGCCCCCCTCCTTCCTTTTCCCAAATCTTTATCTGGTCATTTGTTACTTAGATGCATAGGTTCAATGTACAACCAGATGAGTCACAAAATGTCCAAAAGCTGTGTAGAGCTTCAGTAACTAAATGCTTTGAACATTTCATTATGGAAGTGTATTTTAAGAAGAACGCCAACAGATATGGCATCAAAGATGGCGGTGACATCATCAAACTTTAGCTCCCATCTACATCCAGGTCTGAATATCTTATCAAGCCTCCATCCTGCCACTCAACCTCCACATTCCTGCCTGCACATGCCAACCACAGAATGCCTCTTAACAACCTCAATTGAACATCTATTATTTATTTGCCCTTGGCAGGGGTCTGTCCATTTGGTGTCTGCTCGCCTCCATGTTATGGGGGTGAACCTGGGCAGGGGGTGCGAAGGTGGTGGGTACCATCACAACGAAAACATACAACTTGGGCAATGGGAACACACACGCCGAGTTCATGTCTCACTCAACATGTGTTTTAATTTTATCTGTTCATGGGATGCGGGGATCACTGGTTAAGTCCAGCATTTAATATCATCTATCCCTAGTTGCCCTGGAGAAGATGGGAATGAGCTGCCTTTTCATGAAGTGCTACAGTCCATTTGGTGTGAGGACACCCACAATGCCATTAGGGAGGGAATTCCAGGATTTTGACCCAGCGACAATTTAGGAACAGCGAAATATTTCCAAAATCAGGAATGATGAGTGGCTTGGAGGGGAACTTACAGGTGGTGTGGTCCCATTGTCATTCTAGATGGAAGTGGTCATAGTTATGGAAGGTGCTGTTTGAGGAGGCTTGTTGAATTTCTTGTAAAATGGGACACTGCTACCACTGAGTGTTGGTGGTGGATGTTTGTAAATATTGTAGCTACTTTGTCCTGGATGGTGTCAAGCTTCTTGAGCGTTGTTGGATTCATCCAGGAAAATGAGGAGTATTCCATCTCACTCTTGACTTGTGCCTTGTAGATGATAGATAGGCTTTGGGGAGATATGAGGTGGTTTACTTGCCACAGATTTCCTAGACTGCTCAGGTAGCCACTGTATTTATATGGTAAGTCTAGTTGAGTTTATGGGCTATGAAAGCCGTCAAGATGTTGGTAGTGGGGGAGTTCAGTGATGATAACACCTTGAACATCAAAGGGCAATGGTTATATTCTCTGTTTTGGGAGATACTCATTGCCTTTGTGTGGTCAAATGTTACTTGCCACTTGACAGCCCAAGCCTGGATATCGTCCAGATCTTGTTGCATATGAACATGGACTGCTTCAGTATCTGAGGAGTCATGATTGTGCAATCATCAGCAAACATCCCCGCCTCTGACCTTATGATGGAGGGAAGGTCATTGATGAAGCAGCTGAAGATGGTTGGGCCTAGGGACACTACCCTGAGGAACTCCTGCAGAGATGTCCTGGAGCCGAGATGACTGACCTCCAACAAACACAACCATCTTCCTGTGCCAGGTATGACTCCAACTAGTCAAGAGATTCCACCCCCCAAGTCCCATTGATTTCACTTTTGCTGGGGCTATTTGATGCTAAACTTGGTCAATTGATGTCAAGGCCTGTCACTCTCTCCTCATCTCTGGAATTCAGCTCTCTTGTCCATGTTTGAACCAAGGCTGTAATGAGGTCAGGAGCTGAGTGGCCCTGGGGGAACCCAAACTGGGTGTCACTGAGCAGGTTATTGCTGAGCAGGTGCTGCTTGATAGCGCTGTTACTGACACCTTCCATCACTTTACTGATTGTCGAGAGGAGACTGATGGGGTGGTAACTGACCAGGTTTGATTTATCCTGCTTTTTGTGTACAGGACATACATGGGCAATTTTTCACATTGTCGGGTAGATGCCAGTGTTGTAACTGTACTGGAACAGCTTGGCTCGGGGAGCGGCAAATTCTGGAGCACAAGTCTTCAGTACTATTGCTGGAATGATGTCAGGGCCCATGGCCTTTTCAGTGTCCAGTGTCTCTAACTGTTTCTTGATATCACATGGGGATGGTTTAAGGTTTCAATGTATTATTTGAAAAAAAGGTATGAGAGGAAAGAAAACTGCGCTGTTGCTGAGCAACAGAAGTTCAGACATACAGAGAAACAGACCAATCAGAAAGTCAGATTGTGTGTTGTGTGCCAGAGGGGGAAGGGCTGCTGATATTGGGTTTAGAGAGCTCATGGTTGCTCTGAAATTGAAGTAACAGTGAGCTAGATTGCAATCTGCTTTAGAAGCCTCAGTAAAAGACACCAAATGAAAGGGAAAGTATTTAGTTAGTGCACATTCAGTGAAAGGAAACTAAATGCAGCTGTACCTGCCCAATTGTGAACAAGGGGCCTTCACATAGAGAGAGTGCTAACTCTTCACTGAGGTTCAGGAGACTCTACAGATACTGAGAACAGTGGGAGCTTGAATCCATTTTGGTAGGAATAACAGAAAAATAGACTATTATTTAAATGGTGAAAAATTGCAGTATGCTGCTGCAGAGCGACCCGAGTGTCTTGTGCGTGAATCACAAAAAGTTGGTTTGCAGGTGCAGCAGGTCATTGAGGCGGCAAATGGAATAGTATCCCTCATTGCTATAGGGATGGAGATTAAATGCAGGGAGGCTATGCTGCAGCTGTATAGGGTGCTGGTGAGGCCACACCTGGAGTACTGTGTACAGTTTTGGTCTCCTTACTTGAGGAAACATGTACTGGCACTGGAGGGGGTGCACAGGAGATTCACTAGATTGATTCAGGAGTTGAGAAAGTTGAATTATGAGGAGACATTGAGTAGATTGGGATTATATTAATTGGAATTTAGAAGAATGGGGGGGATCTTATAGAAACATGTAAAATGATGAAGGGAATAGATAAAATAGAAGCAGGGAGGATGTTTCCACTGGTGGGTGAAACTAGAACAAGGGGGCACAGCCTCAAAATAAGGGTTTAACAAGGTGTAGAGCTGGATGAACACAGCAGGCCAAGCAGCATCAGAGGAGCAGGAAAGCTGACGTTTCGGGCCTAGACCCTTCCTCTGATGCTGCTTGGCCAGCTGTGTTCATCCAGCTCTACACCTTGTTATTTCAGATTCTCCAGCATCTGCAGTTCCTTCTATCTCAAAATAAGGGGGAACAGGTTTAGGACTGAGTTGAGCAGGAACTTCTTCACCCAAAGGGTTGTGAATCTGTGGAATTCCCTGCCCAGTGAAGCAACTGTGGCTACCTTGTTGAATGTTTTTAAGGTGAAGATTTTTGAACAGTAAAGGAGATAAGGGTTACAGTGAGTGGGTGGAAAGTACAGCTGAGTCCATGAAAAGATCAGCCATGATCTTATTGAATAACGGGGCAGGCTCCAGGAGCCAGATGGCATACTCCTGCTCCTATTTCTTATGTTCTTAGGAATCCTTTTCTGATGTTTATCATTAATTCTTTCCAATTTTTCTTTTTGCTCTTCCTCCTTAGATGAACATTGTATTCCATGTTAAAAGTATACCAGCAGCCTCTTGTGTGTTCAATAACTGACCTCCATGGTTAAAAGAAAAAGCAAAGTTTGGATCTAAAGAGCTGTGTTTCACTCTGGAATGGGACTTGTCCAGTATTCACACCAATTGGAATTGTAACAACATACAGCCCTGATCCACACGATTCCAGATTCACCATTCTGCAGCAGGTAGTGCAGAGCATCACGATAACCATTCCAGAGAAACCTCTGCAGAGTCTGAAATACAAAGATTCATCTCAGTGTCACTGTCACAGGGTCCACACACAGGCCAGAGGATCATCAGGAGCTGCTTCCTCCTTCATTGGTTAGTGAGGCACAAACTGCTCAGCCACCAGTTAGGAAGGAGAAACAGTTCACTAGAACACACTGGCATGGAAGGGTACAAGCTGGATCAGCCCATTTAGCCATCTTAGTACAAAGCTCTGAGAATGAGGGACTGAACCTGGTCTTTCTGTTCTGGGCTAGGGGCACTATCACAGTGCCATTATGTACAGCTCTGATCCGCACAAATCCAGATGCACCGTTCTGCAGTGGATAGTGCACGGTATCACTATAACCATTCCAGAGAAACCTCCAGAACCTGCCAGTGATTTCCCAATAGGCAATCTACCCAACAAAGCACTGATCAAGCTCAATGCATCACAGATCCCCACCCAATTACACCAATGCTCCAGGACAGGACAAACAAAGCAGGGTGACATGAAACAAAGCCTTTTCACACAGTAAGTAGTTGAGTTTGGGAATGCATTGCCTGGAAATGTGTTGGAGGGAGGTTCAATTGAGGCATTGAAGAGGACATTGGATTGTTTTTTTGGATAATAATGGCGTGCAAGCATATGGGGAAATGACAGGAGATTGGCAATAGATAATGGAGATGGACTTGATAATAGAGCCCGATTAGATCACGGAGACAGGGCAGGCAGAATGGACCGAATAGCCTCCTTCCACGCCATAATAATTCTGAGATTTTGTGATTCAAGGACAGGAGACTAGAGAAAAGTCACAGTCAGAGAGATCTACAGCACAGAAAAAGGCCCTTCAGCCCATCATTTCCATGCCAGTCAAAAACAGCTACCTAACTATTCTAATCCCATTTTCCAGTATTAGGCCCAGAACCTTGTATGTCTTGGCATTGCAAGTGTAAATACTTCTTCTGAGGGTTTCTGCCTCTACGACCCTTACAGGCAGTGAGTTCCAGCTTCCCACCAGCCTCCAGGTGAAAATGTTCTTCCTCAGATCTCCTCTAAACCTCCTGTCCTTTTTTCTTAAATCTATGTCCCTGGTCATTGATCCCTCCAGCAAGGGGAAAAGTTTCTGCCTGTCTATCTCCCTCGAATTTATACATCTCAATCATGCCCCGTTTCAATCTCCTCTGGTCTAAGGAAAACAACCCAGTCTGTACAATTTCTCTTCAAAACTGCAAGTCTCCAGCCCAGGCAACATCCTGGTAAATCTCCTCTGCACCTTCTCCAATGCTATCACATCCTTCCTTTAACATGGATTCCAGAACTGCACACAGTACTCTAATTGTGGCCGAACCAATGTTTTGCATTGTTCTAGCATAACTACCCACTCTTAAACTCTATGCCTCAGCTAATAAAGGCGAGTATACCACATGCCTTCTTAATGACTTTATCCACCTGTCCTGATACATTAAGGGATCAGTGGGCACGCTCACCAAGATCCCTCTGATCCTTGGTGCTTCCCAGGATCCAACTTCCCATCACATATTCCTTTGTCTTGTTTGTCCTGCCCAAGTGTATCACCTCACATTTATCCCGATTGAATTCCATTTGTCACTGATCAGTCCATCTGACTAGCCCCTCTATCCTCCTGTAATCAAAGGTTATCCTCCTCACTACTTATAACTGACCAATCTTTGTAAACATCTGCAAACTTACTGATCACCCCTCCTACATTCAATTCTAAATCATTTCTACAAACCACTAACTGAAAAGTCCCCAACTCTGACCCCAATGGGACCCCACTGGATGCAGAAAGTTTAAGTGCCTTCTTGCACATTCTATACTCCTCTTGAGCTTCTGCTGTTTGTTTTTAGCCTTCAGTATCCTTCAAAAGCCTCCCTTTCTCTCCTACCCCAATGCCGTTTATCCCCTGATATTCACCCTTTTTCTTCATTGCAATACATTGGCCTTGCTCTCTCCATATTTCCTTCTTGAATATATCCCACTGTTCTGAGATAGATTTACCTGAAAGTATCTGCTCCCAGTCCATTCTAGCCAAATCATATCTAATCTTGTTAAAATCAGCGTTCCCCTAGTTTACCACTTTGATTTCAAGCCCATTCTTGTCCTTCTCTATAACTCCGTTAGATTCAAGTTTGTTATGATTGCTGCCTCAAAATGTTCCCCACTGATCCTTTAAGGACTTGCCTAGCCTCATTACCCAAGATTAAATGCAGAAACAAATTATTAAAGTCTGTCACAGGACTGGCAGCAACCCTTTCACCAGAGGTTAGAAAGAAGAGAAAACGGAATAGAAAGATAACAACAGCCTCAGTGTAAGCTGGCCACCCATTTCTTGCTCCCTTCCTTCTCGTCTCCTTTAGAAAACAGAGGATTTCACGCATGTCAGGTTACCTTAGATCGAGGTGGGAAGAGAGCGGAGGAAATGCGATGCAGATTCTCGGGGGATAACGCAAAGCTACATTTCCCGAACCAGATGAGGAAGCAGTCGGCAGCATTCCTGGGACAAATATCCATCTTTTCTGAGAACGGTGAAATGGTGATAGTGTTTCTCGCATCTTCTAAAGGCTGCATGTTGGTAAATCCTCCATCAACATATCGCTGCCAAAGGAATCGCAGACATTAACATTCACTGACACTGTCTAATCTGACCCATCATTGATTGGACTTCTGGAGCCTTGTTAAAATACAGAATAGTCTCTCCACTACATGTTGCTCAGATACCCTGAAACATACCAGAGTTAAAACATAAGCAAGTATGTTTGCAGTCAGTTGGGGATCAGGTTTAACCAATTTACCCATTTAACCTGATCCTCTTGCCCTTGTCTCCGGGGATTTAGAATTCCCTCATGTTTCAGTAAATGAAACATTTTCCAGGAAATCTTTCTGACTGGAAGGGAAATTGACATTTCAAGATTAACTTAGTTATAATCGCACAAAGTATATTCACTGATCAATCTAATATTGTACTAACTTGCTTAACTGTAACCAATGTAGATTTTAGGATTTTAATATCATGTGACTGTGCTTAGTTTCACCTAACAAAGAAACGCACCATGGGATTTTGAACAGAATGAAGCAAACATAATTTGTTGAATCACTGCAGTCCATGTGCTGTAGGTACACCAACAGCGATGTCAGGGAGGCAGTACCGGGATTTTGACACAGTGACAGTGCAGGAACAATGATATATTTCCAAGTCAGGGTGGTGAGTGGTTTGGAAGGGAACTTGCTGGGGGTAATGTTCCCAAGTGTATCTGCTGCCCCTTGTCCTTCTAGATGGAAGGGTTTAGAAGATGTTGTCTGAGGATCATTGGTGAAATTCTGCAGTGCATCTTTTACATGATATATACTGGTACTATTGTGTGTTAGTGGTGGAGGGAGTGGATGTTTGTGGTGCTAATAAACATGTTGCTTTGTCCTGGATGGTGACAATCTTCTTGAGTGTGGTTAGAGCTGCACTCATCCAGGCAAGTGGTGAGTATTCCATCACACTCCTGCCTTGTGCCCTATAGATGGTGGATAGGCTTTGGGAAAGGAATCGGTATATACCGCAGGGCAAGAGTTATAGCTGGGGGAAAGGCAATTATGAGGCGATTAGGCAAGATTTAAGATGCATAGGATGGAGAAGGAAACTGCAGGGGCTGGGCACAATTGAAATGTGGAGCTTGTTCAAGGAACAGCTACTGCGTGTCCTTGAGAAGTATGTACCTGTCAGGCAGGGAGGAAGTGGTCGAGCGAGGGAACC
>NC_063356.1:41626616-41747110 GCF_021869965.1 Rhincodon typus | reverse complement strand
GGTTAAACACAGGTAGACTTTTAGTCCTGCAGCCTGTTGGAACTAGGATTGGATTCTGTTATTGGCTGGTCCTTCGTCTTTCATTCACTGTAGTTACCATGGCGACAGGACGAGAAATGTTAACATTTGCAATCACGGTTTAACAAATTAATCCTTTTGTACTCAGTGTTGTTTATTTGGATATTATCAACGTGTGTTAAAATTACTAACACTGCGAGTTCACCACAGTGTGTGTTTGTGTCTTAATGTCAGTTAAGCTTTCACTTCTGTTGAAACCTGCTTGTTGCTAATTGACCATCATTGCCTTGTGATCCCTCGGTCATTTTGTGATCTAGCTTCCAACAATTGGGTCATTGTTGGGCCTGACTGGCAGATCCCAGTCACTGTGCCCTGTCTCAGGAGGGAGCACTCTCCCCTTGCCCAGACTTGACTTAGCCCTTAACACAAGTGGTATCCTTGTTTCACTTTACCCAAGGTTGTCATGTGTAGTGGATACTGCCCCACTGTATGTACCCAGCCATTACTCTGCATCTATCTTTTGGCAACAATGACTGGGAGCACCCTCCTGCACATGAACCTGTGCTACCTTAAGCTCAGTTTCTTCTGTAAGAAAAATCATAACCATTGCCTTGTAATCCTACTGTCATTGCTCCCATTGAGTGAGAGCCCCAGTCATTCTGCCCAGCTCATGGCACAATGCACAAATGCTGCCCAAGTCCACATTGGCTTTGGCTCCAATTTGGAAGGTTTTGTATCCAGAGTGTGACCAGAATCTAGTGGATTTCATAACTGGCAGCAGATTCTTCTGTCCCATCTTTCATAATACACCAGGGTCAACAGTCATCACACTCCCACCTCCCAGTCTAAAGGCCATGGAGACAAGTCCCAATCCAAGGAGCGAGGTGCCATCCCTGTGGGGAATTCTAACAGATTCACTGAATGACTTGTCAAAGGAAGGAATTAATCAACAAGATATCACTGTTTGTAACTTGTACTTTGAAATAAATTCATAATACATGAATTAAACCTGAACTAACAGCAGAATTATATTTCAAATAGAGAGAAATTTATTTTCAAATATTCAATATAACTCAAATATCTTTTGCACCTGCTGCTGTCTCACTTCCCACTGGGGTGGGGAGGGGAGGGAGGTAATGCCACATGAACTTCCATTCTCTGGTGTACCCGATCAATTTGATCCTTTATCATGTTCACTGATGGCCGTGATCCATCTGAGGTCCTGGAGATGGTCATCACCTAAATGCTAGCTTTCTGTCTTGTTTAATTGTATTGAGTACACATTGCTCCTTGTAAACATGCCTTCTCTGCTCTATACTTTGTCTGCAGGTCTCCTTTCATAGCTGGCCAAATAGCTTTTGGTTTAACTTCCTATTGGTACTGCTTCCAGGCTAAGTGTCACAAAGAACAGTATATTCCTCTTATCCAAGATAATTACAATGATCCATTTACAATTGATTCAAGTTTTAAAAATCCTGTTCAAACAACCTTAAAACAGGTACAGATTCTACAGACATTTTAATAAATTATAAATTTTTGCAGCACTTCTCCAAGGTAAGGGTCATTCACCCCTCCACTTTGGAAAACAGAAAACATTGTTATCAAGATAACATTACAACAGTTGTATTCAAAATACATCAAGTTCTTAACATCGTAAATATAGTATTGTGTTACATAGCCAACAATGATACATCATATTTACACAACACACTACTCGCAGACAGTGTTAGTTTACAATCATTATAAAATCCACATCACAGAGTGGTTGTAAGTAAACTTTTGTGGTTGTGTAAGGATGGTGCAAGAAAAATGAGTGTATTACAGCTTAACCAGAGATCAGTTGGCAGGAGTAGGTATAAGTAGGAACAGGAGAAGGATAACGTTCATTACATTTGCTTGGCTTAGGGCCAGGGAGATTGTGTCTCCCATGGACCTATTACGATAGTAGGCGAATTGTCGTGGATCGAGGCAATCTGGGAGGCTGCAGTTGATGTGTGCCATTACTAACCTCTCAAAGCACTTTGTAATGCTGGATGTCAGAGCCACTGGGTGGGAGTCACTAAGACACATTGCCAGATTTTTTCCTGTCCCAGAATGATAGTGGCCTTCTTGAAGCAGATGGGAACCTCACATCGGAGTAAGGAGAGGTTAAAGATGTCTGCGAATACTCCCACCAGCTGGTCCATGCAGGATCTGTGTGCACGCCCAGGGACTCTATCTGGGCCGGTCCCTTTCCATGGGTTCACCCTCAGGAAGGCTGGTCTGACATCTGTGGCAATGACTCTGGGTACAGGTGCACCCGAGGATGGTGGGGCAGTGACATCATTTCACTGACCCTTTTCTGTTCAAAACGAGGATTGAATTCACTGGGGAGGGACGCATTGTCAGCGATTTTACTCAACTTCACTTTGTAGCTTGTTATAGTGTGCAGGTCTTTACCACAGTTAACGTGTTCGTGTGGTTAGTCTGGGACTCTGGTCTAGTGTTGTCTCTTGGCGTCACTAATGGCTTTTCAAAGATCATACCTAGATTTCCTGTATAGGGTGGGGGTCACCCGACTTGAACATCTCAGACTTGGATTTCAGTAGGGAGTGGATTTTCTAATTCATCCATGGTTTCTGGTTGGGGAACACTCAGATTAACTTCTCTGAAACATAGTCTTCTAAACACTTGTAGAAGTCTGTAATGATGGCGAGACACTCATTTAGATTGGCTGCTGAAATGTGGACCAATCCACTGACTCCAAGCAGTCACATGGTTACCTTAGACCAGCAATGTATGACTTTCTGTATCAATCCTCACTCTCCAGTTTCTGTGTGTAAGCTGGGAGAAGCAGCAAAGCCTTACAGTCTGATTTACCAAAAGGTGGGCAGGGAATGGAGCGGTTAGGCACTTTTGATGTTCAGGTAGCAATGGTCCAGGATGTTTGGACCTATGGTGGGACAGGAGACATGTTGATGGTGTCTTGGATGCACATTCCTGCCATTGGCCTTTGCTGAAGTCACCAGCTACAATGAACATTCCTTGTTAAAGCCAGACATTGTTTTGTCATCAGGTTTTTCACTTTTGTATAACATACTCTGATTCAGTGTGACCAATCCTGAGATCGGTTTTCCTCCATGACTGCATGATTTGTTAATGTCCAAGTCTTGGGAATTTCTTTCTAAATCAATCAAACATCTGAATTGTTCTTTATAACAACTGAAATCATCTTTCCTGCTTAAGTTCAGGATTATTATCGACCTACTGTTCTTATGTCTAATCTTTTTATTTTTCTTCCAGGAATCAGAGATTAATTACAGCCTCCATTTTTTGCAAGTAGTTCTTTCTTCAGTCAATCAACATCCTTTTTTGTTGCTTCAAGAACTTCATTCAGCATGTTGAGCTAAGCGAGCTTGATACTGTTTTTTTTAATCTTGTCAAGAATTGTATTAATTTATTTTTATTTCTTGTCCTCCCAGTGTTTGAGCTTTGTTTATTCCTGTTCAAACAAGAGAGATTGCCATTTTTCATTTTGAAGTTTTAATTTAAGTCCAGAAGCCAGTATCCTACCTTGCACCTGTGCAGTGTCAGAATTGGATTCAACTTTTCCACTCTCCTTACAGCCCTCTCTTTCATCATGAGCTTTCTCCTCCAATATTTTAAAATTTTATATCTTTTTTTAATCCAAGGCAGTTGTACTTGATCGTTAACAGGTGCCTTGACAATTCTCAAAAAAAATCTTGAAGGATTACCTCCTGATCTTATATAAAGTCTATGTGCTCTATTACAGAGAACAAATTGTCCTTTCCGAATTGCCTCAAATCTCAGAGTTAGACTGTCTCTGAGTACCCATGTTGATTTCCCCAAGAAAATGTTGAAAGAACAAATACAAAATCTTTCTTTAAATGATCAAAAGTTCTTTTAAACCTATTTAGACTCTGATTCATATCAGAGGTAAACCCTCAATTTTATTATTATTCCTAGCAAAACTGGAATCAGTGGGTATTAGGGGCAAACTCTCTGCTGTTGGGAGTCATACCCGGCACATAGGAAGATGGTTGTGGTTGTTGGAGGTCAGTCATTCTCAGCTCCAGGACATCTCTGCAGGGGTTCTTCAAGATAGTGCCCTAGGCCCAATCTTCAGCTGCTTCATCAACGACCTTCCCTCCATCAGAAGGTCAGATTTGGGGATGTTCACTGATGATTGCACAATGTTCAGCACCATTTGCGACTCCTCAGATACTGAAACAGTCCAGGTTCAAATGAACAAGGTCTGGAAAATATCCAGGCTTAAGAAAAACCGAAAGAACTGCAGATGCTGTAAATCAGCAACAAAAACAGAAGTTGCTGGAAAAACTCAGCAGGTCTGACAGCATCTGTGAAGAAAAAAATCAGAGTTAACGTTTCGGGTCTGGTGACCCTATCCAGGCTTGGGCTGACAAGTGACAAGTAACATTACCACTGCACAAATACCAGGCTATGACTATCTCCGATACGAGAGAGTCTAACCACCATTTCGAGACGTTCAATGATGTTACCATCACTGAATACCTCACTATCAACATCCTGGGTGGTTATCATTGAGCAGAAACTCAACTGGACTCACCACATTAACATAATGGCTACAAGAGCAGGCCAGAAGCTGGGAATACTGCAGCAAGTAACTCACCTCCTGACTCCTCAAAGCCTGTCCACCATCTACAAAGGCACAAGTCAGGAGTGTGATGGAATACTCCCCCCTTGCCTGGATGGGTGCAGCTGCCAACAAAACTCAAGATGCTTGACACCATCCAGGACAAAGCAGCTTCCCTATGGGTATTGTGGGTCAACCTAGAACAGGTGGACTGCAGCAGTTTAAGCAGACAGCTCACCACTACCCTCTCAAGGGCAACTCAGAAGGTGCAATAAACGTTGGGCCTAGCCAATAATGCCTACGGCATTCCCATTCTCACTCCTCCACCTCACTCACTCCCCACCTCCTCCTTCACTCCCTCCCTCTCCCTGCTGCTGAACTCCATTTCAACGTTGTGCTCCTTCCCTGCACCTGTACAGTTTCTTTAGGTGTAATGTGATCAGAATTCTGTGATGGCATCATGGATCTGGAATTGTGAGCATGCCCAGTTGCAAAAGTGTCACCAGACACTGGTTTATGCAAATTGTCACCATTTTTCCTATGTTACCATAGTGACCAGATTTTAATTTATCTTCGTGTCAGTGAAGTGCTTTAGAATGGTCTAGAGATCATAAAAGGCACTATAGAAATGCAAAGAACTCCCCACCCCCACCACTATTCTTCAAAATACTGTCAATGGAAATTAATCTATGTTGGAGATCCTTCTGTGCAGGTCCGTTGTACATTACAACAGGTGTGCAAAGGTCTGATGGATAAGGAGTGCTATCCTAGAGCTGTGCTGATCTGTAACTCTCCTACCTATCAGTGAGTGTGTGCCATCCACTGTTACAATACTGCTCCCAGCTGGCAATGTTGCCACACAGCAACATTCCTTTTTTGGCAGGGAATTCTTGCCAAACCTCATAGCTCAAGAGTCCATGAGCTACATTGAGAGAGAGAGAGAGAGAGAGAGAGAGAGAGTTACTCAATCATTACTCTGCGCTTTCCCAATAGCCCTGCAATTCCTCCCCACTTTGAGCATTTATTCAAATCACTTTTGAAAGTTGTTTCCATTCTGGTGCATTTTCAGATTGTCATTTGCACGTGAAACAGCTTCCGATTTTTCAGTCAATTATCTCAAGTTCTCTATCAATTCATCAGTCATTGGAATGATTTCTCTCTTTCTGCTCCATAAACGTCCTGAATATTAAGACCAACTCTATTAAATCTTCTCTGTTCTAAGGAGAACAGCCCCAGTTGCTGCACTCTCCATACACCTGAAAGATCTCATCATTGATGAGGCACCGTTCCAGTAAATCCCCTCCTCAATCTCTCCGTCTGCACCTTCGCTGCTGCAATAACACTATCCTGCACTCTGTTCCGTTACACTGATGCATTTATATAGTACAGTCTGCCTGTATTGCACATAAGGCACCACCTTTCACAGTATCTCATCCATGTGACAGTAATAAATCAAGTCTCTGGCTGGACCATCATTTCCTGCCTATCCCTAATTGCCCAGAGGGCTGTTAAGAGTCAACCACACATTGCTGTGAGTCTGGAGTCACATGTAGGCCAGACCAGATGAGGATGGCAGTTTCCTTCCCTAAAGGACATTAATGAACCAGATGGGTTTTCCCAACCAACTCATGGCCAAGTTGTGAGATTGGCGTATGGAACAAGGAGCGGGGTTCACTAAAATGATCCAATTAGTGACAGTAACACCAGTGTTGAAATACTCCGATGCCTACACGACCAACATCAGGAAGATACTACACGCCCCAATACACTCATCACACGACCCTACATCAGAAACAAATCGGAACTCACCACAAGACTCCTATGACTGCTGGGCATCAGAGTGGCACACAAGCCCACATCAACCCTACGACAACTGCTCACCTGAACTAAAGACACACTCCCCGCCATGGACAGGACCAATGTCATCTATAAGATCCCCTGCAGAGACTGTGAGAAACACTACATCAGACAAACAGGAAGGAAATTAACAAGCGTACATGAACACCAACTGGCTACAAAAAGACACGACCAATACTCACTCATCTCAACCACATGGACAAGGAAAACCACGACTTCGACTGGGACAACACCAAGATCCTGGGACAGGCTAGGCAGAGACAGGCACGGGAATTCCTAGAAGCCTGGTACTCCACGAAGCAGGCTATTAATAAACACATAGAACTCGACCCCATATACACTCCACTATGATGGGAAACCGGAAGTGAGGCAATCCAGCTCAAAGGACCCCAGAGTTTAAAAACCAGGCGGGAAAACACACCGACACTTCATGAGAGGCTGCACTGAGGATATTACCCAGCAAGGTAACGAAACGTCTACAAAACAAGAAACCAGCTCGGCGAGCCAACCAACCTCAACAACCTAAACACCCACAACCCGAGCTACAAATCTGCTCCAAAACCTTAGATACTCCGATGTAAGTGATGAAGTCACCCTGCAGTGTGAGGCCAACAAGACAGGACCTGGGGCAACCCAACTGCAGTGAGGACAACATTTATATCCAGGGGACTAATACAAACAGAGCAGATCAAGAAAGTGAGAGCCCAACAAGCTACTTCCAAGCATTTTCCTCATGCTGCTGCTTTGTGCAAAGAATGTTACTCTTGTTACAGAGATACTTTTTGGATGTAACATACAAGTGAAGGGAGCAGGTACTTATTGTAGATAAGCAGTCACCACAGCACTTCCAATGATGAAAGTGGAAAATGTTACAACTGTGTGTGAACATCCATGTTCGACATGGGGACAGATGCTGAAGTGTAGCCAGGCAGGCCACCAAGGAATGGAGTCATAGAGTCATACAGCAAGGAAACCCAGGGGGGAGAAAAAGCCGCCAACCTATTCAGCCTCTCCCTAGGTGTCAAACTCTCCAGTCCTGCTCATGACACATCGTCTTTCCAGGTAAAATTTCAAATCAGTGAAATATTTTTCAACTCCATCCTCAGAAACCTTAGGCACTAAGCAGAAATTTTCAATTTAATTAAATCCCTCAATGGATTGAGAATCATCCTATGAGCTGCTACCCCCTCGTTCTTTCCTCTCAGATTTTCTAAAGTCATGTTGTCTGATTTCCTCACTGCTTGGTGCCTAAGCTTTTTAAGTTGCATTTCCTTTCCCCCGTCTCCTCTTTCCTTTGAACTTTGCTATTAATTCTCGTGATCTTTGTTTCTCTGTCTCTTGCCTTTCATTTCTCTTTCTCTTGGTTCTTCCAGTTGATACATTTTCACTTACAACTAAATCTTAGCTACTCCCAGCTGTGCCATCTGAATTGCAGGTTTCCCTCCTTCTGATTCTAATCTTTGGGTAATCACTAAGTATCTCATCCTAATAAAACCCTCAACGCTGAGGAAGGCAGGAGATGTGCTTCTCCTGGTCAAACATAAGCAACTAAACCAAGAAGTTTTGCAGTGATTCTAATCAGTTCCTAACGAATCAAGATAGAGAGTCACTGATGACATGTGACCTCCCAGCTAGACCGTGATGGACTTGGGAGTAGATCTCGTCACATTTCCAGGATCCAATCATCTCATCACAGTAGTCTACTTTTCTGACTACCAGGAGATGGGTCTGCTGACTTCAACAAGCACCGATGAGATTGCCCAATGCCTGAAAGCACAATTCAGCTGCTTTAGCATTTCCAACACAATGCCGAGTAACAACGGCCCCTCCGTTCAGGAGGGAAGAATTGAGCTGCTTCACAAAAAAAAATGATGGTCATCGCTACTCTATCCGCAGGCAAATGGGAAAACTGAGGCAGCAGTGTGCACAGCACCACAGATATCGTAAATAATTCAAGCAAATCCCACACAGACAGGACAAACCTCCAGTGGAAAAACACACCAAGTGAATGTGTCTCTGCACAACACACAACCATCAGACCGAGTTCCATAGCAACTCGACAATACAAATAGAACAACGTGTCATTTGTTATTGCTAATTGTAGCCAAAAACAACTCTCTCTGGCAAAACAACATCACCCAGAAGAACAGCCAGCAACAACACACATTGGTACCATTAAGAAATCAGCACAATGTAAGAACAAGGTTTGAGTTATAAGGAAAGGCTGGATAGGCTGGGACTTTTTTTCACTGGAGTACTGAGGTTGAGGGGTGACCTTGTAGAGTTCTATAAAATCATGAGGTGTATAGATAAGACGAATGGCAGGTGTCTTTTCCCTAGGGTGGGAGATTTCAAGATTAGGGAGCATTTTTTAAAGTGAGAGGAGAAAGATTTAAAAAAGACATGAGAGGCAATTTTTTTTTTTTTTTTTTACAGAGAGTGGTTTGTGTGTGGAATGAACTTCCAGAGGAAGTGATAGATGCAGGTACAGTTACAACATTTAAAAGATATTTGGATAAGTACATGAATAGGAAAGGTTTGGAGGGATAAGGGCCAAGAGCAGGCAGGGGGGACTAGTTTAGTTTGGCTTTATGGTCGGCATGGACTGGTTGGACCGAAGGTTCTGCTTCTGTGCTGTATGACTATAACAATATCTACAGTGCATACACAGATACTGATGGAAGTAGCAAATTGCAAAGACAAGAAAACAGGGGTTGGATAAGCTGGGAACTTGGGAAACAAACGATGCCCCTGTGATATTATAGACTTCACAACTTTAATAACTTCATGGATCGAAAGGATCAGCAATAATTCTTTCTGGGATGAACTGTTTATCGAGATGAAAGGGACAAGGAGAAACTGGTATAAAGGAATTAAAAACATATGAGTTAACCATCTCTGGGAAGATACAAGTTAAACAATCTGATAAGCTGCTGCCTCATGACAAACGGGTGATTAAGATTGCCTGCAGAAGGAATGTCCTGAAGTAAAGGGGTTCATTGCAGAAAAAGCTTTGTTTAAGGCAGACAGCTAATTCTGATTGTAATATGGAACAGGGGACCTCCTTCTGATAAGAGGAAAGATACAGACCTAAGGTCTCCAGAAGTGTAATCAATGTTGGGGATGAAAGAATCTACTGAATCATCAATAATATCACACCACAAACTTGAAAGAGAGAAAATTGCATAAGAATCCAACACTAGAACAATTCAGGGGCAGAACTTCGAAGAACAACACAGAAGGATCAAACCTGGACACATCCAGAGACAGAGGCTATTGGTTGAAACCCTGGCCACATTCCACCCTTAATCGGGTAACAGCCAAGTCAAATTGTGAGGCTTAACTTGTTTATTGAGGGGACTTGCTTTGAAGTTGAATTATTGTTTCAGAACTTGATTGTTTATGAGATTCCTTAATAAGGAGCTGAGTTAAAAGTAACCTGTGGTAATGTACCCACAACACCCCTGAAAACGGGGGCCATTTCGTTTCCTCTTTAGGATTAAAAGGGAGATGATTGGATTAAAATAAAGTGTACAATTGTTGGTTCTAGATGCGTGATTTCTACCATGAGGCATACAACCTTGTAGGTAGACATCTTAGCCAACATTTCAATAAAGAACTGGAGTTGAATACACTCCTATGGTATTCAGGTAAAACAAATCAATTACAGCACTATAGGGACAGTCAGTATGGCTTTCTCTACATGGACTATAGCAAGGCCTTTGACAAGGTTCCGCATGGCAGACTGGTTAGTGAAGTTAGATCACAGGGGATTCAGGGAGAGCTTGCCAATTGGATACAAAATTGGCCTGATGGTAGGAGACGGAAGGTGATGGTAGAGATATGTTTTTCGGACTGGAGGCCTGTAGGGATCCACAGGGATCGGTACTGGGTCCACTTTTGTTTGTCATTTATATAAATGATTTGGATGAGAATATGGGAAGCGTGGCTAGTAAGTTTGCAGATGACATCAAAATGGTGTCATAGCAGATTATCTAAGGGAACAATGGGAACTAAATCAACAGGGCCGATGGGCCGAGGAGAGGCAAGTGGAGTTTAATTTAGATAAATGTGAGGCATAGCATTTCGACAGGGCATATCAGGACAGGACTTATACATGTAATGGTAGAATCCTGGGGAGGGTGTCGAACAGACAGATCTAGGGGTTCAGTAGCATAGTTCATTGAACTGTGTGTCACAGGTAGACAGGATGATAAATAAAGTGTTAGGCAGCTGTAATCATGATGAGGGACAGTGCGATTACAGTCCCTCGCTGACGGACAGTGCGATTACAGTCTCGCTGAGGGACAGTGCGATTGCAGCTCTCTCTGAGGGACACTCCAGGCATGAGAGAGAAGCTGGAAATCAAGGGGTTGCAGTGGATTCAGCCACGCTCTCAGGAGAATCACAAGGATCTTTACAGCTCAGAAGGCGGCCCAATGGCCCATGCCTGCACTAGCTCATTAAACAAGCACCATTACCTGTTACTAGTCTCTCAAATCCCTCCCCCATCCTTGGACATCATTTTTATCCAAATGCCCCTCTTGACAACCTCCACTGAACCTGTAAAAAGTAAATTTCCAGGCTGTGCATTCCAGACCCTAACTACTCACTGCGTGAAAAATGTATTTCTTCACTTCACCCTTTGTTTGTTTTGCAAATCACCTGAAATCTGTTCCCGCACATTCTTTTAAGTGGGAACAGCTTGTCCCCAATCTACTGTATCCAGCTCGCTCATGATTCTGAAAGCCTCTATCAAATGTCTTCTGTTTCTTCTCTCCGAGTAGAACAGTCCCAACTGCTGCAAGCTATCCTCATCGCTGAGGTTTCTCATTGCTGAACCGATTCTTGTTCATTGCTTCTGCTCTCTCTCCAACATGTTCACATCTTTCCTATAATGTGGCACCCACACCTGTACCACTGCTGAGGTCTAACAGGCATCTTGTACAAATTCAACAGTCTCATTGAGAATGAAGCAGGAGGAGAGATGAAGGGTCTAGGCCCGAAACGTCAGCCTCTCTGCTCCTATGATGCTGCTTGGCCTGCTGTGTTCATCCAGCCCTGCACCTTGTTGTCTCTGCTATCCACATGTGCATGTTTTGAACAATTTGTTAATAGAATGATTCCCACATCTGACCCCCTGTTGATTCTAACCCCCCGGCAGGTTTCAGCCTGGACAGTGTGATCTCCCCCAGGATGACACACTGCGAGACAAGCAGCATCCAAACAGACACAGCAGTCTCTGTTTCACTCACATCGCAAGGGAAATGGATCTCTGCTAGACACAGGTTCAGCAAGACCTGCCCATTGACACACTGAGCTCCCTGTTCCTCACGACTTCCTGCAGCCCCAGAACTCTCAGCCTGGATCCTATGCTTACTTTTACATTATATACGTAGTTAAATGGTTGGTTACTGATTGACTAGCAAGTTGACTACTAACCGAATGAACCAGAGGGAGAGCTTTTAGATTAGGGTGTTTCATACCATCGAGCTGTCTTAAAGCGACAGTGCCTTTCTCAGCTCCTTGCTATAAGACGGCATCAAAAAACAGGAACAAGAGAATCAAAAGTTAGGACTGAGGCAGGAATAGACCCCACATCACATCTGCACCCTCCCCTTTGCTCAGAGCAAAGCTGGGAGTCAGGGGAGGGGTTAGTCAGCAAGTCCCAACAATACAATCGATCGCAGTCTGAGCTTAACCTGTTCTTGGTCTCGCACTGTTCAGCAGCTGAAGGTGCAGACTGCAGGAATCTCTCCGAGTACTGCACTGGGGTATACAGGCATTCACAGGGACGGTGCCTACAGCTCCCATCTGAAGAGATGGTGACACTCAGCCTGTAACAGGGCACAGTAAGCTCCAGCCCTCGGTACTGATACAGAGCTCTTTCTGAATGAGCTTCCTCCAGAGCGCTCGTATATCCAGCAGGAGTTTTTTCAGAACTTTGTGACAGGAACAAGGGAGGGCAAACAAAGGAAGGGCATTGACTCTTGGCAAAATCCCCAAGCAAATTCCACACCTGGGAGGAGGTACCAGGCTGTGTTTACTGTATGGCACTCCAGCATCTCTGCTTTCTCAGCTTTCTAGCTCAGCCTCTCCAGGGTACCCTGCCCTTTATCCCCCTGCTCTGACCACTGCCCCTCACCCTACCCCCCACCCCAACCTCCCTGGCTCCTGTCCTTTTCCCTGGCCTCTGCCCCTCATCCTGCCCCCCTGCTCCCCTTCCTCTCTCCCACCCCCCTCCCTTTTCTGTGCCCCTCACTCTGCCCTGAGCTTTCACCTTGTGCTGTGATCGTCACTCTACCCCCTGAACCTCACCCTACCACCCTCCCCCTCCTCCCCCCCCCACCCTGTGCTGTAATCCTTACCCTGCCCCGTGAGCCTCACCCTACCCACAGACCCTCACCCTGCCCCCACCCAGTGCTGTGATCTTCTCTGTCCCCCCTGCCCCCCCCCCCTCCCTAGACCCTGGCCTTCCCAATGCCCATTGCCCCTCACCCTGAGAGTGTATCTGCTGTTATTTGTGTCCTGTCTGGAACATAGCTGGACCTTATCAGCATCACCTGAATCTTTGTCTGCAGACAGGCATTATTGAGATTGCCTTTAATTCCAATAATCTTACTTAAGGCTCATGATCCATCCTGTCCTGGAATTTCAGTCCCATGAGGTAGTCTGTGAACGTTTTATCTGCCCAAGTTACTGCTAACACCTCCTTCTCTATGGTTATTTACCTCTGTTCAGTCTCGGTCAAAGCACTCGACATAGAACAGACCAGTTACTGTGTTCTGTCAGTCCACATTTGTAAAGGAACAGCTCTCAGTCATGTGGGTGATGTACCTGGAGCTACAGTAGTGAATTGGCTTGGACTATAATGTGCTAAAACATCAGCAAGATGTAATTTCTTTCTGACACGGAGAGAGGATTGGCTAACTGGCAGAAGGCAGAGAGTGGGGATAAAGGGGTGTTTTTCAGGATGGCAGCCAGTGACTAGTGGAGTTCTGCAGGGATCAGTGTTGGGACGCCAACTATTCATTGAGGGCATTGTTGCTATATTTACAGATGACAGAAAGGTAGATGGGGGGACAGGTAGTGTTGAGGAAGCAGGGAGGCTGCAGGACTTGGACAGGCTAGGAAAGTGGGTAAAGAAGTGGCAGATGGAATACAGTGTAGGAAAGTGTGAGGATATGCACTTTGGTAGGGAAAATAGAGGCCTAGACTGTTTTCTAAATGAGAAAAGGCTTTGGAAGTCTGAAGCACAAAGGGACTTGGGTATCCTTGTTCGGGATTCTCTTCAGGTTCACATGCTGGTTCAGTTGGAAGTTAGAAAGACAAATGCAATGTTAGCTTTCTGAAGAAGGGTCTAGGCCCAAAACGTCAGCTTTCCTGCTCCTCTGATGCTGCTTGGCCTGCTGTGTTCATCCAGCTCTACACCTTGTTATAGCAGAGATGTACTACTGAGGCTTAATAAGGCTCTGGTCAGACCGTATTGTGAGCAGTTTTGGACCCCATATCTAAGGAAGGATGTGCTAGTGTTGGAGGGGATCCAGAGGACGTTTACAAGAATGATGCTGGGGATGAAGGGCTTGTCATATGAGGAGCGGTTGAGGACTCAGCGTCTGTACACGATGGAGTTTAGAAGGATGAGGGGGGATTTGATTCAAACTTACAGAATACTGAGAGGCCTGGATAGAATGGACGTGGAGAAGATGTTTCCACTGGTAGGAGAGACTAGGACCCCGGGGCACAACCTCAGAGAGAAGGGATGAGATGAGGAGAAATTTCTTCAGCCAGAGGGTGGTGAATCTGTAGAACTCATTGCTGCAGAGGGCTATGGAGACCAAGTTATTGAGTGTGTTTAAGGCAGAAATAAATAGGTTCTTGATTAGTAAAGGGATCAGGAGTTATGGGGAGAAAGCGAGAGAATGTGTTTGAGAAACACATCAGACATGATCGAATGATGGAGCAGACTTGATGGGTTGAATGGCCGAAATCTCATCCTATATTTTACGGCCTTATGGTACTTTTCATTCTTTCTAAAGCTGCAGTCTGTTCCTGATTCCAATACCATTGCTGGCCTTTTTACAAAAACTCACTGTAGGGTTGGATAAGGCGGGGATAAACTTTCCAACGTGACTCTCTGTGCCTAAGAAATGCTATGCACTACTTACCACTTCAGTTTTCGTACTTTTGTATCCGAGTTTCCAAATAATATTAAAAGTATACTATGAGCCTTCATCACAAGGAAAAAGATGCTGTTTTGGGGCCTACCCATCCAACTGTGTTAGACAAATCCCTGATGTTTGCTTGTAGGACTATTGGATTTTGAGCCCTGACTCAAATTGTATTTCTTGCTCCACCATAAAATCCTCCTTAGGTTGAAAACAGTCTGTTAATTCTTCGTCATTTATCCGGTCTCTTTGCAACAAGACCTGGACGAGATCCAGGTTTGGGCTGAAAAGCAGCAAGTAACATTCGCGCCACACAAATACCAAGCATGTCCAATAAATATGGAGCTGGAAAGGCACAGCTGGTCAGACAGCATCCCAGGAGCTGGAAAGTCAATGTTTCGGGCTGAAATCCTTTGTCCTGATGAAGGGTTTCAGCCTGAAACATTGACTTTCCTGCTCCTTGGACGCTGTCTAACCAGCTGTGCTTTTCCAGCTCCACGTTTATTGGCTCGAGCTTCCAGCATCTGCCGTCCTTATTGTCTCCTAATGACCATGTCCAACAAGAAACCATCACACATTTGACTTTCAATGGTGTTACTATTGCTCCAACTCCCACTATCAACTATTTAGGGGTTATCATTGACCAGAAGAAGAACTGGATGAGCCATATAAAATTGGCTACAAGAGCTGTTCAGAGACTAGGAATCCTGTGGTAACTCATCTCCTTACTGTCCAAAGCCTATCCACCATCTACAAGGCACAAATCAGGAGTGTGATGGAATACTCCCCACTTGCCTGGATGAGTGTAGCCCCAACAACACTCAAGACATTCGACACCATCCAGGACAAAGCAGGCCGCATGATTGACACTGCATTGACCACCTTCGATATTCACTCCCTCGACCACTGGTGCACAGTAGCAGCAGTGTGTACCATCTACAGCTAATAAACTGCAGAAATTTGCCAAGGTATCTTCAATAGCTCCTGCCCAAAGCCACGATCACTTCAATCTAGAAGGGCAAAGGCAATGAAGGAGTGGGAACACCACCACCCATAAGTTCCTCAACGAGCCACACACCATCCTGACTTGGAAATATATTCCTTCAGCTCCTTTGGTGTTGCTGGGCACAACTCCTGGAGCTATTCCCCCCACCCCAAAGACCAAACAGCACTGTGAGCATCCGTACACCCCAAGGACTGCAGAGGTTCAGAAGACAGCTCGGGAATACCTCTACCAAGGCAATTAGGCATGGGCAATAAATACAGGCCCAGTCCATAATATCTACATCCCACAAAGGAAAGAAAAATGCCAAATGACTATCAGGAATAAACAAGGGTCAAGATTTCATATTTTAAGACCTTTACTGTAACAAACAACCCAATATCAACATCAATCAAACATTATTAAACAAATGCATCAAACCAAAGAAAAGCTACTCATATTAGCTAATACATGCCCTCAGGACATAGTATACATTACCTTTACTGCATACCTCACTCAACTAGATGCATCCAATTTGAAGAATAAGTTACTTCCAGCTCTCCAACAGTCTCACTACTCCCTCACACTTGGTAGAAGTTTTTCATGATCTCTGTTCCACTCAGCCTGGGTCTTTACAATCGGGATTCCACCAGTAAAGCTCACCTCAGGCAACTCTAATTCCCTAAATCCTGTAGGTTCTGTCCCCTTTGTATCGAACAGAAAAGCATCTCTCATAAGCATCCTGCTTGTTTGTTATTGCAGAACAGTCCCTTCTCCATTATCTAGTAAACGTACTTGTCCTTTACCACTGGGCCCCTCAAGGCAGCTCTCCCTTTCTGAGTTACCATGTGTCGGGCCAAGAACTGGTACTTGCTTTCAATAAGCTTATGTGTAGCTTCAATTCCATAGTAACCAGACCACATATTCATGCCTCAATGTTTCTGAAATTCCTAATGTTATCGTAAATTAAACCGGTAAAGGGCAGTCACTGGTGTTTCCCTGATATGTTTCTCGACTCCATTCTCCTGCCTTCTCCCCGTAACCCTCCATCCCCATTACTAATCAAGGACCTCTCTATCTCAATCTTAAATGCACTCAATGACTTAGCTTCCACAGCCCTCTGCAACACTTTGTTCACTTTGTCACACTATCAGTAGCTTCTTCCATCACTTTATAATTTAATCCTGCATTTCTCTGGATCTACTCTCAATCTATTCTACATTATTCTAGTTCTGCTCCTGGTCTAAGGCTGCGCGGTTTGGGGTGCACAATCGGAATTTGGTCAGAGTGTCGCCTGTTGTATGTGATGTGAAATGACTACACTCCGAAAGGCCATACAGGTCCTGTTAGTGTGAATGTCTTTTCCACTAATTCTACCACCATAATCCTCATTCCTGTCTCCCTTATAAACTGAGCTTTTGACTAACAACGAGGCTCCTGAGCTTGTGAATCTAGCTTCTCTTTTTAATGGGGCACCCAGCGAGTCCACAACATAAGCAGAATCCTAACCACTGTCCTAGAATCACAGGAATTTGCCAGTGGGAAATATGGAACCATCTTCACACACCTCCAGTCAGAAAGTGAATCCAAGTTGACACCATCTCCACCCTGACTTTCTGATCCAGCATTGGACTTACTAGTGGCCCTCTCAGCCTGAGGGGTTAAGACATTAAAGAAAATACATCTGGACATTTGCTGTACTCCTTGCTGCTTGCTAGTCAGGTTTAAGTGAGACCTGGGTCTTTACATTGGGTGGATAATGTGGCCTGTTCACCCCTAGATCGAGATCCAACCAACACAATGCTCACATCTTCATCCAAAGATCAAAATGAAGTCTCTGGGTCCTAATTCATTCACTCAGTTCCACTATCCTGAACTTGTTGCTTCTAAACAGCTGAACAAACATGGGGGAGTTGGACAGATAGGACTCAAAGAATTAAAGAATTTATTCACAATTTCCCTTCACGACTCTCACAGCAAGCTTCAACATATCTTACAGTTTTGCCAGTGCATGTATTGAATGTAGTGCTATTATCAACAAACCAAAATCACAAACCCCAAAAAGGAAGGAAAACTTCACAATCGGTACCATTCGGAAAAGCAAAAGTTTGTTTTGGGTTGAAAAATGTCAGTCTGCAGGACCAGGAACTGGGCAGGCTCAGGGCTCAGGTTAGTGCCATTTTTGACATCACTGTCATGGAGAGAGCTGAAATGTGTCCTCTTTGAAATCGGCTCCTTCCTGCTCATGTAATTCCAGTTGTTCCAATTTGTCTGGTTTGTGGGTGATTTCATCTGGGGTCTTCAGGAACCTGTGTAAACAGATATGGTTAGGGGGGTCACACTCGGAGCTTTCAGTTGGAAACAGGCAGATGCGAGCTATGGGGTTGAAATACAGTCTAGGGAAAGGAGGAAAATTTCAGGGCAGTATACCGCAACTTTGGAACATTCATGAACAAAGAAAGGACAACAGTTTGAAAATACTATCAGCTCATCAATGCTGTTCCTTCCTAGTCCATTGTCCATGTCCCCTCCATCATGGACACTTCCCCATTTTATCATCCCACCCCCCCACAGTCCATGGACAATCACATATTAATTATGGAACAATTTTCCCCCAAATGGTTTGGTATGAGTGACATTTTTTTGTGGTAAGATGGGCGAGGTTGGATTTTTACTGCTTTACTGACAATGTACATGATCTCAGAGCCATTATGTTCAAGATAATCCTCACAGCAGAAGTGATCCCAAATCCGAGAACAGTAAAGAGCTAGTGAGATCCAGCAATCACCAGGACACCTTCCGAAAGTCACTGCTGCTGTGATTTCATCTTTGACCACGGAATTGCAACATTAAACACAATAATGTTCCTTACAAATACTTCCCACTATGAAAGCTACCAATCAAATGTGATGATGGTTCACTCCTCACTTTGAGTATGGCCCAGAGAGTTGTCAGCTTTCTCTCCCTATCCCTCCCAATGTGCTTCTTATTGCGTGGCTCCCAGCTTTCACTGTCAGATGAAACTGGTTGATAGATATCATGACAGCTGGTGCCAGTGTGATTGTAGCCTACATGTTCCCATTGTATGTTCCTGTTGTGAGGAGATGTGCCTTTAAGAGAGATTTGTTCTGTCCTGTTTCTCTTGAAGAGGAGTGTTATAATAAACCTCGCCGAGGTTTCTGCTCCATAGAAAGCAGAATAAATAGTTTTTAAGGTTTCTTTTTCGATTTGACAAAAGAAGCATGAGTGGGTGGAACCAGGCTTGCACAAACCCAGGATTTCAGTTTTGCTTTCAGTTGTTGAAGTTGGGATGTTGGGAGTTGAAGCTGCTAGATACAACTCTCTCGCTGCTGCTGCAGAAGTGAGTTCTCTCTCTGCTGCTAGATTCATTCTGTCAATGTTCCTTTACCTGGACTGGAGGAGATCGCAAGTGAGGGAATTTTGCTGAATTTGCCTTTGCCAAGGCTGTGTTTATGGGATGCTGCTATAGTGGAATAGTGGTAGTTAAATAATATATTGTTTTGTTAAGTATTTTGATAGAATTAAAGTTATGCAAATTCATTTTTTGTTTGTATTTTAACTGTGGTGTAAGGGTAAAGTGTTATTTGCTTAAAGCCTAGTACTTTGACCGACTGAATCACATCTGGAGCACAGCGCCTTACACCTACCTTTAAATAAAGATAAAAGTTAGGGTTTAGGCTATCTCCTTGATATGGTGTGATGACGTTTGGTCTGGTCTCTAATACTGTGCAAATCCTTCCTACCTGGAGCATGTATCTGGAAATAGCATGCAGAAAGTTCATTATGTTTTCACCATCTGTCTTTAACTGAAGAGCCAATTGAACAGGTGGATATTCGTGAACTATACCCAGGTAAGTTTCCTACATTGGTACCAACACATACGTAGAAAGCACACCCGGTGAGTGTTAACCTACTCGTTTAGGAGGCCGGGTAACTTGCATAATCTTTAAATCAACTAAAGCAGTGTATAATCCCTCAAGCCTATTAGAAACTCATGGAGATGTCTAGATTGAAAATCTGATTTAGTACATTATTGTTAGCCGAATGTGGACATCTCCCTCATATCTCAAAGATATTTTTACTTGAAGCCTTTTCCAATACAGATTGAAGACTGGAATGCTTTCGGTTTATTATTGCTCACTGTGTGACAGCTGCGATGTTACTGGGGGAGTGAAGAGATGTTGGGTTTTAGTGAGGTGTGGTTCACTCTGGTCTCAGACTCAGAAGATTGTGAAATCATGGAGCCCACCAGGGCTCGAGCACAGAAATGAAAACCTACCCTCCAGTGGAGCACTGAGGGGGTGCTGCACTGTTGCAGGTGCCATCTTTTGGAACAGAAGGTGAACTTAGGTCTTGGCTGCCCTGATGGGTGAATGTAGAAGTAGCCACAGCACTATTTCAAAGATAAGCAAGGCGAGTTTTCCCAGGCAATATACACATACAAATACACATAACTGCTCATTATCACATTGCTGCATAAATTTGTTTCCTACATTTCAACAGTGACCACACTTTAGAAGGATTTCATTGGCTGGGCATCCTGCAGTTGTGAAAAGTGCTATATATAAATGCAAGTCTTTTGAAAGGAGGGTTCAGTTGTTAGGAGCTAGCTCTGTCCCACACGATCCTGCCAGTCCAATCCCAGCCTATTGCCCAAGGTTTGGTGTGCATGTTTTACTGAATCATGCAGCTCCATTTCCTAATTTACAGAGAGGACGTCTGAGTGAGAATGGGAAAGGATTACCTGGGCAAAAAATGTAACTGTGACCCGATGGTTACTGTGACCCCGAACACTCGGTAAAGACGGTGAGGCTTACCTGAAGATCAGTTTCTGGCCGGGCTCCTTTCTGATGATGTTCAGTTTATAATAGTGCCGTAGAGCTCTTGACATTTTCTCGTATGTCATATTCGCTCGGTTCTGAGTGGAAGCGGAAACAAAATCTTTTTAAAACAGAGAAACAGGAAGACACACTGCCCCAGGTAACTCAGAGGCACACCCTATATCAAGCTCTCCAGCAGGTTCTATTAACAGAGGGCCAAACTGTGGCTTGTATTGCGTGGAGTTCTTTAGGAAGGTAGGAGCCCAGTGCAATAACTTCTTCAGACTTGATAAAGATACAGGACAAGGCCATTCAATCCCTCAAGCCTACTTTGTCACTCAGTTGGAACCCTGACTCCATTTTCATGTCTAGGTTTCACATTCCTTACATCCTTCCTAAATAAAAAAATTAATTTCAGTGCATTTACACTAGTGATCGCGTATACTACTCTACCCATCAATTTCATCTCCTTCCAAGGTTCCTCCTTCCTCTTGCATCCACTCACTCGAGGTAGCAGTACAGCAAAACAGAGTTTGGAGGGTGTCCTCAACTTTGACTCTAAACCTCAGAGTCTCAGTCATCAGGGCAAACATGGGCATAGAAATTTGCTGCTGACTGCTACCCCTCAGCTGGTGAATCAGCCCTCCTCCATTTTGAACACGATGTGGTAGAAGCACACATGATGGTGGTGGCACACAACGTACTCAATGTGGCAATTTCAATGTCCATCACCAAGACGGACTTATAGCACCATGACTGACCAAGTCCATGGACTGGGTCTGCGCGAGGTGGTGACATAGCCAACCAAAGGGGAAATCTGTTTGACCTTGTCCAGTCGCAGCAACATCTGCCCATTACAGCACTGGCAGGAGTGACCACAGCACTGTCCTTGCGGAGACCTTCTTTACATTGAGTATACCCTATCACAATGCTAAATGTAATCATTCCAGAGAAGATCGAGCAACTGAAGACTGGGATTCCTTTAGGTACTGAGAGCCATCGTCATATTCAACAACAATCTGTAACCTCATGCCCCTGTATATCCCCCACTCAACCATTACCACCAGACCAGGGGATCAACCCTGGTTCAATGGAGAGTGTAGGAGCACATGCCAGGAGCAGCACAAGGCATACCTAAAACTGAGGTGTCAACCTGGTGAAGCCACCAAACAGGACCTGCTTTCAGGCAAAACAGCATAAGCAAGTGACAGACAGGGCTAAAGGATTAAAACCCGACTGGGATCTAAGCTCTGTGGTCCTGCCACATCCAGTCATGAACAGTGATGGACAATTAATTTACTAGAGGAGACGGTTCCCCAAATATCCCCATTCTCAATGAGGGAACAGCCCAGCACATCAGTGCAAAAGATAAGACTGAAGCTTTCACAGCAATCTTCAGCCAGAAGTGCTGAGTGGATGATCCATCTTGGCCTCCTCCAGCGGTCCCCAGCTTCGCTGATACCAGTCTTCAGCCAATTCGATTCACTCCACATAATATCAAGAAACAGCTACATGATGATGCTGTGACTTTAAGAGTTATTTTGTCCTGGCTTTTATTAAGAGAGATTAAACAAGACGTGTTGAGCTGTCTTTAAGAAAGTAAACAGCCTGTGAGGCCTTGAGTTTTTTTTGAAGTTGGAACAATAGAGGCAGCCTGGCTGGGTGTGGCCAGCTCTCACAGACCAAGCTTTCTCATGTTTTGTTTTTGTTTTTAGGTTTAGCTATAAGCAGTTGCTGTTGTGGGCTTGAAGAAGTCATGTTGCGTTTTTACAGGATGGATATTGGTGAGGGCTCTTCTGGAATACAGTGTCCAGTTTTAGTTGCCTGATTAAAGGAAGGATATTATTAACCTGGAAAGGATTCAGAAGAGATTTACCAGGATGTTGCTGGGTATGGAAGGTTAGAGCTATAAAGAAAGGCTGGGACTTTTTCTACTGGAGCACAGGGAGTTGAGAGGCGACCTGATAGAAGTCTATAAAATAATGAGAGATACAGATAGAGTTAATGGTAGTTGTCTTTTCCTCAGGATGAGGGATTTCAAGACTAGGGGACATATTTTTAAAGTGAGAGGAGGGAGATTTAAAGAAGGCCTGAGGAGCAATTTTTTTTACATAGAGGGTAGTTTACATGTGGAAGGTACTTCCTGAGGAAGTGATGGATGCAGGTATAATTACAACATTTAAAAAGAAATTTGGATAGGTACATGAGTAGGAATTATTTGGAGGGATATGGGCAAGCAGGTGGGATTATTTTAGTTTGGGATTATGGTGGGCATGGACTGCTTGGACCAAAGGGTCTGTTTCCATGTTGTATGTCTCTTTAAGTAGAAGTTTTTTTTTTCCATCTCTCAGTTACAACTAGAAGCTGGGGTTTCTCTCTGCTGCTACCTTACCTTTGAGACAAATCTATTTTTCTGAATTTGCCTTTTTGCCAAGGCATATGTTTATGAGACGTTACTATAATGGAACAGTTAATTAGTAATAGTTACTGAATCTAATAGAATTACATTATTCTAAATTCTTCTTTCTCTGGTTTTATTTTAACTATAGTGTTTAAATAAATTGTGTTTTGCTTAATGCTGCATAGTTTGACCAATCACATCGAATCTGGAACAGGGCACTTCACATTTGCCATTAAAAATGTGAAAAAGTTAGGGTCTAGGCTACCTTCTTATAATATTTTGAGGGGGTCTGGTCTGGTCAATTACAACTAGAAGCACTGGACATTGCAAAGGCTACAGGCCCTGACAATATTCCGGCAATAGTACTGAAGACTCGTGCTCCAGAACTTGCTGCTTCCCTTAGCCAAGCCGTTCCAGTACAGTTACAACACTGGCATCTAACCGACAATGTGGAAAATTGCCCAGGTATGTCCTGTATATAAAAAGCAGGACAAATCCAACCCGGCCAATTACTGCCCCATCAGTCTCCTCTCGATCATCAGTAAAGTGATGGAAGGTGTCAGTAACAGCGCTATCAAGCAGCACCTGCTCAGCAATAACCTGCTCAGTGACGCCCAGTTTGGGTTCCCCCGGGGCCACTCAGCTCCTGATCTCATTACAGCCTTGGTTCAAACATGGACAAAACAGCTGAATTCCAGAGGTGAGGTGACAGTGACAACCCTTGACATCAAAGCTACATTTGACTGAGTGTGGTATCAAGGAGCCCTAGCAAGACTGGAATCAATGGGTACCAGAGGGCAAACTCTCTGCTGATTGAAGTAATACCCGGCGCATAGGAAAATGGTTGTGGTTGTTGGAGGTCAGTCATCTCAGTTTCAGGACATCTCTGCAGGAGTTCCTCAGGGTAGTATCTTAGGCCCAACCATCTTCAGCTGCTTCATCAATGACCTTCCCTCCATCATAAGGTCAGAAGTGGGGATGCTCCCCGATGATTGCACAATGTTCAGCACCATTCGCGACTCCTCAGATACTGAAGCCGTCCATGTTCTGGACAATATCCAGGCTTGGGCCTACAACTGGCAAATAACATTTGCACCACAAAAATGCCAGGCTATGACCATCACCAATAAGAGACAACCTACCCACTGCCCCTTGACATCCAATGGCATTACCATCCCTGAATACCCCACTGTCAACATTCTGGGGTTACCACCGACCATGAATTCTACTAGGATCACTAAATAAACACAGTGGCTACAAGAGCAGGTCAGAGGCTATGAATACTGCAGCGAATAAATCACCTTCTGACTCTCCAAAGCCTGTCTATCATCTATAAGGCACAAGTCAGGAGTGTGATGGAATACTCCCCACTTTTCTGGATGGGTGCAGCTCCAAGCACACTCAAAAGGCTCAACAGCATCCAAGTCAAAGCAGCCCGCTTGATTGGCCCCATATTTACCACTTAAAACATTCACGCTCTTCACCAGTGACGGCCAGTGACCACACTGAGTATATGTGACCAAGGCTCTGTCAGCAGCACCTTCCAAGTCCATGACCTCTACCATCTAGAAAGATGAGGGCAGCAGGTACATGGGAACACCAAAAATGCGTGTTCCCTTCCATACGCCATCCTGACCTAGAAACATATTGCTGTATATTCAGTGTCACTGGATCAAAATTCTCTGCTCCTGACACACCAAGGACTGCAATGATTCAAGAAAGTGGCTCCAACTTCCAACATCACCTCCACTAGGGCAATTAGGGCTGGGCAATCAATGATTCAGTTAACTAGCAGAGCAGACTCAACAGGGAATGGGTATTATTGTTCCATTGCTATGGGCACTTTGGATGACCTTAAGCTAACACAATGGTTCCCAATGAAAAGCATTTGTTGAAGACACAAATGGTATCCAGGTGAGGTTTATCAATGAAGATTTGTAACTTTAGATTGAAAGCCAAGCGAATGTCTCTTTCCCAAAGAGAGGCCAATTTGTGTCGAGACAGGATTCCCTGGCCAGAAACTGTAAGCTGCTCACCTTGTGATTTCCCCAGAGTCGCGCCAGTCCGTTGGGGTCAACAACACGGAAGATCTTGGACTCTTTGTCTTCCCACTTGATGTACTGCTCATATCGACTGTCAGAGAGTAGCTGATAAACATAGTCCCACAGCAGCCTGCAATCTACACAGGAATCAGTCTCATTAGGGGTTAACATTAGCAGCAGCTAGGTCCTCCTGCAACCTCCCTACAGCCCCAGGTTGGTGAAATACATCGCATCTCTGCATGTTTAATCTTGGTCATTCTCATTGAGTACCTGCACACCGGGCCTCCTCATCTCCGTTCATCTTCAAAAACCCAACCATTATTTCATTATTTATCGCATCTGTCTCTGTTCCTCATTATTTGATGGACATTCACGATGGGCCTTGTGAAATTTCACAAATCAAACCAACTTCACACTAAGTCACGTATTCAGATACACTTTTGGGTAGCTGACCAAAGGCCAAAGAGGTAGCTTCAAGGAGCATTGGAAAGGAGGGAAAAGAGGTGGAGAATTTACAAAGGGAATTCCAGAGCTTAGGGTCCATGCCACTGAAGGAATGGCTGCCAACGATGACCAATTAAAACCGGGGAGAAGAAAGAGGCCAAAATGAGAGAGCATAGAGATCTAAGGGTGGTGGGGCTGGATGGCATCACAAACATTGAAAAAGCAAGACCATTGGGGGATTTCAAAACAAGGATGGAAGGGACTTGGTGGAATTCAGGTAGGAGAAAGGAGAGTTTTGGAGGACCTCAAGTTTAGAGAGGGTAGAATAGGAGAAACAAGTGTGTTGGAGTAGTCAGATCTGGATGTCACAAAGGTACAATTAAAGATTTTAGCAGCACATGAACTAAGGTAGGCCATGTTTTTGTGTGATGTTACAGGTCCTAGGAATGGCGCCATAGACAGGTCATTCACCTCAGGGTCAAACGTGAGACTAGGGTTGTGAATAACCTGATTCAATGTCTCAGAGACGCTAGGTGGCAGAATTTGTCAGGAGGAAGATACCGAAATACATTTGAAACCAAGAATCCCACCCCGAACCCAGCATTTTTCATTTCTATGGCGGAGAGTGGGGAGGCTGTGGGTGATGTTGGAAGGTGCTTCCTACGTATGTGGTTCCCAGGGCGGTTAAACGACAGACCGTCTTCACTCAAGTCAGATTTTAGAATCCCTGGCGTCTCAAACCTGGAATGTTTGGGGGTGGGGGCCAGCCGTAGGGATTAGAGGAGGAAATAGCAGGACTATTGTCAGAGCATTCCTCCTGGGCAGCCTTCCTCCTCACCTCTTCCCATGTCAGCTGACCTCTAATCCAGCCCCTCCCACCACCACCACCACCACCCCTCCCCCCCCTCCCACCACCCACCTCCCCCCTCCAACACTCTCCCAGACTGACCCAAAGCGGCGATTGTGGGTAATAATATTTACAGGTCCCGTTTGCTGAAATGGGAAATCTGCTGCCTCTGAGCATCTGATTCAGGAACAAAACCCAATGGCCTGATATTTTCTGATATTTAATTCAATAATGTGAATAATTCAAAATGTATTATAATGTGATTTGGATAAATGTGACATTATCCACTTTCATAGCAAATCACAGAATTTAGATCATTATCTGATGATGGATTGAGAAAGGGGGAAGGTTCATTGAGACCTGGGTATCCTTTTACATCAATCACTGAAAGTAAACATTGCAGGTACAGGGCCTTGGTGACACCACACCTGGAGCATTGTGTGCAGTTTTGATTTCCTTATCTAAGGAGGGTACAAAGGGAATGCAATGGAGATTTACCAGACTGATTCCTGGGATGGCAGGATTGACAAATGGAAAGAGGTTGAATCAATTAGAACTAAATTCACTGGAATTTAAAAGAATGAAATGGGATCTCATAGAAACCTATAAAATTCTAACAGGACTAGACAGGGTAAATGCAGGAAGAATGTTCTCCAAGGTCGAAAAATATGGGGTACATAGAACAGTACAGCACAGGAACAGGCCCTTCAGCCCATAATGTATGCGCTGACTATGATGGCATTGTAAAGTAATCCTATCTACCTGATCATGGTCCGTATCTCTGTTTCCTGCTGCTCCTGTATTTATCTAAATACCTCTGAAATGTTGCTATCATATTTGCTTCTACCACCACATCCTCTGGTAGGATGTTACAGGCACCTAGCACTCTCTGTGTAAACAAAAACTTACCTCGCACATCTCTTTTAAACTTCACACCTCTCCCCTTAAACTTTTGCCCCCTACTGTTTGACATTTACACCCTTGGGAGAAAGACTCAACTTTCAACGCTCAAACAAAAACAATTGAGTTTGCCCTACCTATCCTTATAGCTAATGGCAACATCCTGGTCAACCACTTTTGCACTCTCTCCAAAGTCTCCACATCCTTCCAATAGTGTGATGACCAGATCTACACACGATATTCCAAATGTAGCCGAACTAAAGTTTTTTTACAGCTGTAACCTGGTAGGCCATTCAGGAGTGAGAGGAGGAGAAATTTCTTCACCCAGAGAGTGGAGCACCTTGGTATTCTCTGCTGCAGAAAGGGAGGACAAAACAATGAGTGTTTCCAAGGAGTTAGATACAGTTCTTAGGGCTAGAGGGATCAAAGGTATAGGGAGAAAGTGGGACGGGGGACTGAGTTGGACGATCAGCCATGATCATATTGAATGGTGGTGCAGGCTTCAAGGGCTGAATGGCCTATTCCTGCTCCTATTTTTCTAATGTTTCTGTGTTTCACAGCAGATCATTCTGTGAGAGATGAACAAGTAATGTGAGCCCACAACAATGTTTTCTGTCAGTGATGACAGGATTCAAGAAAATCAGAAGCAGATGGAGCCAAAGCAGAAATGCGAATGAGAATAAGAGATTTGGAAAGAAATTGTGAGAAAGAAGGGGAGAAAATTGGAGACGGATCATTTAAATTGCTTTAAATGGGCTGGGAGCTTCACAGGTATAGCCAGCATTAGCTGTCCATCCCTAATTGGCTACCCCAGTGACTCGAGGGAAAAAAACACATTTACTTTCATACAGTACAATCCATCGTCTCAGGATGTCTCAAAGTGTCATTACTATTGCACAGTAGGAATTGTGGCAGACACTGTGCACAGCGAGATCCTGCCATCAGTAACACAAACAACCAAGTAAACTGATTTATAGAAATGGTTGCAGAATAAGAACTGGCCTCGCTCTTCAGTGTAAAGTGTCACGGGATCATTTGGATCCACCTGGGAGAGGAAATGGAGCATTCGATCCAAAACACTGCAGCTCCCTCACTGAGGTCACAGGCCAGACCCTGGGACCAAAACTTGTGGCCTCTGACTGAGAGAACGAGTTCCACAGAGCCACGGGTTACCAGGGCTGATGTTATTTATCCATTGTTGGCTGATCACCAAGCTCAATCATGCCTTTTGATGATTATTTTTTATTTCTGGGTGGCAGACACAGGTTGATAACACAGTGTGGAGCTGGAGGAACACAGCAGGCCAGGCAGCATCAGAGGAGCAGCAAAGCTGACGTTTCGGTTCGGGACACTTCTTCAGAAATGGGGGAGTTCCTCGGATGCTGCCTGGCCTGCTGTGTTCCTCAAGCTCCACACTGTGTTACCTCTGACTCCAGCATCGGCAGTTCTTACTATCACAGGTTGATTGGTGTTGGGAACGCTGGCCACGATCCTGAGCTGGGCCAATAGCTCAGAACGAGCAATGATCCTGGGCGTCCCTGGTTCTAATAGCTTGGTATTGGATCATGCTTTTGCAAAATTAATCCTCACTCTCACATAAACGCAAGAAACAAAGTTACTGACATCCTGTTCATCAAATGGACATGAAACAGCTCAGTATATTCGGAAGCCTCACTTGCTATCTTCCCTGTAGCTGGAGCTTGCTGTGCCGAAAGGAGTGAGCCTGTCTCGACGTCCCTCTTGCCTTCTGACCTGTTGGAGAGGTTCAGTGGTTCCTCCCAGTGACCGTTGCGGAAGGCCTCAGTGTTGTTCAGCTTACTGCTGGCAATCCACACCGGTGAGCTCACCGTACCGGCAGATCTTGGGCACTGCATGATGCTCACAATTCGAGGCATTGTGCTGTCTAAAAAGAAAAGAAACTTCAAATGCAGGCTCCTTCAAGGGCTCGGGAGAAGATGCGACAGTCATATGCCTCACTAGCTGGAGGATATTTGTAAATACTCACAGTAAAAAAGGTTCTGAAGTTTTGTTACATTAAAAGCTGACATATATTAAAAATAAGATAAAATAAACAGGGATAATTAGTTACTAATTAACCCTGGGATGGCAGGACTGATTTATGAACGGAGAATGGATCAATTGACACAATATTTGCTGGAGTTTAGAAGAATAAGGGGGATGTAATAGAGGCCTTCAAATTTCTAACACGACTGGACAGGCTAAATGTAGCGGCGGTGGGGGGGGGCGGGGAGGGGGATGTTCCTGATGACCGGGGAGTCCAGAACCGGGCCATCACATTTTCAGGATACGGGGTGAGTCATTTAGGAGTGAGATGCGGAGAAATAGCTTCACCCAGAGAGTGGTGAGCCTGTGGAATTCTCTACCACAGAAAGCAGCTGAGGCCAAAACATTGAATGTTTTCAAGGAAGAGTTAGACATAGTTCTTATGGCTAAAGGGTTCAAAGGGTATGGGGTGAAAATAGGAACTGATCATAATCAATGGTGCAGCAGACACAAAGGGCCAAATAGACTACTCCTGGTCCTGTTTTCTGTGTTTCTATGAGATCAACATGAACCCTAACATGGAAACATAGTTGAGATCTCGAGAAAGCATTTATAGGATCAAAATAATACTGATAAACAAACAAACTAAAAATGGCAATATGTCAGGGCTGCACATGTGGGAAGTTTTTTTTTTAACTTCACTCAGGGGATGTGGGCATTTATTACTCCTCCTTAGATGCCCCTTGAGAAGGTGGTGGTTAGCTGCCACCTTGAACCGCTGCAGCCCACCTGCTGTAGACCTACAGTGGCCTTAGGGAGGGAATTCCAGGACGTTGACCCAGCAACAGTGAAGGAACGGCAATATATTTCCAAGTCAGGATGGTGAGTGGTTTGGAGGGGAACTTGCACGGGGTGGTGTTCCCATGTACCTGCTGCCCTTGTCCTTCTAGATAGAAGTGGTCGTGGGTTTAGAAGGTAGGAGAGGGACCTGGTGAAAATGAACTAAGCCTGAAGATATAAGAATTAGGCGATCAGAGTAATGGTTAAACTTGCGAACAGTGATAACATAAAGTGTCAAAGAACTAATGAATTATAAAACAATAGGACAACTAAAAACAGATTAAACAATGGTGAAAGATGAATCAAACTGGACAGAAATGTGCACAGAGTCCAAACTTAAACAGGTGAACACTGCCAAAACACCAGGAAGACTCTGCACTGTAGCAGTAGCAACTTAAAGATGGCTGTGTGACCTGTTGACATACAGATCACTGGTTATAACCTGATCAGCCAGGGAAGGAAAGGGAAAAGGGATTCTGGGGGCTAGATTACAGAACGGCAGGAGAGAAAAAAGAGTGACATAACTAAGAGCAGGTTAGAAACAGAATTGCAGATGTTTGGAAAAAAGGCAAGGGGATGGTCATGCTAAAAGTGGTTACAACAGAATAGCTAATCGTGGAAAGGAAATCAGAGATAAAATATTAAGCAAAAGTTATGAAATTAGTAAAGGGGACAGACAGCAGTAAAAGGAGATGTAATTATCCCAAATTAATTGGGAATATGATGTAGTAAAGGGGTACAGCGTCTCCTTCCTTACCCTGTAGGTAAAAAGCCCAATGAGAGAGAGAGAGCACTGCTGGATCCAGTGAAGAAAATTGAACCTGAAGAGATAAGAGAAGTCTTTGTAGCGAAACATCTAGGCAATAGCAATCATAACAATCACAACACAAGGAGGTTTAACATAAAGACAGAGAAAGACCAAGCCAACACCAATAAATTGTCGGGGAGGGGCCTGATTATAGGAGGTTGAGAATGAAATGAGAGAAATAATTTATAAAGATATACTCCCAAACACAGGCAGGAGAGCAGTGTGCAGAATATTTAACATAGTAGTTATTAGCGGCCAAAGAAAAAAAAACCTCACTAAAAATGAAGACCAGACTACCCAGGTATAATACACCATGGATAAATAACAAAATATGTGAAATTGAAACTACAGGAAAAAAGACTGACAACACAGGAGAAGATAACAAAAGGATATTTGAGAAGGTTAGAAAAGAAGTCAAGAAATCTATTAAGAAGACACAACGCAACTACAAAATTAAATAACTATCAATATTAAAAGTATTTGTAATGAGTTCCGTAGATATATATACACATGATAAAAATAAAACTAGGATACAGATAGGCTCACTAAAGCTACACATGACAAAACATTCAGTTAGTGGTAGAGAAATGACAAAAATATTAAATAATTGAGAAAAGACAAAGATTTCCATTCACTTGGTGCTTTCCATGACCAATGGACTTTGCAGCCAATAAAGTAGAGCTGCTATTCGAAGGTAGAAAATATGACAGCCAATTTGCAAATAGAAAGCTCCCACAAACAACCACGTGACACTGAGCAGACAATCTGTCTTTTGTGGTGTTGATTAAAAAGGAAAATACTGGTGACAGCATCAGTGGTAATATTCCTGTTATTCTTTGAAATGGAAGCCCTCATGCTCACCCAAGCTGGAAGATGGGAGCTCACCCAAATGTACAGCACCCCCTCAGTACTGCACCAGAGCAATGACAACTTTGTTTTTTGTCCCCAGGCCCTGCAGTGAACCCAGCGAGTTAAGTGCAAGTGTGCTACTGACAGAGTTACAGAGACTAACATTTTGGATGTGACTTTAGAAGGAACAATTTTAAAAAAAAATTATAGACATTTAATGTAGAAAGGGACAAAATAGTAGACGAGAAATCAAATCTAAGACACTGGTTCTGCTGAATTGTACATAGCACATTAAATCAAGACACAACAGGAGCATCATTACATACATTTATTACTAAATCAGTAAAGCATCTGTGCCAGAGTGACCTCTAATATGAAATTTTTAGACGTAGAAAGCGAGATAAAACAAGTTTTAAGTCAGCTAAATACTAGTGCTTGGAAAATCATGGAATCCATGAATAAAAGATGTATTCAAGAAAATATCCTGGAGCTGAATAGTAATGACGAATAGTCAACACACATTGTGCTTAACTTAATTTACTGAAAGAATGAACAAGGCTAATGTTGAATACATGATAGATGAGGATTTTCAAAAATCATTTAATGGTAAGCTGGTAACTGGAATGAGCACATGTGGAATAAGTGAACAAGTAGCAGAATAGATTGCAAGCTGACTATTGAACAGATAACAGTGAAGGAGAGTCAAAAGCAGTTACTGTGATAGGTTTAGTTAATGTAGATAAGAAATGCCACAAAGTACAGGAAGATATTAATAACTTCAGAATGGACATGTAACTGGCAAATGAAAACAAACATAGCTATATGTGAGGTTATACATTTTGATATCAAGAGTAAGAAGGCTGTGCATTCTTTAAGAAATATGTTTCTAAATGGGAGAGAGGGGAATGAGGCATCTAAGGGAACACAACGTATTCAAAAAAAAACAACCCCCAAAGAACTGCAGGTGCTGGAAATCAGAAGTTGCTGGAAAAACTCAGCAGGTCTGGCAGCATCTGGAGAGAAATCAGAATTAACATTTTGGGTATTGACACTTCTTCAGGACTAAAAACAAAAGTTACTCAGGTCTTTTCTAGAGACAAAGACTTGAAAAGCACAGAGGTTTATGTTGTGTTCTGTGTGGAGCCTTGGTTAAACCACACTTAAAACACTGGAAACAGCTCAGGTTTCCATAATCGAAAGAGGATATAGAGCATTATACCCAGAATATTGTACCCAGCAGGAAACAATGAACGGGTTGAAACTCTTTTCTCTAGGGAATAGAAGGTGCTGGGATGAGCTGCTAAATTGAAGATTTAAAGGGTCTGATGGAATAGGAAAGGCCAGAACTAGAATCCTTAAATATTAGATAGTCACTAACAGCTCTAATAGGAATTTGGGAGAAATATCTTTACCAAAGAGCATTGAGAATGTGGAACACACAACCACGGAGATTGGTCAATATAAGTATATAGATGCTTTTAAGTATCAGCTAGATGAAAGACAAAGGGACTGAAGAAGATATTGATGGGAATAGATGAATAGAATGTGATATGAAGCATAAGCACTGGATGGGCTGGTTGCTGTGCTGTAAATATTTTGTAACCAGAAACTCTTTATAGAAATTGTTTCCCACTGGGGACATGTTCATACAGGGAATCAAAATCCCTTTGATGTTGGTAAAAACCCTTCTATATTGGGACTTTTACCATCATGCATCTCTTTAAGATAACGAGATGAGAAGAAATAGGAACAGGATCACACCATTTGGCCCCTTGAGCCTGCTCCATCAATCAATAGGATCATGGCTGATCTGGCATTCGTCATGTCCACTTTCCTGTATCTTTCCCATAACCCTCAATTCCCCAACTGATCAAGAATCTTATTATCTCAGCCTTAAATATACACAAGGAGTTCCAAAGAATCTCAACCCGCCGAGAAGAAATTTCTCCTCACCTCCGTCTCGGATTGGCACCTTCAATTCTGAGACTATTCCCTCTGGTTCTAGACTTTCCCATGAAGGGATACTTCCGCTCAGCTAAGAATCCTATATGTTACAATAAGATCCCTCTCATTCTTCTAAACTCCAGTGAGTAGAGTCCCAACTCGATTAATCTTTGCTCATAAGACAAGCCCCCCCAAACCAGAGATCATCGAGATGAACATTCTCTGAACTGCCTCCATGAAATAATATTTTTCCTTCAATAAGGGAACCAAAACGGCTCTCAAAACTCCAGATGCGGTCTCACCAGCACCTTGTACAGTTGCACTAAGAATTCCCTACTCTTATACACAAACCTCCTTGAAATACAGTACTGTACTGTGCTAACTTTCTGTATTTTGTGTACAGTACCTCCAAGTCCCTTCGTGTTGCAGCTTTCTCCAATTAGATAACATTCTGTTCTTTTGCTCTCCCTTCCAAAATGAACAACTTCACATTTTCTCACATTATACTCCATTTGCCAACGTTTTGCCCACTTACTTAACCTATCAATATCACTCTGTAAACTGTCTGTATCCCCTTCACAACCTGCCTTTCCACCTATTTTTGCATCGTCTATAAATTTAACTCCAAACATTCACTTCCGTCCTCCAAATCATTGACATAGATTGTAAACAGTTGATCCCTGTGGAACTGCACTGGTCACAGGTCACCAACCTGAATAAAGAGCCCCTTATCCCTGCGTGTTGTTTCCTGCCCATGAGCCAATTCTCTATCCATGCCAATACATTACCACCAACGCTGTGGGCTCTTATCTTATGAATTAACCTATTGTGAGGTACTTTATTGAATGCCTTCTGGAAGACCAAATACAACACATCTACTGGTTCCCTTCTATCTACTATGGTTGAGACTTCCATGGTAAACACTAAAATTAATTAGACGTGATTTCCCTTTCATGAAGCCATGCTGACTGCTTGATTAGATTATGATTTTACAAATGTTTTGCTATCACTTTCTTAACAATCAATTCCAATACTTCTCCAATGATAAATGTTAGGCTATTTGGCCTAAAGTCACTGTTTTCTCTGCCTCCCCATCTTTTTGAATAGGGCTGTCACATTGCCATTTCCCAATCCTTCTCAGAATCCAAGGATTTTCGGAAGATTACATCCACTACCTGTAGCTACTTCTTTTAGGATCCCAGGATGCAAGTAACCTGGGCTGGGGGGATATCTGTCTTTAGCTCCAGGAGTTTGTCTAATACTGTTTCTTTAATGATGGTGACAGCACTTAATTCTTCCCTTGTATTATTTAATATTGATGGCATGTTCAAAGTATCTCCCACCATAAAGACTGATGCAAAATCTGTTTAACTCCTCTGCCATTTCCTTTGTTCCCCATAACCATCTCCCCAGATTCATTTCTAACAGGTTTCTGTTCACTTTGACCTCTCTCTTTTTCATATATATTTTAAGAAGCTCTAATTGTCAGTTTTAATATTACTTGCTAGGTTGTCCTCACAGTTCATTTTGTCTCTCTTTATCATCTTTTCAGTTCTTCTTTGCTGGATTCTGAGTTTATCCCAATCTTCAGAGTTTTTGCTGACTTTTGCCTCCTTATATGATCTTTTTTCTTCAATTTTATCTTCTCCTTAGTTAACCATGATTAGTTTATCCCTCTCTTAGAACCTTTTATTAGGAAAATCTAACCATCATGGATCGCTTTTACTTAGACAGTCTCACTGTCAGGATCCCTTCTCACAAGACAGTCTCACTATTGAGGATGTGTTTATAGAGATATCTCACCATCAAGAGCCCTATTACAGAGGGAGATGGAACATTATAGAGAACATACACAGCAAGGTACTAAATTGAAAAGCAGAACCTCAAAGATCATAATTTCTGGATTATTACTGAGCTGCATATAAATTGACAAGTTAGAGAAATGAGTATATGACTGAAAGACTGCTGGGGAGAAGCAAGTGCTGGTACAGGGGAAAGTGTGGGTTATATACGTGGGAGGCAATGGCCTAGTGGTATTATCGCTGGACTGTTAATTCAGAGACCCAGCTAATGTTCTGCGGATGGTGGAATATGAATTCAATTAATATCTGGAATTAAGAGTCTAATGTTGACCACGATTGTTGGGAAAAACCCACCTGATTTAAGGAAGAAGACTGCCATCCTAACCTGGGCTGGCCTACATGTGACTTCTGACTCTCAGCAATGTGGTTGACTCTTAACTGCCCCTGCAGTAAATGCTGGCCAGCTAACGAAGCCCTCATCACATGAATGAATAAAAAAGAATTCTTGGGCCAGTGTTCTTGTGAATCACATACCTAGGGGAGTAGAAAGGGCTTTAAATTAAATAGTGGAGGCCAGGAATCAAATTTAGAAAGATGGGCTATATCAAAGACCAGAGGCAAAGTCAGAGAGGAAAATAGCAATACGGGAACGAGGCTCAGAGAACAGTAAAGAGGGGCAGAGAGAGTACACAAATACTCAAGACTGGATAATAGAAGAATAACAAAAAGACTAAAGGCTCAATATCTGAATGTGTTTAAAATTCAGGGATGTGGGGAGAAGCAGTGGGCACCATTGGCTGGGAGAGCAATTTCTCCCTCCACAGATAGCAGGAATTGCAGATGCTGGAGAATCTGAGATAACAAGGTGTAGAGCTGGATGAACACAGTAGGCCAGGCAGCATCAGAGGAGCAGGAAGGCTGACGTTTCGGGCCTAGACTGAAGAAGGGTCTAGGCCCGAAACGTCAGCTTTCCTGCTCCTATGATGCTGCTTGGCCTGCTGAGTTCATCCAGCTCTATACCTTGTTGTCTCCCTCCACAGATGTTGCCAGATATGCTGAGGTTCTGCAGCACTTTCCAGACCCTGCTGTATTTCACCCAGATACAACTCATACAGAGGCCACCTGCAGATGATGCAAAGAGCGAGCATTCGCAAAGTGAGAGCTGTTCCTATTGTTAAGTGATGGAGAGCAGAAACCAGTCTCTAAGATGGTGCTGCAGGAAGTCTGTGTTCAGGAAAAGTATCTTCAAAATTCTTTAATAAAATTTAATGCGCAGTATTGATAAATGGAGGCTGGTTGGTTCCACTCTCAGCCTCTCCCACCCCCACACTCCTGGTGCAGGCGTCTCCCCTCACTCCCACTCCTGGCCTTTGCCCCCTGCTCCCACCGTGGGCCCGCACCCTGCCCCCTGCTCCCACCACGGGCCCGGCCTTTGCCCCCTGCTCCCCCCACGGGCCCGGCCTTTGCCCCCTGCCCCCACCCCGGGCCCGGCCTTTGCCCCCTGCCCCCCCCCCACGGGCCCATACTCTGCCCCCTGCTCCTGTCGGTGGCACTGCTGCTGGTGGTTCCTGCAGCCTGTCCCATCCTGGCAGGCTGACATCACAGGCCATGTCTGTGCCAAAGTAGCAGCCATTTTGGCATTATAGATAACCGCTTCAATTCTGCTTTTGTACAAAGAGTCAGCAGGAAACTATCCGCTAACTCCATGTGTGGATGTAAATGACCGTTTGGTTTCGGTAAGGGTCAGTTGGTTGGTTGGTGCAGTGTTGAAGTGACCGTGCCCTTTGGGACATACCTGTGTGAACCTGGAACCTATGAAATGGCGCCATCTCTTCCCTTCCATCCATTGTGGTTCCAATCGATCGCACTTGAGACCGAGCTTGGAAGGTGGTCCCGTGGGATAGCGCAGAGATGTTAGAAACGTGTCCAGGCAGTTGGAATATTGTAGATGGCTCGTGGGTAACTAAAAGATTCAAGTGCAAGAGGTTATGTCTGGTCAGTGACTGCAGCACTATTTATAAATACAATTTATAAACACGTTATAAACATAATTTATAAATACAATAACTTCAAAGAAGCAAACAGTTCTTGGTTCCAAGATAATAATTAATTAACATTTCATATTGAAATGTCCATCTTAACCCAGTGAATGAACAACAACCATAAACTGTTTGCCCAGCAAAGCTCAACAGGTGGAATGACTGAGCCAATGGAAACTAGCTGAAATGTTCCAGATCTGCTCAGTGGTTAGCACTGCTGTCTCACAGCGCCAGGAGCGCAGGTTCGATTCCACACTCAGGCGACTCTCTGTGTGGAGTTTGCACATTCTCCCCGTGTCTGCGTGGGTTTCCTCCGGGTGCTCCGGTTTCCTCCCACAGTCCAAAGGTTTGGCATGCTTGCCTTCATTGCTCAGTCCTTTGAGTATAGGAGTTGGGAAGTCATGTTGAGCTTACACAGGATATTGGTGAGGTCTCTTCTGGAATACGGTGTCCAGTTATGGTCACCCTGTTATAGAAGAATGTTGTTGCAATGGTAACATGGTGGCTCAGTGGTTAGCACTGCTGCATCACAGCTCCAGGGACCCAGGCTCAATTCTACTCTCAGGCGACTGTCTGTGTGGAGTTGGCACATTCTCCTTGTGTTTGCATGGGTCTCCTCTGGGTTGGTGCTCCAGTTTCCTCCCACAGTCCAAAGACGTGCAGGTTAGGTGGATTAGCCATGGTGAATGCAGAGTTACAGGGATAGGGTGGGGGGGGTTGGGTCTGGGTGGGATGCTCTTCAAAGGGTCAGTGTGGACCTGATGGGCCAAATGGCCTACTTCCACACTGTAAGGATTCCATGATTCTACGATTAAGCTGGAGAGGGTTCAGAAGAGATTTACAAGGATGTTGCCGGGTATGGAAGGTTTGAGGTATAAAGAAAGGCTGGAACTTTTTTTCACTGGAGCATAGGAGTTTGAGAGGTGACCTGTTAGAAGTTTATAAAATAATCAGAGGTATAGTTGAGTTGATGGCCAGTGTCTTTTCCCTAGGATGGGGGATTTCAAGACTAGGGGACACATTTTTAAGGTGAGAGGAGAGAGATTTAAAAAACACATGAGAGACAAATTTTTTTACACAGAGGGTGGTTCATATGTGGAATGAACTTCCTGAAGAAGCGGTGCATGTGGATACATTTACAACATTTAAAAGACATTTGGATAAGTACATCAATAGGAAAGGTTTGGAGGGATATCAGCCAAGAGCAGGCAGGGACTATTTTGGTTTGGGATTATGTTTGGCATGGACTAGTTGGACCGAGGGTCTGTTTCTTGCTGTATGACTATGTGCAGGTTAGGTAGACTGGCCATGCTAAATTGCACATAGTGTCCAGGGAAGTGCAGGCTAGGTGGATTAGACATAGAGGGTGTAGCCTCAAAATAAGGGGAAGCAGATTTAGGACTGAGTTGAGGAGGAACTTCTTCACCCAAAGGGTTGTGAATCTGTGGAATTCCCTGCCCAGTGAAGCAGTTGAGGCTACCTTGTTGAATGTTTTTAAGGCAAAGATAGATTTTTGAACAGTAAAGGAGATAAGGGATATGGTGAGTGGGCGGGTAAGTGGAGCTGAGTCCATGGAAAGATTAGCCATGATCTTATTGTATGGCGGAGCAGGCTTGATGGCCAGATGGCCTACTCCTGCCCCTATTTCTGATGTTCTTATGATCCAGAGGTGACAACCAGTTCTGAAGCGGATTGCAGTTTGAAAAGAAGCAGCAGTAAATGAACAGACTGAGATAAAAAACTATTGACCTACGTTCTCTTTTTAAACTTCCCCACTCTCCTGACAATTGAGACTATTTTATGCACTTTTTTCCACATAATGTAGACATCAAATTGTCAAAGAACTGTCAAACTACCAAAGAACTCCTGAGTGTTTAAATCATTACGGGTTTACCTGTGGATCTCCAGTATGTAGCTACCTACAACATACAATGTATCAAATCTAAGTGTGTTAAATTTCATGTCCCATTCATCCAGGTGAGTTATCACATTCAAGTAGGTACTGGCAGAAAGAGTATTGTAAGCAGATTCACTCATAACTTTCAAAAGGGAATTACATAATATTTATAAAAGAAAAATTACAAGGCTATTCTTATAAAAACTCTGTGCTGTTAACAAAAGCACTAGGAATCAGTCAGTATATCTTACATTGTTCTCCTTGTTGTTTCAGTCATTTTGTAACAACAGTCATTTTGTAACAACAGTCTATGTTAGTGTTTAACCTTGACAATGTGCAATATATCACTTTATTCCCAATTCCTTTAGATACCCTGGCTAACTGATCCTCACATGTTGAATTTTGACAGGGACTTCTACAGTGTCACACTTTCTGTGCAATGGAAAACCTCTCCCGATTTCTGCCTTAAATCAAATGGCCTGAATTTCTGCTGACTCAGGATGACTTGGGGGCAGGACCCAATTCCAAGATTCACGCCAGCATTCCCCTTTCCTGTAATGTTTGAGTGTAGGACAAGGGTGAAGACAGGCCACCACCACCAGCCCTTCCTCTGTGGGAGCATCCACATGATGTTCTGCAGAAATTCACCAAAGATCCTCAGACAGCACCTTCCAAACCCATAACCACTTCCATCTAGAAGGACAAGGGCAGCAGATACATGGAAACACCACCCCGTGCAAGTTCCCCTCCAAGTCACTCACCATCCTGATTTGGAAATACACTGCTGTTCCTTCACTGTCGCTGGGTCAAAATCCTGGAATTCCCTCCCTAATAGCATTGTGGGTCAACCCACAGCAGGAGGACTGCAGCGGTTCGAAAATGCAGCTCACCACCACCTTCTCAAGGGGCAACTAGGAATGGGCAATAAATGCTGGATAGCCAATGATGCCCACATCAATTTTTAACAAGACAGCTTAGAAGCAGCTTTTCAGCACTTGCTGGTTCCATTGCATGAGTAAACATTTTAACAATCCCCATGAGTCTGTCTCTTTCACTCTCTGGACTCAGTTCACGGCCTGACAGAAGAGGGGTACCCCAGTTACAAGTGGCTTTGAAATGAACCACAGACTGAAATTGTTTAAAACGTTCAATTTAAAAGATCGATAGATATTTCGACTGCAACATTTTATTGTAAGGCACAGAATTTCCTTCATGGCAAAAATGGCAGAAGTTCTCGGAAATCCCAGGGAATGCCCCTGTACAGGGCATTTTTCATCTTCACGGGGCTGGGAGTGGAGTCAGCTGGGGATTTGGCTGTGCAGCCTCTAGTCCTGGGTGCATTTGATGAGGCAAGTGTCTGTACACCAGAGTGTGCAGATCAGGACCAGGTAAGAGCAGGTCAGGACCTCATTTGTATAACTAGGTACTTTTTTTTAGATCCGGTCCCAGGACACCTTTGGAAGAAGTGGAGTATGGAATCCTTATAGCAACAGATAAGGTAACCCTTTGAGAGATGCCAGGTGCCCTTTAAGACTATGTGGAAAAAAGTGCATAAAATAATGTAGACATCAAATTGTCAAAGAACTGTCAAACTACGAAAGAACTATCACACCACAGAAGAACTGCCAAACTGGTGAAGAGACCAGTCAAAGCTCCTGGTCTTTTAATCTTTTTCAAAAAAAAGTGTACAGAGTTAAAAATAAATAGTTTCCTGTTTCAATGTGATTACTACCAACTTGAGGATTTGCATTACTGGATTAGTACCGTCTAAAATGATTTTTCATATGACAGTGGGGTGATTTCGATTCCATAATTTGATAGGCACAAGTAGTTTTAGACTCTTTGATGTGTAACTTTGAATTTCAATTCTCGTTGTAGTTGAATTCAATTTTGTTTTTATGAAGTGAAGGAATTTGAGTTTAGTAAATGTATTTTAAACGAGCAGGAGTGTTTTTGCTAATATAGTGAAGTCTGAAATATATTTTGAGTAATATAAATTTACTTTCTTTTAAATTAGTACATGACACAAGAATAAGGGGGAAGGCAAATGATGAGGATAATACAAAGAGTTTGCTGAGGATGTAGACAGGTTAGGTTCGTACTTATCAACTGCAGCTCTGCCTTCAACACCACAATTCCATCCAAACTAATCTGCAAACTCCGAGACCTGGGACTCTGCTCCACCCTCTGCAATTGGATCTTCAACTTCCTGACCCGTAGACCGCAATCAGTAAGAATAGGCGATAACATCTCCCCCACCACAATCCTCAACACCAGTGCCCCACAAGGCTGAATATTCAGCCCCTTACTATACTCCCTATACACTCATGACTCTGTGCTCAAGCTTTGTCATAACTCTGTCTACAAGTTCGCTGACAACATGACTGTTGTAGGCCAGATCTCAAGCAAAGATGAGACAAAATACAGGAAAGAGATACAGTGCTTAGCAGCATGGTGTAAGGATAACAATCTTGCCCTCAACATCAGCAAAATGAAGGAGCTGGTCATTAACTTCAGGAAGCAGAGTGGAGGGCATGCCCCTGTCTGCATCAACGGTGCTGAGCTGGAGGTGGTCGACAGCATCAAGTTCCTGGGAGTGACGATCACCAACAATCTGTCCTCGTCCGTCCAAATCAATGCAAGGGTCAAGAAGGCACAACAATGCTTCTACTTTCTCAGGAGGCTAAGGAAATTCACCATGTCCACAGTGACTCTTACCAATTTTGATTGACGCACAATAGAAAACATCCTATCTGTGTGTCACAGCTTGGTACGGCAACTGCTCTGCTCAGGACCGTAAGAAACTACAGAGAGTTGTGAACACAGCCCAGAACATCATGCAAGCCAACCTTCCATCCAGTGCCTCAGGAAGGCAACCTACATCATCGAAGACTCCTCCCACCCCAGTTACAATCTCTTCCAACCTCTTCTGCAGGCAGAAGATACAGAAGCTTAAACACACGAAACAAAAGGTTCAAGAACAGCTTCTTCCCCACTGTTATTAGATTTCTGAACCTCAACTTTTAAATTGAATGTTGATCTCGCTCTTTGTGTGCCTTCTCTGCAGCCGTAACATTGTGCTCCTCACTCTGTGCTATTACCCTAATGCACTTTGTATGGTATGACCTGCCTGTACCGCACGCAAAACAAAACTTTTCACACTACCTAGGTACATGTGACAACAATAAATCGAATTAAATCAAATCAAATCAGGTTAAGGGTGGGCAAAAACTTGGCAGATAGAATATAATGTGGGAAAATGTGAGCCATGCATTCTGCCTGGAAGAATAGTGGAACTGAATATTATTTCGATGGAGATAAACCGCAGAAAGTTACGGAACCGAGGGATTTGGGAGTCTTTGTTCATGATTCACAGAAAGCCAGCATCCAAGTTCAGTGGGTAATAGAGAAGGCAGATGGAACACTGTCCTTTAATTCAAGGTGAATGGAATTTAAAAGTAGGAAACAGTCAGACCACAGCTGCAATACTCTGAAGGGCTTTGGGCCCCTTGTCAAAGAAAAGATAAACTGGCAATGGAGGCAGTCCAGAGGAGATTCACTAGGTTTCATCCTGTTTATGGAAGGACTGTCATATGGAGGACAGGTAGAGTAGGTTGGGCCTGTACTCATTATAATGAGAGACAACCTTATTGAAGTAGACAAGATTCTTTGGAAATTGACAAGATTGTTTTCCCTGGTGGGAGAGTCTAGGGCCAGAGGGAACAATCTCAGAACAGGGGTCACACATTTCAGACAGAGAGGAGGAGGAATTTTTTCCTCGGAGGGAAGCGAATCTGTGGAATTCTTTATTGCAGAGGGTTCTGGAGGCTGGGGGCATCATTAAGTATATGCAGATTGGAGAAGGAGAGATTTCGGAATGGCCTGCTTCCAACCTGCAGGGATTCAATGAAAAGGAAAGGGATTCAAGGGTTGTGTGGAAAAGGCAAAGAACTGAAGTTGAGGATTATCAGATCAGCCAGGATCACACTGAATGGCACAGCAGACTTGATGGGCTGAATGGCCTAGTTCTGCTCTTAGGTCTTATGGGTCCTGAGGTCTGCTCATGGTCTGCTCAGTGTGCTGGCCCAGTAGATGGAAGGATAAAGCGGGGTGTGGGTGGCATTAGTTGACAGGAATTTTGCAGACTGGCTATAAAGGGCCAGCTGGTAGATATAGGGGCATTGGGTGAAATGGAGATAGTATGGGCTGGCATGGTTAAGGAATGGGGAGTCCTTGGTGTGAAGATGATGTAAGGGGTATAGGCTGGAGGGCTGTTTTTGGATTGAACATGTTTTGTTGAATCTTCCACACAGTGCTGGTGCATGGAGGTAGGATTTGCACACAGCCTGTTGCCCTTGCTCTTAGTCTGGAGGAGTTGTTTATTTCCCATTTAAAAATAAGTCAGGAGTATGGTGGTATACTCCCCACTTGTCTGGATGTGTGCAGCTCCACAACACTCATGAAGCTTGGCACCATCCAGGAAAAAGCAGGCCGCTTGATTGGCACCACATCCATAAACATCCACTCCCTCCACCACCAACGCTCAGTAGCAGCAGTGTGTACTATTTACAAGATGCGCTGTAGAAATTCACCAAAGATCCTCAGACAGACTTTCCGAACCCATGACCACTTCAATCTAGAAGGACAAGGACAGCAGATACATGGGAACACCACCCCCTGCAAGTTCCCCTCTGAGCCACTCACCATCCTGACTTGGAAATATATCACCATTCCTTCACTGTTGGTGGGTCAACATCCTGGATCCCCCTTTCTAAGGGCATTGTTGGTCAACCTACAGTTAAAGTTTTTTTAAAGTTTGATGGAACATGGGTGTCGCTGACTGGGCCCAGCATTTATTGCCCATCCCTAGTTGCCCTGGAGAAGGTGGTGATGAGCTACCTTCTTCAGTCACTGCAGTCCATGTGCTGTAGGTAGGTTTTTTTTAAGAAAAAAAAATCTTTCCCTTCCCCAGGTGTCAGCCTTTTTCTAAAAAAAGTGGTAGCACCCTGGCCTTGGATTCAGAACGTTGTTGGATTCAGACTAATTTCAGAGACGTGAGCCAGTTACCTTGGTCGACCCTTCAGTCCACTACAGACAAACAGCTGCATTGTCAGATGTGCTCACTTCAGGTAAGTCATGTACCAGTCTCCAGTCATGTTTGCAAACATTTCTACAGTAACCACACTTTAAAAATACTTCTTGGACTTCAAGTCATAATGAATTCACGAAAGGCACGATATAAATACTGCCCCTTTTTTCCTAGCTGTGCTTTATAATTTATAAAACCTCCTACATCATTCCTTAATCTCTTCTGCTCTTAATGGGGATCTCATGGAGATCTATAAATCTATAACAGGATTAGACAGGGTAAACGCAGGATGGATGTCCCCATGACTGGGGCGTCCAGACCAGGGCTCACAGTCAGGCCATTTAGGACTAAGCTGTGGAGAAATTTCTTCACCCAAGGAGTGGTGAGCCTATGGAATTCTCTCCCACAAGAAACGATCGAGGCGAAAACACAATGTTTTTAAGGAGGAGTTAGGGACTATAATTATAATTCTTAGGGCTAAGCAGGTATGGAGAGAAAGCGGGAACAGGGGACTGAGTTGGATGATCATAGTGAATGGTGGTGCCGGCTCAACGGGCCGAATAGCCTACTCCTGCTCCCATTTTCTTTGTTTCTATGTTAATAAGTATGAGGATATTTAATGTATTCGGCCTGTAACAATTTGCAAAAGTCTTGTCATCATCTACACCTTGTTGGATCACACTTCACTGTGGGTAACCCTGCACCAATTGTGGAATATGCCAATTGAAAGCTAGCACAGGGGTGCTTAAAAAGATCTAAATAATATAGATACATGAAAATGACCAAACAACAACCAGTTGAGCAGAAGCTAGCAATGAAAGTATTCAAACACTTTATCAAGAGCATTTCTGCTACCATCTCAGAGAGCAACTTAAACATAGTCACATCACAACATGTAAATAAGAATATACAATTTACAATAAATAATTATATAAACACAAAGAGTTTGCACACTTGTAACAGTTCTAATATTAAAGACCTCTGCAGAGAAGTCTTGAGTTTTCACCAGGTTTTATAAACTGATTCAGTGACGGAGCAGGCTACAACTTGCCTTTCAAGTCTAGGATTATTTTTATAGTTGACAATGGATTGTTTATCTAGTGACTACAGCACAGCATCTGCAATTCACACAATGAAATGTTACCATTACTAAAGTTTGATAGATATATTCTGTAATGCATTTTAATTGGATGGTTAAATTTCTCCAAAATATGCACATTCGATGGTTTTGCACCAATTGCAAGGAGACTACATCCCCGGATATTGTAATCCAAAGGGTAACATAAAGAGCTAAATTAGGGACATTACGCAGTCCAGATGGACTGCATTCTAGGTACTTAGGTATATAACGCTGGAGATTCAAAAGCTATAACAACTTTTCCAGTCCTGCATGGATATGGGGTGGGGCCAGAGGGTTAAATGCTGCCTGAGATAGAGACAGCAGCTTCAACATCAGCTATGTAGAGGTACTTAGGAGAGGAATGGTTCCTGGAGAGGAACCCAAGGCCTAACTTAGTCAATCGGACAGTTGATTGGCCACTGGTGAACTTTCTGCCCAAATTACAAAGAAGGAGCGGGAAGTCCCGCCTTGGGGAGAAAGGGGTGGGTGGGGAGCAAGAAGTAAGAGCAGGAGGGTGCCTCTCAGCAGGCCCCACCCTGCCCTAGGTCCAGTGCTTGGTGTTTCACATTTTAGTGCAGTCAGAGGGACAGCCTCCCACCAACACTCCTACCCAGCTCATCCCCAAAATAAACTGACAGCAAGCACTAAATAAAAATCCAAAAGTACTGTGGATTCTGGAAATCAGAAACAGAAACAGAAATTGCTGGAAAATCTCAGCGAGCCTGGTGGCATCTGTAGAGGGCCTGGCCCTCACTAGGTCAGCAGTCAGGTAGGCCAAATCTTTCTCATCCTGCCTGCAGCCTGAGGGAATTGCAGACCAGGTAGGATGAGGAATTTAAGTGAGTCTTTAAGGGCCACAAAACGACCTCAATTGGCAGCAGGGCAGGAAAAGCAACCAAGGGCCTCCTGCTCAGGACTGAACTGAGGCAGCAGGAAGGTGGGAGCTATCCTTACAGGATCCTGCTATGAGCAGACCTGAAGAAGGACCCCGACCCAAAATGTCAACACTCCTGCTCCTCTAATGCTGCCTGACCTGCTGTGCTCCTCCAGCTCCACACTGTATCGACTCTGACTCCATCATCTGCAGTTCCTGCTATCTCCAAGATTCTTACCGTGGTTTGGTCTACATGTGACCCACAGGAATATGGTCGACACTTAACAGCTCTCTGGACAATTAGGGATAAGCAGTGAATGTTGGTCTAGCCAGTGATGCCCTCTTCTTGTGTAAGAATGGAACAAACTCCCAGGGCACGTTCCTTGGGCAGCAATACCCACACACCCCTGTCCACCAGGAACTCCAAGTCCCATCAGCAAAGTGGAATCACAATTGCCCTCTGTCTGATACATCGGGATCCATTGATAGGAGCCAATCAGGGCAGCAGGGCATCATCAGCACTAGCCTGTGCTAGGGGTCCAGGCAGTGGTTGTAATGGGAGAATAGGACAGGTAGGTACCACTGGAGCATACAGCCTGGGTAATGAAACAGCTTCAAGCAGACAGTGTGAGAAAAGTTGCTATGCCATGCAGAGAGAAACCCACCCCGCACCATGAAACCTGCCAAATATAACATTCGGCCAACTTGTGGTATGATTCAGGCCACTGATCTAAAACTGGCTCAGGAACATGAAGCAGGGAGTACGGTTCAAATAGATGATTCTCAGGCTGCAGAGGAGGATGCAGTGATGTTCTCCAGGGCTCATTACAGAGCCCTTCTGTTTTTGGTTAACAATCAGAACCTTAATAAGCAGGACGTAATTGCTGAATACACGAGGAATGTTAATCGGGGTGTCGGAGGCCCCTGACTGACATGGGCAAGCTGAAGGTATGGGCAGATACTGAGCAATGTGAAGAGATTTGCTTTGGAAGGAAGAATAAAGGGAGACATTATAGGAACCTAGGAACATAACCAAGCCCATTTGTCCCTCAAGATTGTTCAGATATTTAATCAATTCCTGAATGATTTGCAACTTGTGATTTGAACAAGTTGAGTGTGTGGGCAAATGCATGGCAGATGAAATATAGTGTGGATAAATGAGAGGTTATCATTTTGGTAGCAAAAACAGGAAGGCAGATTATTATCTGGTGACAGATTGGGAAATCTATGAGACCTGGGTGTCCTTATACAGCTGAAAGTAAACACTACAGGAGCTGCAGGCAGTGAAGAAGGTAAATGGTATGTTGGCCTTCACAGCAAGAGGATTGGAGTGCAGGAGCAGTGATATCCTTCTGCAATTGTACAGGGCCTTGGTGAGACCACACCAAGAGTATTGTGTGCAGTTTTGGTCTCCTTATCGGTGGAAGGATGTTCTGGCTAAGGAGGGAATGCGTCAAAAGACTGCTTCCTGAGACAGTAGGTCTGACGTATAAAGAGGGACTGGATCGGTTAGGACTATATTTACCGGAGTTCAAAAGAATGAAGGGGGATTTCATAGAAACCTATAGAATTCAAACAGGATTCAAAGGGTAAATGCAGGAAGGATGTTCCCAATGACCAGGGAGTCCAGAACCAAGGGTCACAGTCTAAGGATACAGGATAGGTCACTTAGGGCCGAGATGAAGAGAAACTGCTTCACCAAAAGAATGCAGCAGGCTAAGCAGCATCATACGAGCAGAAAGGCTGATGTTTCGGGCCTAGACCCTCCATCAGAAAAATTTTTCTGATGGAGGGTCTAGGCCCAAAACGTCAGCCTTTCTGCTCGGCCTGCTGCGTTCATCCAGCTCTGCACCTTGTTGTCTCGGATTCTCCAGCATCTGCAGTTCCTACTATCTCTCACCAAAAGAATGGCAAGCTAGTGGAAGTCTCTACAACAGAAAGTGGTTGAGGCCAAAACATTGAATGTTTTCAAGAAGGAGCTAGATATAGTTGTTAGGGCTAAATGGATCAAAGGATATGGAGAGAAAGCGAGATCAGGGTGCTCAGTTGAATCAACCAGATCAGATTGAATAGTGGAGCAGGCTTACTTCTGAATGGCTTACTTCTGTTCTTCTTTTCTATGTTTCTACGTAACATAACACTACCTTCTGATCTTTGCATATCTTTTAATATTTCTTGGATAACAAAAATTGATCAGTCTCAGATTTGATATTTGAATTAATCTTTGAATCATAGCACCCCATAAATTGCAGAAAGAGGCTATTCGGTCCATTGGGTCTGCACCGACCCTCTGAACAGCATTCCACAGTGCTCTTATACTCCAACCCCCTTGGAATAAGGGCCAACATTCCATTCGCCTTCCTGATTCCCTGCTGCCCCTCTGTGCTAGCTTTCTGTGTTTCGTGCACAGTACCCTCAAGTCCCTTTGTGTTGCGGCTTTCTGCAGTTTTTATCCAGTTAAATATGCTGTTCTTTTGTTCTCCCTTCCAAAATGAACAACTTTGCACTTTCCCACATTATACTCCATTTGCCAACTTTTTTTCCCCACTTGCTTAAGCTATCAACGTCTCTCTGTAAATGGTTTGTATCCCTCTCACAACCTGCCTTTCCACCTATTTTTATGTCATCCGCAAATCTGGCTACAGTACATTCACTTCCTTCCTCCATGTCACTAATATATATCGTAAACAGTTGCAGGCCCAGCACTGATCTCTGTGGAACCCCACCCGTCACAGGTCACCAACCTGAAAAACAGCCCCTTATCCCCAGTTTCCTGCCCATGAGCCCCAATTCTCTACTCATGCAAATATATTACCTCCAACACCATGGGCTCTTATGACTTAACCTTTTGTAAGGTACCTTATCAAATGGCTTCTAGAAGTCCAAATACAATTCATCTACTGGTTCCTTCCTCTGAGAAAATGGTTGGAGCACTGAAGCTGCCTTGCCTATTCTGTTAAAAAAAAAATCTACCACCACCTTGTGCTGGGAAGCTGGTCCAAAACCTTTCCCACTGCCAGTAAAATTCCCTGACTGCAGGACCTGGTCGGAGAGCTCACTGCCCCTGGCTCTCCGTGATTTTATTGGCACTCCCACTTCCCCTTCCTCATACCTCACTCCCTACCCTCACCTCCAAACATATTACCAATTTTGAGCTCAGGAAAACTTTCTCCATTTCCCTAAAGCGGAGTTTCCAGTACAATTCATGGTTAGTCTGGGTGTCGGCCAATAGGTTTGTATTTGACTTTTACCCCTTTGTATTCTACTCCACAAGATAGAAAGGTCACTATTGCACCAAGATTGATTTTAATGAGGTCCACACATAGGTCAGGGGTAGCAGGGTCACAAGAGGGAGCTCAGTCATTGTGTAAACAGTTGTCCAGCCAGGTCAGGGCTACAAGCCTTAGCCAATTGCAGAACCAGTGACTGGTGATGGTGGAAGAGCTAGAATCTGAAAGGACAATAGCTGCTTCCTGATGGCAGATCCTTCGGGAAGAGAACTTGTGCCTGCTTTAAGCACGAGAGAGACAACAGGAAACCACTTCATGCATTCTCAGACATGCTGCTCGTTGAGATTGAAAATGGGAGGCTTTGATTAGCACCAGAAGAGGTAAGTGGAAGACATTGAAGTTGGGGGGATGGGGGGAGAGATGGTGAGGCAAGGGGAGATGAGCAGAGGCCAAGCCCTTGAGTAGATCACTAACCAACGGAAGCGTTCCTCGGTGTTTGGGTCTCCAGTTTTTGCTCATTCGTCACCATTTAGAACATCCTCTACTCTATCCATTTTAGATCCAACGTGGATGATACCATATTTGACAATTTGAAAGGTCATGTAATCCACTTTTATAGTTCACTTTGTCTGTTCACAGCTTTGTAATGTTACATTTCGATCTGGGCTAATGATAAGGCCATTGATCTTACTGTCATTGCCAGGCTCCCTATCCAATTGTCTCCGTCATAAATCAATGAATAGTTGAGGCCCCGGTACAAATCCCTGCAGAGTGCCACTGATCACATCCTGTTAATGTGAAAACTCGTCCACAGTAACAACTCTATCACTTCTCTCTCAATCATTAACATCAATAATCTGCTCTCCATTCCGTAAGGTTCACCATTAGCTAACAATACTGACTATACTATCCCCAACATTGTTATTAACTCTCCCTGCTAGAAATGTTAACTATATAGGATAGGCTCAAAAGGACGGAATGGCCTCCTCCTGCTCCTATTTGCTATGTTTCTATGACTTCCTGTACCATAGTGTTACAGTCAGTTTGGTCAATTACTGTGCAGTGCCCACTCCCAGTCATGCAGGCTGCAAGAAGCTTAAACCTGTTGGACAACTGGCTAAAGTCCAAGAATCCAGCAGTTCCATCTAACAGAGCATCAATATCTGCCCCTAAAATGTTTGACCACCTTCTGGAACAAATGTCCAGTTGTCTGCAGCTCAGCCTCCAGCTCATCAACTCTGAGCTGAAGTCACCAGAGTTGCAGACACTTACTGGAGATGTGTTTGCTCTAGATCACACTTGCAACCCAAAGCTCCCACACTCTGCAGTCACAATACATCACCTGCCATCTTTATATGTTACTGAGTCTTAATTAAGTAATCAATTCATGAGAAGGCTATCAAAAAGGCACTTACATCGAGACAAAGGTAAACCTGCGATTGTCTCCCTGCAGCAGGAAAGGTTAAGGGAATTCGATCGAGATGTTCAATACCATGAAGTGTTAGATTAAGTCAAGAGATACTATTTTCAAGTAACACTTTTGGAAACACTGCATTCAATTCTGGTCTCCCTGCTATAGGATAGATGTTGTGAAACTTGAAAGGATTCAGAAGAGATTTACAAGGGTGCTGCCAGGGTTGGAGGGTTTGGGTTACAGGGAGAGGCTGAATAGGCCGGGGCTATTTTTGCTGGAGCATCGGAGGCTGAGGGGTGACCTTATAGAAGTTTATAAAATCATGAGCAGCAAGTATTGGCTGAACAGTCAAAGTTTTTTTTTTACCAGGGTAGGGGAGTCCAAAACTAGAGGTCATAGGTTTAAGGTGAGAGGGGAAAGATATCAAAAGGGACCTGAGGGACAACTTTTTCACACAGAGGGTGGTGTGTATATGGAACGAGCTGCTAGAGGAAGTGGTGGAGGCATCTGGATGGGTATATGAATAGGAAAGGCTTAGAGAGATATGGGCCAAAATGGGACTAGGTTAATTTAGGATATCTGGTCAGCATGAACGAGTTGGACCGAAGGGTCTCTTTCCATGCTGTACAGCTCTATGACTCTATGACTGAAGGACTTTGGGACACAGACAGAGGGAAATGGTAGACAAATCAGAGGTGACAGGAATTAAGTATCTTTGTTACAACATCAAGTTGCCCTGATCCGGGCTGTTGTTACCTGAAGGGGTAACAGAAGCAGATTCAAGACTGACTTTTAAAAGGAAGTTAAATATTTCAGTGTGTGATATGCTCCTTCAAAACTGGCATAGTGAAGTCACTAGTTTCTCTCTGTACTGTGTTATTTTACAATTCTGTGCCTGATTAGAACAGGTTCCGTAAAAGAACTGGATGAAACTGAACCTGTCCTCCTTCTGTTTCTCTGTTTGCTGGTTGAGTCACCGTGACAACACCCTCTACTTCCTGGTGAAGCTGAAACTGTCATTGCCTCTCATGGGGAAGAGCCAAACTGGTTGGAACAGATATAGTGGAAGGCGGTGGCGGGGGAGGGGACGGATGGGAACTGGGAATAATTACCGAAAAGGAAGTAGACCGACTCATATATGGAAGCAATGGGAGAAGTGATAGCTTGTACAGTAAGCTGCCATCACTGGTCACAAGGTCAAAGAATAGCCTCTCTGCTCTAAAAGGGCAACTGCCTAAGAGGAAACTCCACAGGAACTGTGTTTAAAACAAAAATTATTGCTAAATAAAACTCATGGTCCCATTTAAATTGTTGAATCTCAAAAGTCCTTTGAACATCTCGGAGAGATGCAAACAATGCGTTTTGGAACAGAACAGCAGAAGGGTCTAGGTCCGAAACGTCAGCCTTCCTGCTCCTATGATGCTGCTTGGCCTGCTGTGTTCATCCAGCTCTGCATCTTGTTATCTCAGTTCCTGAACTTAGTATTATTGCAGAGTTGATGATAAGTACTGTTGTTTATTTCTCAGGTCTAACTGACTATAAAACCCTCTCTGTTAGGAATTGATAAATACCATTCACTGCCAGGCTGGGGTGTGTCCCACTGACTGCTCTGTGTAGTAACCAGGGTTAGAGTCCACGTAATTGACTGACATGGAAACCATTGGGAAACTTTCTGAAATTCCTCAATATTAAACAACCTGAACTAGATTTTCCAACAGTATTCTATTTGCTGCTGTCTGTTTTGCAATTTGCTCAGTCCCAGCTCACTCAGAGCCAGCACTGTGCCATTTAAAGCAAGCACAGGATGTTATTTACAAGATGCAGACAGGCTGAATACCTATGAATATAACCCAGTGTGACTCACAGCGAGTCTCAATAAGAAACACTTCTAAATGCCAGTGTTCTAGTTTCTCCCTTGTGTACATCAAAGGCAGCTGAAACGCAGCCAATTCTTCATTTAACTGCACAGAGAGGTCGTTTTCCACAGGAGCATTGAGGCAGTCATGGTGTTATGACAGTGCTCTCCGCTATTGGATGAACATGTTTGACACAGCAGAGTTCAGTGAATGGCAATTCAGGAACCTCAGTGAGAGCTGTAGGGCATGGCTAGGTCAGATAATCCCTGAAAACCAATGTGGGGATTATGAAATCATTTGTCAAAGTGAGCTTTTCTCAGAATGTTCTAATGTGTTTCAGAGATGCTGAATTAATTTGAAGTATTGCTGTAGACATCAGCACAGCGGTAAATGAGTGCACAAGCTGTTTTTGGTTATGTTGGTTGAGGAAGGTCAGATGAAATGCTGGGAGAGCCATCTTATTCAAATAGAGTCACGTACACCTGATCTGACGGATTCCAACTTAACGCCTCACCTGAAAGGGCATCTCAGGCAGCACAACCCTCTCTCAATGCCTCACTGAAGGGTCAGCCTGGAATGCACAAACATGAAACAGCAGGATGCCACTCGGCCCTTCGAGCCTGTTTCACCATTCAATAAAATCAATGGTGGATCTAACTTTAACCTTAACTCTACATGCCCGTATATCCCCGATAATCTTTTATCTCCTTGCTAGAATCTACCTGTGCCTTAAAAATATTTAAAGATTTTGCATCCACTATTTTTTGAGGAAGATACTTTCAGAGGCTCCCAATCCCCAGAGAAAAATGTTTCCACATCTCTGTCTTAAATAGGCAACATTTATTTTTAAACAATGCCCCCTAGTTCTAGATTCTCCCATAACAGGGAACATTCACATTCCACCTGGTCAAGTCGTCTCAGTATCTTATATGTTTCGATGAAGTCACATACCCCCTTGTAAACTCCAGGGGATACAGGCCTAGTCTATCTAGCGTTTCCTCATAAGGCAATCCGCTTATTCCAGATAGAAGCCAAGGAAACCTTCTCTGAACTGTTTCCAATACATTAGCGTCCTCCATAAGTATGGTGGCCAGTCCTGTACACAGTCCTCCAGATGGGGTCTCACCAATGCCCTCACCAAAGTATCACCTCCCTAATCTTGCATTCAATTCCCCTCGTAATAAAACATTATATTTACAGAAACCATTTTATTAACCAGCACCTATGGGAGAAGGTTGATCAAATATTCCAGTTGATCATAAGGTCCACTTTTTTTTTATTCATTCACGGGATGAGAGCATCACTGACCAGGCAGCCATTTATTGCCCATCCCGAATTGCCCAGAGGGCAGTTAAGAGTCAACCACATTGCTGTGGGTCTGGAGTCACATGTAGGCCAGACTAAGTAAGGATGGCAGTTTCCTTCCTTATAGGACATTAGTGAACCAGACGGGTTTTTCTAACAATCAACAATGGATTCATGGTCATCATTAGACCTTTAATTCCAGATATTTATTGAATTCAAATTCCACCGTCTGCCGTGGCGGGATTCGAACCCGGATCCCCATGCAAAGAAGGGGGTTTCCGCAATGGCTGTCCCACTACAGAGAAATGTGACAAACAATAATCTACCCTTTTGTGACAGAATTACTTTGTCTTTGGACAAATCTGTTTGAAACTGGAGATCCATCACCGTCACCCCCTGTCTTTTGCTGGACAAGGGAGAGAGATTAGGGACAGATAAGGGAGGTCGAAATTAAGCGAGGCCCTGACCCACTCATTTTCTGCACTAGTCTGGCCAATTACAACTTTTAATGACAGGCTTGCACTGATGGCTAATTTTTGCCAGAATGGTTAAAAAGAAAAATGTATTTCTTTAGATCACAGAAAAGAGCAGCAGGGATAATGTCCAATTTGACAAAGATAAGCACAAGGGAAAAAGGCAGAAACATAATATGTAGAAACAGAAATAGGGCATTCAGCCCCAATGAGTCTCATTCAATGAGATCATGGCTGATCTGATAATCTCCAACTCCACTTTCCTGTCTTTTCTCTATCACCCGTGATTCCACTCTGTATTAGTCTTTTAGATCGAAACAGGATCCGAGATATCAGTATGACACAGGGAATTTTAAATGGGCTTGAACTGATGTGAATTTTTTTTTTTTTTAGTTCCCTCAATTACTTCTTCGCACTTCTCATCAATTGAGCCATAATTAACAATGTTTGCAGCGTCTGCCGTTGGAAAATGGGTTTCACATGGCTCACTCTCTTCATTCCTCTTGTATATATTGCACAGTCCAACCTCAGTGGCTATCATTCCCACATTTCCTGGAGATCCATGAGTAAACCTGCTCAGGTCCCAGTTCTCTGTCCACCTTGGACTGGGGATGAGTGTTAGTCATGTAGGGAAGATATGGCCCTGAGTGATGCTCTGTATTGACCCTTCCCCACCCTATAATTGATACTGGAAGTGGGGTCTCCCAGGAAATTGCCTGAAGGATACAATCATACCTTCGAAGGGGTTGAGAAGAGTTCCAGGGGAGGTGTGCATGGCCTGTTCTGCTGGCACATTCATGATGAAATTCCTCTGTGCAAAGTTTCTGTAGTTATTGATCTGTTGCAGTATTTCATACAGCACGTCCCCTAAAAGAGAAATCGAATTAAAACCCTTTGCATAGGAGGATTTCTGGATTTTTCCAACAGTTTCATTGGGAATTGTCCCTGACCCAATCTCAGTTCTACTGCCCTCATTGCGGAACGGCCTGCAGGCATGGTATCAACATTGCCACCAAGAACGATCCGTCGACAAGACACACAGGGGTCAGAGACATGGAATGAGTCCGCAGTTCGGGGCTTTGTGGCTTTGCTACATGATGGTCCACTTTGGCACAAAGCAAAGAAACATTCTGCCCTTCCTTACCTCATTCCTGATCCCATGGGGAGAGAGGTTCCAGAATCCTGACCATTTCAGCTCCAGATAATCTTCTAAACCCGGCCACTGGAAGCACAGGGGCAGCACTATGAAGGAACCACTCAATATATCATCCTTCCTTTCTGAGTAAGGTGTTCTCAATCTCCTTTCTAAAGACTGGAGTTCTTACACCACAATTGTAACGTGTCTGGAGATGTTACCGTGTGGTACTATTCTGAAATACCTAACACACGCCCACCTCACACATGGGCTTCTGACCAATAAAGTGAGAGTCCCTTCAATCTGGTATTTACACACTCGCCCCCCAAACCCCCCTACTCCCCCCACCAACAAGAGAATTAAAGGGCCTTGCCTAAAGCCACAAACAACATTACTTTTTGAATTGTGACACAGCGAACAGAATCTTCCAAGCTGTTTTCACATGGTTAGGCAGGGAATACTATGTTAAAGTTTTGTGATTATGTTTTTAGAACCAATGGCTGGAAACCTCCTTTATGTTGATTAGCATGTCATAGATACTCATTAAGACCCTAGCTCCGCTGAAATTACACTCCCAGGCACAAATTTGTTGGACAGAATGGGAAACATATGTTCTCAAAGCCAACTATGAGGCATGTACCTGACTTCTGCTCCAGAGACAACAAATTTCTTCATGTTATGCATCTCCATCAAAACCAAACTGCTTTTTATTCCTTCACGGGATGTGGGTGTCACAGGCTGGGCCAGAGGGCAGTTTGGAGTCAACCACATTGCTGAGAGTCCGGAGTCACAATGAGGGCACAACTAGGTAAGGGTGGCAGATTTCCTTCCCTAAAGGACATTAGCGAACCAGATTGGTTTTTCTGACAATAGTTTCATGGTCATCATGAGATCTTTTTAAGTGAATCCAAATTCCAGGATTCGAACCCAGGTCCCAGAACGTTGCCTGAGTCTCTGAATTAATAGTCTATTGATAATACTACTAGGCCACCGCCTTCCTAAGCTTTCTTGGTGCAAAGTCTTATAGGTCAAGGCGTGAAATTTGCCCAAGAGAAGCAGAGGCTGATGCCAGCAAACCTTATCAGTGGGAGAAAATGGGGTTTCCTCAAAAGGTACAGATCCAAGGGTGGGGCAGGTAGAAAGGAATGGGAGTAAATGGAAATTAAACAGCGTGGTTATTGGGAGCACTGGAAGGATCCTGGGGAACAAAGGGAGGACAGTGGGCTCGAGGGCAGAATCACAGAGAGGGGCAAGTGGGACAAGGAAACGGCGGCAGCCACATGTTTAGAGTAAGGAACACAATGGGGTAAGTAGGTACTCCGAGGAGAGAGAATGAGAAATTGAATTGAATAAGGGACTAATGCTGGGCATGAGGACATGGGTTGGAGTCAGATCGGAGGGGGGAGAAACAGGAATATCAAGTACAGATACTTACAGGGGGAGCTTGAAGGAGGACAGGGGCAATGCAGGAGGAAAGGAGAAGACCATGTGAAGTGATGGTGGGAGAAGATGTGGTAGATCTTGCACATGGCAGGATGAGGAAGAGGAAAACCAGTCCTGGGTCATGAAGAATGTCCTTCACCAGCTACAGGAGGCTGGATGGCAGACTTTCACCAGCACAGTAGCAGCTGCATGAGGACCTCAAGGGTAGACTGACAAAGTCAAAAATCACAACATGGAGAACAAACAGCTCAATCCTGATTTTCCTTCACAGCCGAGTACTCCAATGCCCGATATTTGAGTAATTTAACCCAGCATTGCTGAGGAGGAGCAATACCCAGTGACAACAGAACAAGAGGGGAACCAGGGTCTTCAGTGCCATCGAGTGGCGTACTGACAGAGGATGAACTGACAGCCCCCGACTCCCCGCAGGTGAGTGAAAGGCAGTGCTGGAAGCCTCCCCAGGTACACTGTCACCTACATCTGCAACCTCCTGCAGACAGATCTGTAACCACGTGGTGTAGGAGGTGGCGCTGTGAAAACGAGAGCAACAATAAACCTCCTCACCATCAGCTCATTTTAAACCCCAACCAGGACTGGCATCTCCCAACCTGCATCACACAAGTGCATTCGAGAGTTCTCTATTCCATGTTTGAGGAAAGACGGATGATTTGTCCAGTTTATCACAGAGAGCCAAGGCGTCAGATTTTCAGCCATGGAGTTAAAGACCATTGAGTTTGCACGAACATACATGGCTAAGCAGAACCATGAGCCAATATTCTCAAGGAAGCACTTGTTCTGTTGCTTTAAAATGTTAAGGAACTTTACTTGTGGTATTAAAACTGTAAGTCAATTTGTTTTCTTTGCACCAAGGTCCTGCTCATTTTCCTGGTCAGAGTATCAGTGTGGTGTCCTGCAGGATTACACAGGGCTGCGTTTAGATGAATCAAGCCTCAGTTTGCAAAAAAAAAAAACGAAAAACTGCAGATGCTGGAAATCCAAAACAAAAACAGAAAATGCTGGAGAAACCCAGCAGCAGCTGTGGAGAGAAGTCAATTTAACATTGCAAGTCGTTCTTCAACTCTCCATTAATTTCTGTTTTTCACTTAGTTTGCAAAGGACCATTGGTCTAATATAGCAACATAGAGAAGCTGAACTGCTGAAACCCAAATCTTGAGCCGCAGATACCACTTTCTGAAGGTGCTGTTCCTCTCAAAGGGCAACACAGGATCACCACCTCAATGCCCTTAGTACTACTTCCTGGTGATGTGAGTGAGTGAGAGCGTGTGGGGTGGTCAGGCACAAGGTCACCTAAAAGGAACACAGAAAAGACCAGAGGCTGTACAGACCACAGCATCACCGCAATAAATGCTGACTTTGTGTCCAGTTTCACGTTGGACAGAGATTTACACCTGTTTACGCCAAGTGTCTTCAACAATCTTTCTCCACTCTGTTCCTTTGCCACCCTCATTGGCACAACTATGATGCAGGAAGCTCCCTGACCAAGCTGTTTTGATCAGGTGGCCCTGGTGACACCCTCTGGTGGTCCTGGGCCCAGAGGGCACTCCTGGTCTGCTGCAAGTACAATAGGCTGACCTGGTTGGGGAGGGAGGTCCCTGGGAGAGCGGGAGCTAGAGCTGAAGAGTACTTCTGCACCATCCCAAGGTGACCTTCCCTGTCTCTCCTCCTCCTCCTGTCCATGCACACTGGGAAACCCCTCAGCCCTGAGGTGATGCAGATAGTTGGAATTCTGTTTGAGGGTTTGAGTTAAAAGGAGAGGGTGGATAGGCTGGGGCTTTATTCCCCTGGGAGCGCTGGAGGCTGAAGGGTGACCTTATAGAAGTTTATAAAATCATGAGGGGCTTGGGTGGGGTGAATAGCCAGGTCTTTTCCCAGGATAGGGCAGTCCAAAACAAGAAGGTAAGGTTTAAGGGGAGAGGGAAAATATTTAAAAGGGACTTGAGCGGCAACTTTTTCACGCAGAGGGTGGTGTGTGTGTGGAATGAGCTGCCAGAGGCTGGTACAATTACAACAATTAAAAGGCATCCAAACAGGTACGTGGATAGGAAAGGTTTGGAGGGATACGGGCCAAATGCTGGCAAATGGGACTAGTTCAGTTTAGGAAACGCAGTCAGCATGGATGAGTTGGGTTAAAGGGTCTGTTTCTGTGCTTTATGATTCTCCGACTCTACAAGTGAAGACAAGATCCCTCAGCCTCCTCTCACTGACCCATTGGATGAATGTATCCATGACTTGAGCAATGGAGTTAAGGTCCAAGTACATACTGATGGTTCTTTTGGACCTGCCTCGCCACAGTGGTCACCACCCTATCCATGTAGACAGCCACACATTTGCGCATCACAGTCACAATATCAGACAGAGCTTTGGCAAACTCCTTTGTCTTTCACCCCAGTATCTGCACGATCTCTGCCCCCTCTGTCACTGCTCCTTTGCTTGTCTCTCCATCTCCTTCATTCAGAGCAGCTGGTGGAGATGGGACTGGAGGGAGGAGTGGGCTTCATTTCTTATTCTCCCTGGAATGGGAGAGGAAGTGGGATCAGATGCTGCAGAGACATGCACAATGATCTTTGCATTGTGAGCTGCCACCCCTAGCTAAGGAATTATTGAGAAGTTCCAGCTCACTGTTCCCCTCACACAAACACTGGCATTGATTACACATGAGGCTCTGATGGAGATTTCTGCCCACAACCTCCTGTGTGATAGACCCTACACTGCCAACCTTCCAATGCTAACTCACACTCACAGCAGCATGAAGCATTGAGGGGACAGTGGTACATACCCTGGCAGAGCACAGCAGATCATTCATTCTCAGGGCACTGGAGCTGGGTTCTCTCGTGCCACCCACAGGCCATGACCTCCGCAGCCACCTCTGCCCAGGCTGCCTTCCTCAGTCAGGATGGCCACTTGTGGCTATCCGCAGGGAAAACAGTTTCTCTTCCCTCGTGGTCAGTCTTCAGGAAAACCTTGAGGGAAGTGTCACTATAGAGCGGTGCTGCTATTTGCTCTTTTAACACATTCCTGTCTAAACTATTCACATTCTGAGCTTGGAAATGTATCAACGTTCCTTCACTGTCATTGGGTCAAAATCTTGGAATTTCTATCCTAGTGGCAGGTGGACTGCAGCGGTTTAAGAAGGCAGCTCACCACCACCTTCTTAAGGGCAACAAGGGATGGGCAATAAATGCTGGGCCGGCCAGCGACTCCTCCATTGTCCAAACACATGCTCCTCTTTTGCCCGCCTTCATTTCCCATCAGAGTGGGCCCATGCTCACCAGATCCCACCTTTATCTCTCGGACAGCTTTGCTGACTTCTCTCTATTGTCAACGCTGCCACTAAGTACGCAGTGGCCGCGTACGTGCACAATCGCATTATCGCATGTGCCACGTCACAGACAGACATCAGTCAGGGGAAAGGTGGCACTGCCCACTGACCTTAACGTCGCACAGCAGCAAGGATTCAAACTGCTAAGTGTCAGCCCACTGCAATCAGATAACAGTTCACTTCTTGCTGTGATGGTCATTAAAAACAATTCAACTCAAAATGTAAAACTTTGGAGGAGGTTCAGCTCAGTTTGATCAGAGACAGAGACAGTCAGGCAGAGCAGGAGGTGGTCAGGAATTCAATGGAAAGAAAGAAATGGGAGGGGAGAGAGTTTGCAATCCCTGGACAAATGTATCCAGAATCACAGACTAGGTAAAGCAGCAGCTGCCTTAGGTCGTCAGACAGATTGTACCTGAAGCTTTTTCCCCCCAGAATGAGCTGGATAAAGGCCTGAAGAAACAGTTGCCATCTCTTTGGGATGGGGGCCAGCCTTGCTTGTGGGCCACAAAATCTCCAAACCAGTGCTCCCTCTTTGTGGGAAGGGCTGGGGGCTTGTATCTGCTGCTCCAGTTAAGGAGTGTGGGACATCTCCAGGACATGAGCAGGTGCTGACATCTAGGTATTTGGCAACACACACATAGTTTCTCTGAAAGGATTGACTTCCTGGACACGGAGGTCACTTTGAAAGTTAAACAAGGAACATTGTCCTTTTTTCAATTTACACACTCCACCCTTAGCAACTTCATGAGAAATGAACCAGAGTCCATACTGCACCGAGAAGACTGTGTACATTCACTCTAGTATCCTTTGGTCGCCATTAAGCCCCTGTTAGATACTTTGAGATGTTTTGACAGATGCAACTATCATTAAATCCAAGATCAGTATACAAGTGTTATTCTTATAAGTTTTACATATTCCAGACTGGTACACAGAACTGTCATCCCCATATACATCATATTTTTCAGACTAATAGAACTTTTATCCTCATACATATAACATATTTCAGATTGGTACACTGAACTACTGTCCCCAGTGTATTCCTGACTAGGACACTGTGTTACTTTCTGTTTATAAAACACTATAAGGCTTATAGTCATAGAAACCTACCCTTCAGCCCAACTCATCCATGCAGACCAGGTTTCCTAAACTGAACTAGCCCTATTTGCCTGCATTTGGCTGATATCCCTCTAAACCTTTCCTATTTATGTACTTGTCCACATGTCTTTTAAATGTTGTATCCACTCTAACACTTCCTCTGGCAGCTCATTCCACACACACACCATCCTCCGTGTGGAAAAAGTTGCCCTTCAAGTCCCTTTTAAATCTTAGATCTATGCCGTCTAGTTTTGGATTCTCCTACTCTGGGGAAAAGACCTTGACTATTCACCTTATCTATGCCCCTCATGATTTTATAAACCTTTATTAGGTCACCCCTCAGCCCAGTGAAAAAAGTCCCAAACTATCCAGCCTCTCCTAATAACTCAAACCCTCCAATCTTGATGACATCCCTGTGAATCCTTTTTGCACCCTTTTCCAGTTTAATGTCATCCTTCCTGTATCGCAGCAAATTCTGAATGAAAACCCTGAGCAGCTCTTACCTGAACTTGGAGAGCGGTGCCTGAAGTCATCCTTGGTGAGCAGGCAAAGAGCTTTTCCATTCATTTCGAACTTGCTCTCCTCAATAAACCGCAGGGAATATTCTCTCTCTGCCCATTTTAGCCACTGTGTGACATCTGCCTTGCTCCACAGTGATGGCTGCATTTCTGTCACAAATCAACAACACAAAACCACTGTTTACTGAAAGGTAGCCACACTCCCACAAATATATCTGAGTGTAGTTTCTTACAGTGTAGGAGAAAGACCAGGATGCAGCGACTTTAGATCATCAATTGAAACTGGCAATAGACCACATTCACTCTTCCAGAAGAATCCAAATGTTGATTGGAATGATTGCATGTCAATTATTGTAATTCAGATGTTATGGACTAGTGCTCTGGGGAAATTAATTGAAATCCTATTATTCTACAATCTGTGGATTGAAATTCAATGAACTGAAGAAAGTTGGAGTAAAAAGTCAATCTCAGATCTGGTGACCAATGAAACTATCAAACTGTTTCAAAGCCGTTCCGAGAAGGAAATCCCCATCTAACTGACACGTGATTCTCAAATTCTCTTTGAAATGGTCCCAGCGAAGTGCTCAGCCAGCCAGCCAGCCATGTCAAACTGCTCCAAAGACATTGCTAAAAGAGGAAAAACTGGATGGACTGCCCAGCACCAATGGCAAACCTGCCCAGTCAATTCCGTAATATTCAGCAGGGAGTAGGTAGAGGTAAAGCTGCCCTAGTCCCAGAGGAGCATAGGGCTGCTCTCTTTCTAAGAAAGAGATGACTGGTGGTGGTTTAACCCACGGGGAGATGAGGAGAGAGAGGTTAAGGAGATACGTGACCTTATGGTGACCTCAGCCAGTGCAGGAATTGAACCCACGCTGCTGTTAGTGCTTTGCAAACCAACTGTTCAACCAACTGACCCCCAACTCACCTCCTGACTCCCCAGAGTCTTTCTGTCATCTACAAGGCACAAGTCAGGAATGTGATGGAATGCTCATCACTTGGTCAGATGGGTGCAGCTCGGATAATCGTGAAACAACTCAACATCATCCAGGACAAGGCATCCTGTTTGATTGGCACCTCACGCAGCACCCTAAACACACGCTCTCTCCCACCATTGGCACTTGGTGGATGTAGAATGTGCCACAGACAAGAAGCCCTGTAGCAACTCACCAAAGATCCTTAGATACCATCATCCATAACCTCCAACGCCAGGAGAACAAGGGCAGCCAGTACACGGGAACACCACCCACCTGCAAGTTCCCATTCAAGCCACTCTCCATCCTGACTTGGGAACATTCAGGGTGAAAATCCAGACACACCCTCCCTAACAACACGGTGGCTCTACCTACAGCATATGGACTGCAAGGAAAATTAGGAACGAGCAATAAACATTGATCAGCAAATGCCAACCTCCCACTAACAAATCAAAAGGATTGCTGTAAATATTTATTCTCTTGAAATCCCCACCCAAAAATCATGGCCAATTTGTACTCTCCAAAGAGGACTTCTAACGGACTGTGACCAATCTTACCCTCAGCAGATGCCAACTGTCCAATATGGGTGACTGGACAGTAAGCAGGGGAGCAGTTTCCATTTCCCGAAATCAGGGACATTGGGTATTGGCTGATTGAGATCACAAACTAGCCTTTGATCGTAGTACTGAGCTAGATGGTTTAGCTATTCATTTATTGAGGCTTTGCGGAATGCCATGCCACAAATCTGACTTGTATGGCACCTACAGTGAGAATTCGACCTGGGAGGGTAGATATTCATGCCAAGGTGGAGTGGGAAATGGAACTGAATTTAAGCTCGTTCTCCCCGTGATGTTGACTTCGCTTTGGGAGCAGGTACTTGCTAAGGGTCTGCTATAGTCTATAGCTCTGCTCTTGGTCGGAGTTCCACTTATTGGGCCAGTTATGCTTACTCCCTCGTGGCCAGGTTTGCTTTGATTTACATATACAATGAACAGGATATGTACCATTCCCTTACATCCTATTGTCCCTATGCCTATACCTTGCATTCCCTGGTTTTGCAAAAAGGTACAGGGCCTTAGCTAATTCCTCTGCTGTTCCTTTTACATCTCAGCAAAGCAACACTTTAATATCATTGCCAAATAAATATCACCTCTTGGCAGGAAGCTGACCTGCTCATTTACCTGCACTCAGCTGGAAAGCCCCAGTATACTGGGTGTTTCCAGCACTCCTTATGGAAAAGGGCCAAACAAATGTTTCAAATAAAACACATATTTCTCATGTTGCTCTGTGCATGACCTGCTGAGAAATGTAGAAGTGAAATTGGGTGTGTTGTGGGGTAACAGGAAACAGTGTTTACACTCAAATCTGTGAATGGTCAATTAAAGAATCATCTCCATAGGAGGAGGGAAAGGAAGAGGAAGACAGAGGAAATGATTGAGGGTGTCAGCTCAGCTGACTCAGAAAGCATTAAGAAGCTACCACACAATGATCCTGGGAGAGAGGCTCAAGCCAAGGCTCACCCTTTGAGGAATGTGTCAGCTGCTAGTACAGGCAGCCAGGGATCAAGCATAGAGGCAGGTTATAATTCCAAAAGTGAACACCTAATTAAATGACAGGAAAGAGAGAGAAACAAAGGGGCCTATTCTAACATCTAAAGTTTTATTGTTCAGCAGTCAGGAGGCAATAAATACCAAACATTAGTGGCATGCAATACACATCACCAGGGTCAAAAACAAAGTTACTGGAAAAGCTCAACAGGTCTGGCAGCATCTGTGAAGGAGAAAACAGAGTTAACGTTTCGGGTCCGGTGACCCTTCCTCAGAACATCACTAGGGTAGTGTGCTGGAAATCAAGCCTTGCTATTCCCAGAGCCATTACAAAATTCAAAGATTTAAAAGTATGCAGAATTGCCCAGTTTACTTTTCTTTCTGACCCATGCTGATAGAATGCATTGTCCATGTTTCTGTACTTCACAAAAACCATTATTTATTGCACATAAATCAAACCTAGCTACAGGTAAACAATCGTGAACTGTCAGCGTACAATTCTCCAAGATAAAATTCTAACTGCCTTAGGAAATTCCCCCTTACACCCACAGGCAGGAAAAAATACAGGTGCTATGGATGGAGGGAAAGACTGGGAACGCCGTTCAGAGGTCCCTGTTCACAGGATTTACTGAGATGATTCTTGACCTGATCAGAATGCTGCTTCACAATCTTCCTCCAGGATATTTGCAATTACTGAACGAGAAACAAACTGGTTTTCTTTAGGCTTAAGGCTCGTAGTGTAGAGCACAGAGAGAGAGAGAAAGAAAGAGAGAGCGCGAGAGAGAGCACGCGAGAACCTAAGCTGGAGGGGATCAGAAGGCATCTCCTTTTCTTGTTCACATCCCCAAGTTGGTCAGCTACCCGAGAACCAATCACATTGCTGGCGACAGGCAGAAGGGCTCTGTCAATAATGCCCACCAGTCTACAAACCAATCAGCTACTTGTTGCCAGTGAATCACCCTTTGAACACACCACTCAGCTCCAGCTCCTCTGTAAACCTTCCCCCAACAACCTCATCCAGCAGCTCTGCAAACAGCACTTACAATGAGCATCACGTAACTTTTTTTTACAAAAACTGCAGGAATCACTCACTGATCCTTGGTTTGTAAAATAATCCATTTCCTAAGTCAGCCCACAATCAAAAATACAGGGCAAAAAAGTGGTCTTCACACAAGATAGCAATTGAATGAGAGCCTTGTTTAGCACTCCTAATATGTCCCTAATAAAAATATATTCTACAAAATATCTTTCCCATAACAACACATGTAATAAGACTGGGTTACAGTCTTGACCTGTTATTTTAACATCAAAAACCTACTGATGGCCTCGAATCCAACAAGCCAAAGATTCCCTTTCAACTTATTAGTGTACTGTTTTTCCTGCTTACCTGCTCCCCACTCACCGCTCCTCATCTCAACCAGCTCACCCCCTCCCAGTTACTATTTCTCTGTCCCAACCCTCTGCCTCCTTCCCACATCTTGCCTCTCACCTCCTCTCTTCAGCTGATTCCAGGTCATGGTTAGGAAACAGCAAGGGAGCAGTCAGGAGCAGGAAGTGATGAGAGGAACAGTGAGTCAGAGAGTGAGGGTGGGGGAGTGATGAGTGGGGGAGGGAACCAGCAAGAGGGAGGGAGGGAGGGAGTTGAGGAGCAGTGAGTAAAACAGTGGTTTATTTCGATGAAGATTGAGCAGGCACAGTCATACTGCTACTTGGCACATGCACCGCGGTCAAGCCCAAAACAAAAATGGAGACAGTATTATTCTGGAAAAAAACTTATTAATTTGCAAATAATGATTAAATGTAAACGTGCTGTTAGAATGCACTGTAACCAGTGTGGTCTCTGCAGCACTGAGTACAACCAGATGTCTCAATCGAATTAGTAAGTTTGCAGATGACACCAAAATTAGTGGTATAATGGACAATGAAGAAGGTTATCTCAGAGTACAACAGGATCTTGATAAAATGGGCCAATGGGCTGAAGAGTGGCAGATGGAGTTTAATTCAGATAAATGAGGGGTGTTGCATTTTGGTAAGGCAAACCAGGGCAGGACTTACACAGTTAATGATAGAGCCCTGAGGAGGGTTGCTGAACAAAGAGACCCAGGAGTTCAGGTGCAGAGTTCCTTGAAAGTGGAGTCGCAGGTAGACAGAGTGGTAAAGAAGGCATTTGGCACACTTGCCTTCATTGGTCAGTACACTGAGTATAGGAGTTGGGATGTCATATTGCAGCTGTACTGGACATTGGTGAGACCACTTTTAGAATACTGTGTACAATTCTGGTCATCCTTCTACAGGATGGGTGTTGTTAAACTTGAAAAAGTTCAGAAAAGATTTATAAAAATGTTGCTGGGACTGGAGCGTTCGAGGTCATAACAAGACGCTAAATAGGCTGCAGCTATTTTCCCTGGAGCATCGGAGGCTGAAGGGTGACCTCATAGAGATTTCTAAAATCATGAGAGGCATGGATAGGGTAAATAGCCAATGTCATTTTTCTAGGGCAGGGGAGTCCAAAACTAGAGGGCATAAGTTTAAGATGAGAGGGGAAAGATTTAAAAGGGACCTGAGGGGCAACTTTTTCACGCAAAGTGTGGTGCATGTATGGAACGAGTTGCCAGAGGAAGTGGTGGAGACTGTACAATTACAACATTTCAAAGGCATCTGGATGGGTACATGAATAGCAAGGGTTTAGAAGGATATGGGCCAATACTAGCAAATGGGACTAGGTCAGACTGGGATGTCTGGTAGACATGGATGAGTTGAGCAGAAGGGTCCATTTCTATGCTGTACAACTCTATGAATCACCCAGTAAGTGAAGCCATTTTAAAACGTAGTCACTGTGAGTCAATGGGGGAAAGTGTGAGCGGGGCATAATGTGTGGTCAAGACAGTTTTTAAATACTGAATCTCTGCTATATATCCAAAATGATTTAATGTGAGCTGCTCTACTGTTCTCACACGAACAGAGACCTGGGCTTCCTGGAGGCCAGTGCCAGTGTTCCTGCATGAACTAATGCTCTCGCCAGTGACACACTGTCTCCATACAGCAATGTTGTTTGTGTGTCAGTGTCCACTTCTGAGACAGCGCTTGTGTCTGTATCTGAGCCCAGTACCCATATATGGACCAGCACCACGTCCATGCAACGGCCAGTACCCAGATGTATACAAGTGTCCCTTTGTGACCCTGTAAGCCAGTATCTCTGAGTGCCGGTGCCAATGGCCTAGTGTTTAAAGGGTAACTTTGTATGTACTAAGTCCTTAGTCCAAGCCAGGTGAAGTCTGATTCTATTAAACTGATAAAAAAAAAAGTCCATAACTTCCTGCTTGAACAAAACAACACTGTACACCCTTTTTACAGGAATATAAAGACATTGCATAATTTGTGACAAGTTAATACCAAATTTGCGAAATTTTGCAGCAATGAAGTATATTATTTCCATGTTCCAAACTGCTCTGAAAAAGGACAGCATTACATGTACAAGATTAGGCTATCGTCATCGGTGAACTGAAAACACGTAGAACGAATAGATGCCATTAAAAAGGGGATGGTTTCAAATTTGAAGGTTACATGGACGAACAGACATGAGAAACCTGTCAAAGGTATGATATGTACATGATTGCTATTAGTCAGAGAGAGAATACAAGGAAATAAGGCAAAGGGCTCAGAGAAGAACAAGGAATGCAAGGTGGAATATTAACAAAGGAACAGTAAATTATTCTACAAATAAATGAATTAAGAGGCAAACAAAAAGGAAATTGGCAGGAATGGGAGATGAGGCAAGAGTGACTTTCTTTGACATTAAGGCAGCATTTGGCTGAATGTGACACTGAGGAAATCTTACAAAACTTAAGGCAATGAGAATCTCTGCAAACATACTTAGCACAAAGGATGATGTCTGTGGAGGTTGAAGGCTAATTATCTCAGTCCGAGGCCAACACAACAGGAGTCCCTCAGGATGGTGTCCTCGGCCCAACCATCTTCAAGTGCTTCATTTTCCCTCCCTCAACAATAAGATCAGGACTGGGGATGTTCACTGATGATTGCACAATATTCATTGCCACTTATGACTCTTCAAGTACTGAAGCAGTTCCATGAATTTGCAGCAAGGCTACTACACTCAGCCTTAGGCTGATGTGTGCATTGTGAGCGTCTCTTACCCACTTCAGTGCCAGGCAATGACCATCTCCAATTTGAAAGAATCTAACCACTGTCCTTTGCTATTCAATTATATTCCATCTACCATTTCTTTTCCCACTCTCCTAGCCGGTCCAAGTCCTTCTGCAACCTACCCGCCTCCTCAACATTATATGCCCCGTCATCTTTTTTTTTTCTATTCATTTTTTGTGGGATGTGGGCATTGCTGACTGGGCAGCATTTCTTGCCCATCCCTAGTCGCCCTCAAGAAGGTGGTGTGAGCTGCCTTCTTGAACCGCTGCAGTCCTCTTGCTGTGGGTTGACCCACAATGCTATTAGGGAGGGAATTCCAAGATTTTGACCCAGTGACAGTGAAGGAATGGCAATATATTTCCAAGTCAGGATGGTGAGTGACTTGGAGGGGAACTTGAAGGTGGTGGTACTGCCCATATGTCTGATGCCCTTGTCCTTCTAGATGCAAGTGGTTGTGGGTTTGGAAGGTGCTGTCTGAGGATGTTTGGTGAATTTCTGCAGTGCATCTTGTAGATAGTACACACTGCTGCTACTGAGCCTCGGTGGTGGAGGGAGTGGATGCTTGTAGATGTAGTGCCAATCAAGCGGGCTGCTTTGTCCTGGATGATGTCAAGCTTCTTGAGTGTTGTTGGGGCAGCACTCATCCAGGCAAGGGGGGAGTATTTCATCACACTCCTGACTTGCGCCTTATCGATGGTGGACAGGTTTTGAGGACTCAGGAGGTGAGTTACTCGCCACAGTATTCCCAGCTTCTGGCCTGCTCTTGTAGTCATTCTGTTAATGTGATGAGTCCTGTTGAGTTTCTGGTCAATGGTAACTCCCAGGATGTTGATAGTGGGAGATTCAATGATGGTAACACCATTGAATGTCAAGGGACAGATTGTCTCTTATTGGTGATGGTCATAGCCTGGCATTTGTGTGGCACAAATGTCACTTGCCACTTGTCAGCCTAAGCCTGCATATTGTCCAGATCTTGTTGCATTTGGACACGGACTGCTTCAGTATCTGAGGAGTCACGAATGGTGCTGAACATTGTGCAATCATCGGCAAACATCCCCACTTCTGACCTTATGATGGAGGGAAGGTCATAGATGAAGCAGCTGAAGATGGTTGGGCCTAGGACGCTACCCTGAGTCCCATCTACAATACATGGGCTGCAGCGGTTCAAAAGACAGCTCACCTCACTTCCTCAAAAGCAATTCGTGACGCCCAATAACTGTTGACTTGACCAGTGACACATCCATCCCATGAACAAACAGAATAGGTACCTCATTGCAGGAGTTCTGATGGAAACAAATACTAAGGAAGGTATATCCTGAACTGGCAAAGAATACAGATGAGAAAGGATGGAAGAAATCAAAGTAAAGTACAGCAGGAGCTGATGGAAGGCAGTAGACCAGGGTTTGGTTTAATACATTGGGGGAAAGTGAAGGCAGTGGGGAAGAGATCACAGAATACAACAAAGTGATATCTGAGGGTTGTATAAAAAGAGCAAAACCAAAATACCGTGAATGCTGGAAATTTGAAAATGCAACAGAAAATGCTGCAAATACTTGGCGAGTCAGGGAACATCTGTGGGAAGAGAAACAGAGTTAACACCTCAGCTCTGTGACCAGCCGTTGATCTGAAGAATAAACTTTGTCTCTCCACTGCCCCAGTCCAAAAGGGGTGACAAGTTGGCACATAGAAGGTAACCTGGCCTCAATCCTACTGAAGGATGTTCATGCCAAATGTAGTGCCCAACTATCCTGCCATAGGAAAAGTAAAGAGTCAGGGACAACAGGTCTAACTAGTTTACTTCTTGGAAGGTAACTTAGAGATAAGAGAGAAATGTAGAAAGCATTGCAGAGCTTCGGGTACACAAATATTCCAGCTCCTACAAGATCAAACTGAGTCCATCCACATTCGAGACTAAGCAATATTCGAAACATTGCAAGGTGCCTAAAGGCTGTGAGACAGGAAACATCTTCAGATACCGATACGAGTGGGAAACAGCATGGAAACCGCATTATCAATTAGTAGAAGCTGGAAGTACAACCACAACAATTGCAGTACATTCCCGATAACTGTTCCTGTGCCAAGTAGATCATAATCAGCAGCTCAGTCCCAGCAAACACTGGAGTAATAAAACAACCTTATACTCATGAGCAAGGAGCCTCTCCCGTCAAAGTCACCCAATAGAAATTCATGACATGCTCTCAACCAGCCTGCCATTTATTTTACAGCACTGCCTGGATATCTGCGAGTGTATAGAGAATTCTGAATAGCTGAGGCTTCTGTCAACACTACCACCAGCCACATTCCAATGTACACATTACAACACACTGGCCTGCATTCACATTCATCACACACTGCCTGTGCGCAAATCATAACATGTGAGGAGCGCACGTCTGCACACATATTACAACATGCGAAGAGTGCACATCTGCACACTTGAAGAGTATACATCTGTACACACATTACAACATGCAAAGAACACGTGTGTACACACATTACAACACACAAAGAACATGTGAGGAATACACATCTGCACGCATGTTACAACACATGGGGTACATATTTGCATAAATACAACATATACGATAGATGTCAGGAAGATTTTTTTGGTGATGGTGGTCAGATGTGACAGCGTCCTGTAGAAATTGCCTTTTGGTTATTTTTCAGACTGGGGCCCAAGTACAACTGGAAACTGAGGTAAACGTTTACAACTTGGGTTCCATAGTAGCATACTCAGCAGTCCGACATGACCCACACACATCTGGCAACAGATGGGATCTGCAAAGATCTGGCATTCGATACTCACTCAATGTCCTGGGCAGGCGGCTGAGGTCATTCTGAGAGTGACTGTGGGCACTGCTGACTGCTCTGGGCTCCACTGGCGGAGAGACTGACCTTGGCATGGGGCTACAGGTTGCCACTTCACATACGTGCTCTTCCTGGGGAAACACAAATCCACACGTGAGGGAAGTTTCTACAGCTCAGTACAGCCAAGTGCAACTTGCCAGTGCTTAACATAATGGTTGTTTCTGGAGTGCCTGCAGAATGCCGTATGGTTAACTGTTAGTCCAGGTCAACAACCCACGAGGAAAGAAGTCACAAGTGCCACCTGACAATACTCTATCTAGCACCAGTCAGTCAAATGATCAGGGCTTCCTCTAATCAGACTGTTCTATGGGGTGGGTGGGAGTTGGTTAGGATATCTATTAGTATTCTAATAATAATAGCAGGTGATGGGGAGCCCCAAGCCACAAAGAGTGGGTTACAGACATAGAAGGCCACAATGATGGCTGACAGCAATCCAGGGCGTAGCCTTTCTCCACCAAGCCACCTCAATCCTTTCCCTTAAACCTGCAGCTCCATGTTCTGGAAGCTGTCATTCCGAATTGAGAGAGCCTCACCATCTCCTTGGAGCTTCAGCAAGCCCCAGTGCTGGTTCGGCTCGAAAGCCCATCGCTGCCTTTGACTGAAAGGTGAGAGTGCACCCAGCCAATTAGGAAGTGGCCTCCAGGAAAATGGCTCCTTTGGTCTGGCTCACAGCAAGACATCTCAGCATAGCCAGTGATGAGGCCAAGGCCCCAGTGACAAGGTCCCAAAGCCCATGGGTCATCCAGCCCATAGTCTCATTGTATAAAAACCAGCCAATCAGCAATGTACCTCCCCAAACACTTCACAAGCTGCAATACAGGAGCCAAGAACGCTGTTTCTGATAATGGACTAATAATTCAGAGTCAAGAACTCAAATCCCACCGTGGCTGTAAGAGAATTTGAATTCTGTTTAAAAAGTTCTTCTAGTTCATTAATGTCCCCTAAGGAAAGAAATCTGTCCCTCAGTGACATGAGGGATTCTGTGAATGGAGGAGTAAACCATCCCTGAGGGTCAATAAACACCACAGTGACTACATCCCAATAACAGAGTTAAAGATCTTGGCGAATTTCTTTGCATTCATTCATTCATGGGACACAAGTGTTGCTGGCCCAGCATTTATTGCTTGTCCCTAGTTGCCCCCTTGAGAAGGTGGGGGTGAGCTGCCTTCTTAAACTGCTGCAGTCCATGTGCTGTAGGTTGACCCCAATGCCCTTAGGGAGCGAGTTCCAGGATTTTGACCCGGTGACAGTGAAGGAACGGGAATATATTTCCAAGTCAGGATGGTGAGTGGCTTAGAGGGGAACTTGCAGGTGGCGGTGTCCCATGTATCTGCTGCCCTTGTTATTCCAGATGGAAGTGGTCATGGGTTTGCAAGGTGCTGTTTGTGGATGTGGTGCCAAACAAGTGGGATGATTTGTTCTGGATGGTGTCAAGTTTCTTGACTGTTGTTGGAGCTGCACCCATCCAGGCAGGTGGGCAGAATTCCAGTACACTCCTGACTTGTGACTTGTAGATAGCAGATAGGCTTTGGAGAGTCAGGAGGTGAGTTAAATCAGTGCAGAATTATTAGTGAAAGATAGTGTTGGAGAAATGAATAGGAGTGGAAGCAAATAAATGCCCAAGGCCTGATAATCTGCATACCAGAGTACTAAAAGAGATAGCAATGGGAATTGTGGGTGTATTCGTTATCATCTTCTGAAATATAGTAGATTCTGCAACAGTCTCTGCAGATTGGAGGGTGAAAAAAGTATAAAAAAGGCAGGGAGAAAACAGGGAATTACAGACTGGTTAGTTTTACATCAGTAGTAGAGAAAATACTGGAGTCTATTATAAAGGAAGTGATAACAGGACACTTAAAACATACCAATGGGATTACACATGAAAAGGAAATTATGTTTCACAAACCTACTGGAGATTTTTGAGGGTGTAACTAGAAGAATAGGTAAGGGAGAATCAGTGATTGTGGTGTATTTTGATGTTCAGAAAGCTTCGATAAACTCCCACGCAAGAGTTAGTGTGTAAATTAAAGCACATAAGATTCGTGGTAATATACCAACATGAACTGAGTATGGGTTAGCAGGCAGGAAGTAAAGTAGGCATAAATGGGTCACTTTCAGAGTGGAAGACGGCGACAAATGGGGTACTGCAGGAATCAGAACTTGGACCCCAGCTGTTAACAATATGAATGTGGAAATCAAATATCACATTTCCAAATTTGCTGATGACACAAATTGTGAGCAGTGAGAGGGCAATAACAGACTTCAGGGTGATTGAGAAATGTTGACTGGACAAATACATGGCAGATGCAGAATATTGTGGATACAAGTGAAGTCGTCCACTTCAGTGGGAAAAACAGACAGTACAGTATCATTTAAATGGTTGTAGATCGGGAAATGTTGATGTGCAAAGGGATCTGGGTATCCTTGTACACCAGACATTGAAAGTAAGTATGTGGATGCAGTGAGCAGTTGAAAAGGCAAATAGTATGTTGCCTTTCACAGCGAGGGTTTGAATTCAGAAGCAAGGAAGCCATACTACAACTGTACAGGGCCTTGGCAAGACCACACTTGGAGGATTGTGTGCAATTTCAAAATCCTTACCTAAAAAGAATACTTACCATAGACAGGAGTACAGCAAAGGTTCAGTAAACCCATTCCTGGGATGGCAGGTTTGTTGTATGAGGGCAGTGTGTGTGGACTGGGCCTGTATTCACTCCAGTACAGAAGAATGAGAGGGATCTCATTTGAAACGTATAAAGTTTTGATGGGGCGTGGGAATGATGTTACCCGGGCAGGGGGTTTAGGGCGAGGGGTCACCAGCTCAGGATAACAAATACACCCACAATTCCCATTGCTATCTCTTTTAGTACTCTGGTATGCAGATTATCAGGCCTTGGGCATTTATTTGCTTCCACTCCTGTTCATTTCTCCAACACTATCTTTCTGGACTGAGGTGAGGTGATAGTTCTTCACCCAGAGGGTAGTGGACCTCGCAAATTCTCTCTCACTCAAGGTGGCAGAGGCCACGTCACTAGGTATATTTGATGAAGAAATATAAATTTCTTGAGGCTAATGATGTTAAGGAGTATGGGGAGAGTGATAGTATGGCATTGAGATAGATTAGCCAATGTCAGGTTGAATAGTAGAGCCAGTTGATGGGCTGAACAGCCTACTTCTGCTCCTATTTTCAAACTTTCGATGGTTCCATGAATTCCTAGCCTCTGGTCTTCTCTTCTCATTGTATTTATATGGCTGGTCCAGTTCAATTCCTGGTTAATGGTAAAGCCCAGGCTGTTGATAATGGGGCTTTCAGTGATGGTAACACCATTGAATGTGAAGTAGAGACGGTCATTGTCTGGCATCTACACTGGCATGAACATACTTGCCAGTTCTGAGGAAGGGTCACCGGACCTGAAACGTTAACTCTGATTTTTTTTCGTCACAGATGCTGCCAGACCTGCTGAGCTTTTCCATCAACTTCTGTTTTTGTTACTTGTCACTTGTCAGCCCAAGCCTGGATATTGTCAAACTCTTGTTGTATTTGAACATGGGCTGCTTTAGTATCAGAAGAATCATGAATGGTGCTGAACATTGTGCGATCATCGGCACACATTCCCACTTCTGGCCTAAGAGAGTCATCGAGGTGTACAGCATGGAAACAGGCCCTTCTGCCCAACTCATCCATGCCAACCAGATATCCTAAATTAATCTAGTCCTATTTGCCAGCATTTCACCCCATTCCCTCTAAACTCTTCCTATTCATATACCCATCAGATGCCTTTTAAATGCTGTAGTTGTACCAGCCTCCACCACTTCCACTGGCAGCTCATTCCATACACGCACCACCCTCTGCATGAAAACGTTGCCCCTTAGGTCCCTTTTAAATCTTTCCCGTCTCACCTTAAACCTATGCCCTCTAGTTTTGGATTCTCCCACCCTGGGGAAAATATCTTGCCTATTTATCCTACCCATGCCCCTCATGATTTTATAAACCTCTATTAGGTAACTCCTCAGCCTCAGAAGCTCCAGGGAAAATAGCCCCAGCCTATTCAGCCTTTCCCTGTAGCTCAAACCCTCCAACCCTGGCAACATCCTTGTAAATCTTTTCTGAATCCTTTCAAGTTTCACAGCATCCTTCCTATAGGAGGATGACCAGAAGTGCACACAATACTCCAAAAGTTGCCTCACCACTGTCCTGTACAGCTGCAACATGACCTTCCAACTCCTGTAGTCAATGCACTGACGAATAAAGGCAAGCATACCAAATGCCTTCTTCACTATCCTATCTACCTGTGACTCCATTTTCAAGGAACTATGAACCTGCACTCCAAGGTCTCTTTGTTCAGCAACACTCACCAAGATCTTACCATTAAATGTATCAGTGCTGCCCTGATTTGCCTTTCCAAAATCCAGCTCCTCACATTTACCTAAATTAAACTCCGTCTGCCACTCCTCGGACCATTGGCCCATCTGATCATGGTCTGGTCGTACTTTGAAGTAACCTTCTTCGTTGTCCACTACACCTCCAATTTTGGTGTCACCCGAAAACTTACTAACCATAACTCCTATGTTCACATCCAGATCATTTATATAAATGACAAAAAGCAGCAGACCCAGCACCAATCCTTGTGGCACATTGCTGGTCACAGGCTTCCAGTCTGAAAAGCAGTTCTGTATCCAAATAGCTAGTTCTCCCTGTATTCCATGTGATCTAACCTTGCTAACCAGTCTACCATGAGGAACCTTGTCGAAAGAATTACTGAAGTCCATATAGATCACATCCACCGCTCTGTCCTCATCAATCCTCTTTGTTACTTCTTCAAAAAACGCAATCAAGTTAGTGAGACATGATTTCCCACACACAAAGCCATGTTAACTATCCCTAAACAGTCCTTCTCTTTCCAAATACATGTTAATCCTGTCCCTCAGGGTTCCCTCCAACAACATGCCCACCACTGATGCCAGGCTCACCGGTCTATAGTTCCCTGGCTTTTCTTTACCACCTTTCTTAAACAGTGGCACCACGTTAGCCAACCTCCAATCTTCCAGCACTTCACCTGTAGCTATCGATGACACAAATATCTCAGCAAGGGGCCCAGCTACCACTTCCCTAGCTTCCCACAAAGTTCTAGGGTACAACTGATCAGGTCCTGGGGATTTATCCACCTTTGAGTTTTAAGACATTCAGCACCTCCTCCTCTGTAATATGAACATTTATCAAGATGTCGCTATTTATTTCCCCATGTTCTCCGTCTTCCATCTCCTTCTCCACAGTAACCAATAATGTAAAATATTCATTTAGTATCTCCCCTATCTCCTGTGGTTCCACATTTAGGTGGCCCTGCTGATCTTTAAGGGACTCTATTCTCTCCCTAGTTATCCTTTTGTCCTTAACGTATTTGTAGAATCTCTTTGGATTCTCCTTAACCCTATTTGTCAAAGTTATTTCATGTCTCCTTTTTGCCCTCCTGATTTCCCTCTTAATTATATTCCTAATGCCTTTATACTCTTCTAGGGATTCACTTGATCCCTGCTGTCTATACCGGACATATGCTTCCATCTTTTTCTTGAGCAAAACCACAATTTCTCTAGTCATCCAGCATTCCCTACACCTACCAGCATTTCCCCTCACCTTAACAGGAACATACTGTCTCTGGGTTCTCGTTACCTAATTTTTGAATGCATCCCATTTTCCAGCTGTCCCTTTACCTGCAAACGTCTGCACCTCCCCTCCCCATCAACTTTTGGAAGATCTTGCCTAATGCCATCAAAATTCGGCTTCCTCCAATTTAGAACTTTAATTTTTCGATCCGGTCTATCCTTTTCCATCACTAATAGAATTATGATGGAGAGAAGGTAATTGATGAAGCAGTTGAAGATGGTTGGGCTGAGGACTTGGGGCTGACCTCCAACAACCACAACCATCTTCCTATGTGATAGGTATGGCTCCAGCCAGCGGAGAATTTGTTCCCTGATTCCCACTGGCTCTAGGATTACTTGATGCCACATTCCATCTAATGCAGCCTTGATGTCAAGGACTGTCACTCTCACTTCACCTCTGGTATTTAGCTTTTTTGACATGTCTAAAGCCAAAGCGAATGAGGTCAGGAGCTGAGTGGCCCTGGTGGAACCCAAATGGGCATCGCTGAGCGGGTTATTCCTTTACAAGTGCTGTTTGATAGCCCTGTTAATGATTCCTTTCATCATTGTACTAGTGATTGAGAGTGGACTGACCCCAGGTTGGGTAGGTTTTTGTGGACAGGACACACCTGGGCAATTTTCCACATTGCCGGGTAGATGCCAGTGTTGTAACTGTACTGGAACAGCTTGGCTAAGGGAGCAACAAGTTCTAGAGCACAAGTCTTCCGTACTATTGCCGGAATGTTGTCAGGGTCCGTAGACTTTGCAGTATCCAATGGTTTCAGTTGCTTGCTGTTCCCATATGGACTGACTCAAATTAGTCAATACCGAAAGATGGGCACTGCAGAGGGTAGAGTGCTCTATCTGCCTTCCAACTCCATTTTGATTTAGCTCCCTCCGTCTCTCCCTACCTATTCCTCACCTTTAGTGTCTACATTGCCATTGCCAGACATTGCACATAATTTGATTAATAGGAAACATTGGTCAAAAGAAACACTCAGTTGTGCGCAAGAGCACTTCTGGATGTAGAAAGGACAAGAAGTTGGTTGATAGCTGTTGTAATGTCCACACCTCTGAACCAGAAGGCCAGTGTTCAAGTCCGAATTGCTCTGGAGGTGCACTGTAACATATCTGGACAGATTGAGGACTGAGATGAGGAAACATTTCTTCACTTAAAAGGGTTGTGAATCTTTTAAATTCTCTGCCCCAGAGGGCTGTAGTTGCTCCATTGTTAAATATGGTTAAGGCTGAGATAGACAGATTATTCAGGGAATCAAGGGTAATGGGGATTTGAAACCCATGATTATATCAAATGGTCGAGCAGACTTGATCGGCCAAATAGCCTACTCCTGCTCCTACTTCTCCAAATGTTATCACTGTTCTTGTCAGCATCATTGGAAAAACAAGGTGACCTGCCCAGTTCATTTTTTAAATGTTCTCTTGTCCTGGCTGTGTCAGCGTTTATTGCCCCATCCCTAAGTGACCTGAAGGAAGTGGTGCTGAGCCACCTTCTACAGCCATGTAAGTTTGGTCCAAGTTGCTTGTTTGTAGATCAGTGACCGTAGCAACGTTGGCTCGGGAAGTCAGAAAGGTCATTAGGAACAGTCACCCCAAGATGTGGATAATTATCATGGCGAAGTGGTCAAGGTATCACAAAACCTTGAGGCCCCTCCCCCATGGATGTTTGAGCTTGGTGATACCTTTGAGATAACAAATGCATTCTGCATGCTTGGCAGTGTGAAACAACATATACACTTGCATTTACATAGCACCTTTTACATTCTCAAGGCATCTTAACATCCTTACTATTCTGGTTAGGAAAGTGCAGCAGCCAATTTGTGCACACCAAGATCCCCAACCCTCCCCCCCCCACCCCAATAAAAAGACACAAGACGACAGATTGAACAATCTGCTACGTCACCTATAGAAGACCCCACACCCCATGTCCCAACTTGCTCATGTTCACTTCCATGCCCACAGGTTATTTGGGTACTGATCAGTGTCAGCGGGGGAGTGACTGAGGCTGAGCAATGAGTAGGTCAGAGTTGGATCAGGATCTGGACGTTCCTGCTCAGAGGCTGCTCTCGGTTTGACTTTGCTGCAGCTCTCAGGTAGGTGGGAAGTGTCGAGTTCCTCACTGGCACTGCCCCCTTGCTCGCCACCACCCCTCAACCCCTGTCTGTCGGGCAGATGCCAGGGACAATGCCGCCCTCCACAGTCATTCCTTTCAAAAAAAAAACACAGAACATGACCAAAACAACAAAAAAATTACACATCAACCCGGCCCAGAGTGAGACAGAAGTTCCTAGCCTCAGTCTTGGTCTGATTTATTGCTGCATTTCAGCCAGTTTCATGTGGTGTTCAGTCAAGAGGGCAGTGAGCATGGGGAGGAATACAGGGGGAGGAATGTTTGGGGAAAACGGAGGCACACTCTGTTGGTAATGGGAAGGAGGTGTCAGGGATAAGGAATGGGTTTGGGGTTGATAGGAGGGGTTCCTGGGGGTAAAGGTAGGGGTGGTCTGGGGGGTGGGAGGTCATGGGTGTTGGCCCAGGGCATGTAGGAGAAGTTCAGTAACTTTTCCCAGCTGTGTTGACACCTTCCCTGTCTCTCTCTCTCTCTCTCTCTCTGTGTGTGTGTGTGTGTCAGTCAGTCAGTCTCCCTGTCTCTGCAGGACCTGCTCTCTGAGTGACTACACCTCTCTCCCGGTTTGATTCCCCATCCCCAGCGCCTGCACTTTTCCGATTTGCAGAGAGAGAGAGAGCTGTATCCCGGGGCTCGAGTAGCCGCTTACCTTGAGCCTGGCACGGCGCTCACAGTCTGTCATGGTGTGTGGGCAGCAAACAGGAGCCTGCTCCCGGGGCTCCGTGAGTCTCCCAGCCCCGCCCCGGCTCGGCCCGCTCCGCTCACATCGCCCGCTGCGGAATTCTTCCGGGAAACGAAAACGAAAGCGCCGGATCTGGAGCCGAGGGAGGGTCACTTCCTTAGGGAACAGCACTGACTAGAACTCAAAACAGGTCAAACTGGTCCCATCTGCCTCGGAACACGTAAGAAAACGATAACCTGAGATCCAAACTGGGACAGGAGTTTAGTTACTGCACACTGAAACAAGAAATAAACTTCCTTTGCACGGATTGAGATGAGAATGCTGGATGGTCCTAGGTATTAGACTTGACTCTGTGCTTTTCTATAGTTTTGACCAGGTAGGCGGGCGAGTGGTCGGATTTTAACAATCACTGTGTGGTCACTAGACCCCAGCAGGCGTTCCCATGTTAATAAAATCAAGAACCTTGCCCCCAACACGACACACAGGGAAGTTTCAATACTCCTCCCACTTAGAACTGGAAAAGAGGGGTGTGTGTGTAAACAGAGAGAGAGAGACATGTCCCTATCGCTCTAAACCCTTCCTATTCACATACCCATCCAGATGCCTTTTAAATGTATTTGTACCAGCTCCCGCCACTTCCTCTGGCAGTTCTACCACCATCTTATGTGAAAAAGTTGCCCCTCAGGCCCTTTTTAAATTTTTCCCCTCTCACCTTAAACCTATGCCCCCTAGTTTTGAACTCCCCTAATCCTGGGCTATTCAGTCTGTCCGTGCCCATCATGATTTTATAAACCTCTACAAGGTCACCCCTTAGGAACCAGCAGAACTGGATGAGAAATGGTGGTGAGGAAATCTGGAGTGAAACCAGGTGGATATCCTCAGCTGGCCTGGCAGCTCTGTGGGGAAGAGAGAAAGGCAGTTAATATTTCAGTGCCCTGCCTGATAGATAATGACCAGAGATCTATCCCAGGAACGTACAGTCAGGGAGTTGATGATATTGTGACACTGCCCCCCCCCCATCTGTTGGCAGTGTGGTTAATAGGTGCAGCAACATGACTGATTAATGTTTCCCAAACTGTTTTCCCACTGGCAATCCCCTTCCTCCCTTGTTGGAGCTTGAAAGCTGACCACTTTCCTGCTCTCCCATTGGTGAGTGGGCAGAGGGGATCAGAGAAACACAGACACTGCTGCCTCAGAGCTTATAGAGTCATACAGCACAGAAACAGACCCTTCGGTCCAACCAGTCAACACCAACCATGTTCCCAAACTAAACTAGTCCCACCTGCCTGCATTTGGCCCACATCCCTCCAAACCTTTCCTATTCATCTACTTACTGAAATTTTTTTTTAAACATCCATCACTTCCGCTGGCAATTCATTCCACACATGAACCACTCTCTGTAGTGTCTAATGATGTAATGTCTAACAAGGGTTGCTGTTTGGAGCTCAGTACTCTGAAATACACTAAAATAAATGATATTTTGCATTTCATCAAAAGAAACAGTAGTCAGTTGAGAGCAGATTATATTGAGTAGGAGAATCTTGTCACTGTAGATAAAGTATAAATGTAGAAATCAGCTTTCAAGACTTTATTGCAGGTGGCCTAAAGAACAGGCCAAACTTCGGAGCAAAGTTCATAGATCATAGAACCATAGCAGATCGTAGAATCCCTACAGTGTGGAAACAGGCCCTTCAGCCCAACAAGTCTACACGGCCCCTCAGAACATCCCACCCAGACCCATTCCCCCATAACCCACCTAATCTACACATCCCTGGACACTGTGGGTAATTTAGCATGGCCAATCCACCTAGCCTGCACATCTTTGGACTGTGGGAGGAAACGATCACCGGAGGAAACCCAGTTGTAGAAAGGGACCAGCACTGAGGCCACATCCACAGGAATGATAGAAGAAGATAGTTGCCAATTACAAGGGAGTTCTTTTCCAATTTGGATTTAAAAACAGAATAGATAGGAACAGGAATAGACCATTCAGCCCATCGAACCTGCTCCCTCATTCAGTTTGGTGTTGGGCTTAACTCCGCTTCCCCAGCCTTCCCGTATTTCTGTTGAATACCTGATCTTTCTAAGTCTTTTTTATGTGTTGAGTAATGGCACATCCACAAGCCCAGGTGGTTGACAATTCTAAAGATTTCAGCAGGATGCAGGCCATGACAGCCAGTCCACAGTCTGAGTTAAAAGTCTCAACGTTATCAACAACAACGACAGCATCATTCTCATCATCAAAAACAGAAATTGCTGAAAAAGCTCAGCAGGTCTGGCATCATCTGTGGAGAGAAATCAGAGTTAACATTTTGGATCCAGTGACCCTTGCGCAGAACTGATGGTAGCTAGGAAAAAGTTGGTTTTATGCAGAAGATTGGGTGGGAGGAGAGGGTAAGAAGTAAACGATAGGCGGAGATAGAGCCCAAAGTGAGAGAAGAACAGTTGGACAAACAAAGGAGTGGATAATGGTCAGCCTAGGAGAATGAATGGGACAATTAGTGGCCTAAAATGGGTTGTGCGTAATAGCAGACCACATGATAACAAGGCCTGTTTGTTTGGGCGTTGGCATAAGGACATGGGAGAAGGTGCCCCAACCCTAAAATTGTTGAACTCGATATTGAGTCAAGAAGGCTGTGGAATTCCCAAGCGGAAAATGAGGTGCTGTTCTTCCAGCTTATGCTGAGCTTCACTGGAGCATTGCAGCAAGCCTGAGACAGAGACGTTGACCAGGGAACATGGTGGAGTGTTGAAGTGGCAGGCAACTGGAAGCTCAGGGTCTTTTTTACAGATGGAACATAGGTGTTCTGCAAAGTGGTCACCCAGTCTACGCTTTGTTTCCCCAATGTACGTAGACCACATTGTAAGCAGCGAATGCTTCCGATATTATCGTTGCTATGCTTGGCACCTCAGCACGAGGTTCTGATCAAACATGGTTCATGGCCAAGCATCACGTTGCAGCAAGGATAGACCTGATGCTGGTTCAGGACAATGTTCACATTGATAGGTATGGAAACAGAAACTGATGGTATCGAGCAGGGAGATCAAGAGTGGTCCTCAGGTAGAGAACTAGACAAATAGCACAGGAAAGGTGAGAGGAACAGGCTGAAGATATAGTCCCATCACCCACAGTAGAAATAAACATTGGAGATTCACAACTTCCTTTCACCAGGCTCCTATTTCAGAAGGAGAGTCCAAGAAATTCCTAAGTCACATTCTGTTTGTGGAAGTGACAACTTATTTTATTTGTGGTATTCCAGTATTAGGCCAAGTTAGAGTCAGGTTGCTTTTATAGTGTTTTCTTTGTCCTCCCCTGAAGGATGATCATTGGAGAGTTGAGTAAACCGGCCTGAGCTACAGAGATGTTTTGAAGCCTCCCCATGTACAGTGTCCAGTCCATTGCAGCTGGTTTCCCAGGAGCTGAAGCTCAGCTTAATGAATGGACTGGCATTAGGGTGTGACACATCATTGGAAATGGGGATAACTTGTCCATCCAGCTGATACATGTGTGGAATCCAAACACTTTATTGATGAAGGGGTGTTCTGTACTCCAGATCTCATGAGATATCCTGCCTCATGTGCTGAAAAATTTGTGGGTGAAGAATTGGCTGTAGCTGTCACATGAAGATTTACTGCAGGTACTGACGCTGGGTAGACACCATTCTCAAATTGAGAAACACCCAACAATGACGTGTGTTGGAGTGAGATAGCATAATCCATCCTATTACTCATTATTCTAATAACTGTTCCAATGGTAGGTGAAATATGTGGAGTTAGGCCAGAGATCAGCTAAGATCTCATTGAATGATAGAACAGGCTTGAGGGACTGAATGGCCTACTCCTGTTCCTATGACTTCAGAGTGTGAGAGTGGGACAGTGTGATCCACTCGATTATTCATTAGGTGTAGTTGAAGTGAACAGAGTCTCGCGGATGGGAAGAAACTGTCTTTCTGAATTGTGTTATTATGGGTTAAACTGGGCTGAGATATTTATGGGTGAGGGTTGGGGTCAGTAAGAGATTTCTGAGATTGAGAAAGTGCTAAGAGATGCAAAAAGTGGTCCGTGAGCATGCAGCACCAAAAATAAAGCTAACCATCACCAGACTGAAGTCAAGATCAAGGATATCTTGCAGGGCAAAGCCAGTGCCATATCCATAAATGGCAGCAGTAGATAAACAACGGAGGAATTAGAACGAATAGGACTCATTAGGAAGGTGAAGAACAGTGAATGGGCTGCACCCATCGTGGTAATTCATATAGCAGACAGCTCCATTTATATTTATGGAGCTTACAAACAAACAATAAATAACGTGTTTGAGAATGATACTTGCCTACTGGTGAATACTTGTTTACTAATTTAGCGTATAGAAAGGTGTTCTGCAAAATAGATATACAGTGTGGAACCAGATCCTTTGGTCCAACTCATCCACGCCGACCACGTTCCCAAACTAAACTAGTTCCATTTGCCTGTCTTTGGACCATATCCCTCCAAACCGTTCCTATTTATGTACTTATCTAAATGTCTTTTCAACGTTCTAACTGTACATGCATCCACCACTTCCTCTGGCAGCTCATTCCACACACAAACCACTCTCTGTGTAATAGAGTTGCCCTCATGTCCTTTTTAAAACTGTCTCCTCTCACCTTAAAAATATACCCCCTAGTTTTGAACTCCCTTACCCTAGGGAAAAGTCCCTTGCTATTCACCTTATCTATGCCCCTCATGATTTTGTAAATGTCTATAAGTTCACCCCTTGTCCTTCTATGTTGCCGTTCAAAATGTTCCAGCCTTTCCAGCCTATCCTTATAACATAACCCTCCATTCTTGGCAACATCCTTGTAAATCCTTCCTGAACTCTCTCCAATTTAATAATATCCTTCCTATAGCAGGGCGACCAGAACTGCACACAGCACTCCGGAAGAGGCTTCAAATGTCAAATGCACAAGAATATAAGAACATAAACACTGAGAGCAGGAGAAGGCCATTCAAGCCGTCTAGCCTGTTCTATCATTCAGTAACTGTGACCTTAACTCCACTTTCTGGTCTGTCACCCACTCCCAGGATTTCTGTGTCAGTCAAAAAATCTCTGTAATCCAGCCTTGAATATATTCAGTGACGTGTCTGGAGTAGAGAACCCCAGAGATCAATCACCTTCTGAGTGAAGAAATTCCTCTTTTTGTGCATCTTAAATAGGAGACATCTTATCTTTAACCTGGCTCCCTTGTTCCAAAGGGAAGGAGGAAGGGGGAGGGTTTGTGGAGCCACAGGAACTTGAACTTGCTGCTCCTTGAAGAGAATTGGAGGAGATAACAGAAGCTGTTGACTTCTGAGACATGGTTAAAATGGACCTCTTGGTTCTTTAGTCCTTCAGCCCAGTTGTCTTAAAATACTGTTCGGCCTTTGAGCTCTTGCCTCACCCACCCCCTCATGCCCTCACTCACTCTCCATGACCCTTTAACACTTCTTGCCAACTCATGTCCTCCAACCACTCCCATGAACCCTTCCATGCCAACTCATGTCAACACCAACCCCTAATAGCCCTTCATACCCTCCATACCAATTCATGAATCTTCCTTATTCACCTACCCAGCATGCACAATGTCCTGGAATAACAACAAGTGTGTATCTGCAAAAAAAAGAACCCATTCACAAATTGCCTTTCCAATTAAAAAAACCACAGATAGATATAAGAACTCTTTCAGTGAAACATAACTGTCTCATCATGTATGTTTAGCAGGGAGCATAGATTTTTAAAAAGGTTTTCTCAGCCGGGGTTCTGTTTTGACAGCTGGAATAGGCATAAATCTGGCAGATGGAGTATAATATGGGAAAGTATTATTCACTTTGGCCAGAAGAGTAAAAAGAAAGAGTATCACTTAAACAAAGAATGACTGTGGAATACTGAGGTGCAGAGGGATCTAGGTGTTCTAATGCATGCGTCATAAAATGGTAAAATGTAGGTACAGCAGCATGTCATTGGGAATGGCAATTGGATGCTATCCTTTATTGCAAGAGGAACTGAACATAAAGTTGAAAGTGTTATACTTCAGTTACACAAAGCATCGATAATGTTGTGTCTTGAATACTGTGGATTTGGGTTTATGATGCTTGGGTTTTCTATGTGTCAAAAGTTAATAATTAACTGGTAAGTATTTCTGTAGCCTTGGTGATTTCCTTTAAAATAGTTTGAGAGAGCTACTTTTACAGCATTAATGGGTTTTTGTTTACTTTAGGATGTTTCACAGATTAGCAAGGTGCTTTGAATTCTGTTAGAAATTTCTAGTATGAGTTTATTTATGCTTAGAGGAAATAGAAAAACTAGATTACTTTAGAGTAAGGAGTTGGTAATAGTACCAAACTAGAGTGTTAGGATAAAATCCTGAAGAGGCTACTTGAAACTAAGCACATTTAAATTCAGGTGTGTGATTGTTTGAGGAAGAAGCTCTCAGCATTTCCAGTCTAGGAGTTAAAATTACCTTAAGCATATTGAAGTTTTAAGAAAACATTTTCTCTGATGTGAGCGCTGTACAAGGGGTGCTTTTAGGAACTGAAAAAGGGGTGTCACATTTTTCCTTTGGAATTTGTAAAGGCATCTTTGGGGATAATGGCATTATATTTTATTGTGTATTTAAAAGTCTTTGAATCTTTACTGTAATAATTTGGTTTGTTGTATTTTATGTTCATTTTTTGGTTAATAAACTTTTTTATTGCTAAAACAAAATGTTTAACATTGAATGCTTATGCTTCAGAGAGATCATTTCATTAAAACCAAACCAAAACAAAATATGATCTATTAAGGCATATTTCAGTCTGGGATCTGATTTGTCCAGTAATAACATCTTCTGGAATTATAACAATGTAAATACAGTGGAGGTAGCTCAGAGCAGGTTAAATGGATTGTTATTGGGAATGAGTGGGTTATCTTATTTGGAAAGATTTGACAGGCTGGACTTATTTTCACCAGAGTTTAGAAGAACAAGGCATGATTTGATTGAAGTTTGTAAGAACCTGAATGGTCTGGACAAAGTGGATATGGAAAGGACTTTTAGTCTTGTGACTGAGTCCAGAATATGGGAACTCTGTTTCAAAAGGATGGGTTGTCCTTAAAGACAAAGGTAAGGAGAAATATTTTGTTTCAGAGGCTTTGGAACCCTCTGCTTCAGAAAGTGGAGTCTGAATATTTTTAAGGCAGAGGTAAATAGATTCTTGTTAGGTGAGGGAATCAAAAGTTATTGAGACTAGATGTGAATGTGGAAATTGGATCACAAACAGATCAGCCATGATTTTATTAAATGGAAGACTAGGCTTAAAGGACCAAATTCCTACTTCTACTTACTTCTGCTCCAAATTCCTTCATAATTTAATTGGGTAATGGACAAAATTAAGGGATTAAATTTTGGTATTAAATTTTCAGAACTTCTTAGGCTTTCTTGATCTTCAAATTTTTTACAATCAATAGCATATAATGAATATTTGTTAATACCGAGCCCACTAGAATTGCATTCACTTTGTTACACCTCATTGGGAAATCAAAGCCACTATTTCCAGAGTCATTGCAAAAGTTTAAGATTTTAATGTAATAACACCCTGGAACTGATTCAGCCTCAGCTTCAGTGTGAGCTGTCTGTGCTACCTCACTCAACTCCTGAGTCTCAATTAATGAAAACATGCCAAATGCTCTTTTGAATTGTCCATTTCCTTAGAGAAGGTTTCAGCTACTCCACCCTCTTCTTGTGGTATTACTTTGACCTCCAGCAATGGAGTTTGTTTAGCTGTTGCTCTGGTCACTATACACGTAATGGCAAACTACCCAGAACCTGCAACTGTTCCATCTCTTCAGCCTGAACTGGAGTTTCTGTGATTATTGGTGAATTTATAACTCTCATTCCTGCTAAATCATTTCCCAGAAGTAAGTCAACTCCATTCACAGATAATTCCTTAACAACCCTAACTACCACTAGTCCTGACAACAAGTCAACTCCAATTGGACTTTGTTCAATGGAATGAGGATAAACTCTGCCCCCATCCCATTCACCAACACTTTGGTTTTCATTGAATTTTCTTGAGGGAAATTTAAATCCTTCTCCAGCAAGTTTGAGTAGCCCCAGTATGTCTTAGTATAGTTATTGGCTTGGATGCTTCCTTTGAAGAAAAAGAGTTATCTCCCCTTTAGACCAAAGCCCTTCATATTTGTCATCTACTCTACATGATTTGTATAACCTCACAGCAGTGTTTACCTCCAGTTTCTTAGTTGTAGCAAAGCTACAATCTGATCATGGTCTTTTTCTTGTGAGTTTCTATTTCAGACTCATTCTTACAATCTCCAATAAGTCCCATGGAATTGGAGTTCCAGCATTCTGTACGAATGTGTCCCATCTTGTTACAGTGGAAACACTTCGGCTTTTGCAAGTCCATCCTCAGTAACTTAGGGCATTCCCAGCTATCCATTTCTTACTTTCACCTCTTGCCTCTCTTTTAATCTCCGTCTCGATCCATTTCAAATTTATGGGGGAGACAGTAAAAAGGTTTAGTTTCATGGATTAGCTCATGACTGTCAGCCATTATTGCTGCCTGCCTAGCTATGCAACCTGTTGGTCCTCAACATGGATTCTTATTACTGAAGGTGGTGAATTTTTAAATTCCTCCAGGGAATAATCTCTGTAAGAGCCTTATACGTGTCTTTGGTTTCTGCAAACATTTGTGAAAATTACTTTGCATAACCCTTTTGAATGCAATATAAGCTTGCCCTGCCTGCTTCTTTAAATTGTAGAACCCTTCGCTACATGTCTCAGGCACTAACTCAAATGAAATCAATAAAACTTTTTTTTTATAGAATCACAGTCCCTAGAAACTTCCTGCGACAGTGAAACATAAATTTCCTGCGCTTTACCTGTCAACTTACTCTGTATAAGCAATGTCCAGTACACTTTTGCCCCATTCATTTTGTAGGGACTATGTTTTTGTTTTTGTGCATTTTTAAATTGTGGGCTAAAATGACAAGAACAGCTGTTTTAAAAATAGTGTTTTAGAGGATTGCTGCATGTTTTCAAAATCAAGTAACTTGACACTCTTGGGAGGTATTGTGTAAAAAGCTATTTAAGTGGAGCCGAGGGGCTGTGTATAGATGCAGCAGGGTGGCAACAAGAAGTTGGTTGGTCTATGGATTAGTGACCAGTTATCGATGACAAAAGCCTTTTGTGTGCCAACAACTATGTGATTGGTTCTCAGGTTACTGAACAGCTTAAGGCTGGAAACAGGATAGAGAGAAGTGATGTGATCTCCACCAGCTCAGGAGCTGTCTGTCTGTTATCTGCATCAAAACCAATTTTAAACCTGAAAAAAAAAACACTTTGTTTTTCCTTCAGCAGTTGTTATAAGCTGTGGCCCTTAATGAATAAGTCAGAAACCTTTTATAAGTGGACAGCCTCCCTGTGATTCTTGCAAACCAGTGGAAGCATTCAGAGAAAGAAATCTGAAAAGCAAGATTCTGACCAGCATAAAGGTCGTGCATGTAGCTGAGCCACCTTCACAGTTTTCTTCTGCCCTGTGTGTGTAAAGAGTTAATAAGGGGATTAACATTTTAATTTGTACTATCATATGTCAGCAGTTTATAATAGTTTAACTATAGCTATAATCTATTTACTTGTAATAAATAATAATTCTTATTCAGTACATAAACCTTCTTTCTATCAACCTGGGTCTGGAAATTTGATAAATTCAGGAATTTTGTGTACTTCTTTTCAAATCTTTGGCCTTTGTGACAACTCTGGGAATGGCATGGTGTGGAGCTAGAGGAACACAGCAGGCCAAGCAGCATCAGAGGAGCAGGAAAGCTAATGTTTCGGGTCGGGACCCTTCTTCAGAAATGGGGGAGGGGAAGGGGGGCTCTGAAATAAATAGAGAGAGGGGGAGCAGTGATAGAAGGTGGATAGTGGAGTGGATAGGTGGGGGAGAAGACAGACTGGTCAAGGAGGCGGGGATGAAGCTAGTAAAGATGAGTCTAGGTAGGGAGTTGGAATAGGGGTTGGTCAGTGAGGAGGGAGGGGCGGGTAGGTGGTAGAGAAGATGGACAGGTCGAGGAGGCGGGGATGAAAGGGGTGGCTGGTCTTGGGATGAAGTCGGGGGTGGGGAGATTTTGAAGCTGGTAAAGTCCACATTGAGACCATTGGGCTGCAGGGTTCCCAGGCAGAATATGAGGTGTTGTTCCTCCAGTTTCCGGGTGGCATGGTTGTTGGCACTGGAGGAGGCCCAGGATGGACATGTCGTCCAGGGAGTGGGAGGGGGAGTTGAAGTGGTTCGTGACTGGGAGGTGTTGTCGTTTGTCACGAACCGAGCGTAGGTGTTCCACAAAGCAGTCTCCGAGCCTCGCTTGGTCTCCCCGATATAGAGGAGGCCACATCGGGAACAGCAGATACAATATACCACATTAGCAGATGTGCAGGTGAACATCTGTTTAATGTAGAAGGTCTTTTGGGGGCCTGGGATGGAGGTGAGGGGGGAGGTGTAGGGGCAGGTGTAGCACCTCTTGCGGTTGCAGGGAAAGATGCCGAGGGTGGTGGGGGTAGTGGAGACTGTGGAGCAGACAAGGGAGTCGCAGAGAGAGCGGTCCCTCCGGAAGGCAAGTAAGATGGAGAGGGAAATATATCCTTCCATCTCCATCCCAGGCCCCAAAAAAACCTTCCACATTAAACAGATGTTCACCTGAACATCTGCTAATGTGGTATATTGTATCCGCTGTTCCCGATGTGGCCTCCTCTATATCGGGGAGACCAAGTAAGGCTCGGAGACCGCTTTGTGGAACACCTACGCTCGGTTTGCGACAAACGACAACACCTCCCAGTCACGAACCACTTCAACTCCCCCTCCCACTCCCTGGACGACATTGTCCATCCTGGGCCTCCTCCATTGTCACAACAATGCCACCCGGAAACTGGAGGAACAGCACCTCATATTCCGCCTTGGAAGCCTACAACCCAATGGTCTCAATGTGGACTTTACTAGCTTCAAAATCTCCCCACCCCCGACCTCATCCCAAGACCAGCAACCCCCTCACATCCCTGCCTCCTTGACCTGTCTGTCTTCTCTCCCACCTACTCGCTCCTCCTACCTCACTGACCAACCCCCATCCTCACATCCTACCTACACTCACCTTTACTAGCTTCATCCCCACCTCCTTGACCTGTCCATCTTCTCTCCCACCTACCTGCTCCACTATCCACCTGATATCACCGGTCCCCCTCTCTCTATTTATTTCAGAGTCCCCCTTCCCCGTCCCCCAACCCGAAACGTCAGCTTTCCTGCTCCTCTGATGCTGCTTGGCCTGCTGTGTTCATCCAGCTCTACACCTTGTTATCTCAGACTCCAGTTCTTACTATCTCTGGGAATAGTATGGCTTGATTATTGGGAGAACTGGAAGGGAGCAAGCAATAAACCGGGAAACTACCGGACGGACAGGCTAGTCTCAGTGATGGGGAAACTATGGGAAGCAACTCTGAGAAGTAGAGTTAATCTGCATTTGAAGAGGCAGGGATTAATCAAGAACAGTCAGTACGGTTTTGTTAAGGGAAGGTCATGTCTGACCAACTTGATTGAATTTTTCAAAGTGACCAGCTGTGTAGATGAGGGCAATGTTTTTGATGAAGTCTACTTGGACTTCAGCAAGCTTTTGATAAGGTCCTGCATGGAAGACTGATAGCAAAGGTAAAGGAGTCTGTGGGATCCAAGGAAATTTGCAAATTAAATCCACAATTGGCTGAGTGGCTAGAAGCAGAGGATGATGGTTGGGGGACATTTTTCTGACTGGAAGTGTACAGTCAGGTCTCCCAGTATTAGGGCCCTTGCTGTTTGTGATAAATATAAACAATTTAGAAATGTAAGAGGGGTGATCAGTAGGTTCAGATGCCACAATAATTTGTGGAGTGATAAATAGTGAGGAGGATAGCCTTAGATTACAGGAGATATAGATGGGCTAGTCAGATGGGCTGATCAATGACAAATGGAATTCAATCTGGATAAATGTGAGGTGATGCACATGAGCATAATAAACAAGACAAGAGAATACATGATGAACAGTAGGACCCTTCGAAGCACCGAGGCTTGGTGTGCATGTACACCAATCCCAAAAGATTTCAGGACAAGTAGATAAAGTAGTTAAGAAGGCAAATGATATTTTTGCCTTTATTAACAAAAGCATAGAGTTTAAGAGCAGGGAGGCTATGCTGGAATTGTATGAAATATTGGTTAGGCCACACCTAGAGCATTGTGTGCAGTTCTGAAACTCACCTTGTAGAAAGGATATTATTGCACTAGAGAGGGTGCAGAGGAGATTTACCAGGCTGTTGCCTGGCCTGAAGAGTTTCAGTTATGAAGAGAGATTGGACATACTGCGGTTGTTTTGAGGAATTGAGAGGGGAAATGATTGAGATGTATACAACTATGAGGGCCATAGGTAGGTAGCTAGGAAGAAACTTTTCCCTTTGATTGAGGGAATCAATGAAGGGGATGGGGGCAACACTGGGCATCGATTTATAGTAAGGGGCAGGAGGTTTAGAGGGGATGTGAGGAAAAACATTTTCACCCAGTGGGTGGAGGAAATCTGTAAATCACTGCCTGTGAGGGTAGTAGAGGCAGAAACCCTCTTAACGTTTAGGAAATCTTTAGATGTGCATTTGTGATTCCAAGACAATGGACCAAGAGCTGGAAAATGGGATTAGAATAGTTAGGTGTATTTTTTTGACTGGAGTGGACATATTGGGCCAAAGGGCCTTTTTCTGTGCTGTAGCTCTCACTGATTCTTGAGTTTAAGGATTGTGGAGAATGGAGAGAGAAAGCTGGGCTGTAGATGGGAGAACCACAGTGAAAGGGGCAAAGGGGACAGTAAAGGGTGGGAGCTGCAAACTTTGGGTGGGGAATAGAATGGGGTAAGTAGGCACGCTGGGGAGAGAGAACAAGCAAGTGAATTGAATAAGAGACAGTGTTTCTCTTGTACACCAAATTCTATCCACTTACAGGGGATTCCAGAAATCTGTGAATGGCTGCACCACCCAGAGGATTATTGGGGAACTGCAAGTGAGGAATCCGTAAAAGTAATTATTTTTAATAAGATGAAAACATTCTTTTGTTCATTGCTGGGATGTGAACATTCCTGGCAAAGACTGCATTTATTGCCCATCTCTACTTGCCCTTCAGAACAGTAGAACCTTGGGAAGCACTGAGTGACCTCGGTGTGCATGTACACCAGTTCCTTTAAACTAGTCAGATGCTTTAGAGGCTTTTAAGCGACCCTTGGATAGGCACATGGGGGATAGTAAAATATAGGGTATGCAGGGTAGATTGATCTTAGTAGGATAATAGGTCAGCACAACATCGTGGGCCGAAGGGCCTGTACTGTGCTGTACTGTTCTATGTTCTATGCTGTATCGGGTTAAGTGGATTAAGTGGTTAAGAAGGAATATGGTATACTTGCCTTTCTTAGCTGAGTTTAAGAGCATGGAGGTAATGCTGGAGAAAAATCAGAAATTGCTGGAAAAGCTCAGCAGGTCTGGCAGCATCAGTTCCGAGGAAGGGTCACTGGACCCGAACGTTAACTCTGATTTCTCTCCACAGATGCTGAGCTTTTCGGCAACTTCTGTTTCTGCTTCTGATTTTCAGCATCCACAGTTCTTTTGGTTTTTATGAGGTAATGCTGGAATTGTATAAAATGTTGTTCTGGGATCCACTGTATAGAAGGGATGTGATAGCGCTGGAGAGAGGGCAGAGGAGATTTACCAGGAAGTTGCCTGGGCTGGAGAATTTTAATTATGAAGAGAGTTTGGACAGACTGGGGTTGTTTGCTGTGGAACAGAGGAGATTGAGAGAATACATGATTGAGATGTTTAAAATTATGAGGGGCATAAGACAAGAAGAAACTTTTCCCATTGGTGGAGAGATCAATGACTGGGACGGGGGCGTAGATTGAAGGTAAAGGGCAGGAGGTTTAGAGAGGATGTAAGGAAAACATTTTCACCCAGAGGGTGGCGGGAATCTGGAACCACTGCCTGTGAGGCTGAAAACCTCACCACATTTAGGAAGTATTTGGATGTGCACTTGGATACCGAGACACACAAGGCTATGGGCTAAGAGCTGGAAAATGGGATTAGAATAATCAGGTGGCTGTTTTAGAACGGCATGGATGCATGGATCTTTCTCTGTGCTCTAAATTGTTATAAGGTCGTGTTGAGCTGTCTCCTTGAACTGTTGCAGTCCATTGATATAGTTACATGCACTCAAGGCCACTGAATAGGGTGGATTCAAGGGCATGTTTCTGCTTGTGTGAGAAATTAAACTGGGGCAAACAGTTTTACAGTAAGGAGTATTGCTTACAAAACAGAGATTAAAGACCACTTCATGAAATTTTCTTATCCAGAAGGTCCTGCAGGCTGGGCCTTCAAATTTTGGTTTTTAATTTAGAATTTCAGATCCCGCCATCCTGTAGAAGATCTGTTAATGACTTTCCACTTAATCTCTAGAATGGGCCGTAGATAATTGTTTCCATCAGCTCCTGACCTCATTACAGCTTTGGTTAAAATATGGAGAAAAGAGATGAACTGCAGATGTGAGAGTGACTGCCTTTGACATCAAGATCAAGTGGAGCATCAGGGAACTCCAGCAAAACTAGTGCTCAAAACTGGGCTCAATGGAGGTCAGGCAGAAATCTGTCCACTGACTGTAGTCTTACCTAGCACAAAGGCAGATGGTTGTGCTTGTCAGGGGTCAGTCTGGCAATAGGGAGTAACTGTTGGCCCAGCTACTGGCATTAATATCCCATGAATGATTAAAAAAAAGATAGTTTGGGCTATGTTTTCTCGGAACAGGAAAGATAGGACAAAGAGATTCAGAGTTTGTTGAATGAGTAAAGGACTAGAGATAACGATGCAGCAGAGGAAGTGTGCTTAATTACAATCATCAGGTGGATAATGTAATTATGAACCAGTTAGAAAAACAAAGCAGATAATATAAAGGGACAAGAATATCATAGTAAAAGGAAAGAGCTCTTGTGGCACAGTATCTCTGGTCCGGAAGGTCCAGGTTCAAGTCCCACATGTTCCAGCCATGTATTTTTGAACATGCTGATTATAAACACCTGAATAATAAGAGGAGGATTTGGCGCAATGAAGACTTATAGATGGAGATGGGGTATGGTTGAGGAAGGAAATGAAAACTTAGCATTTGTCTTTCCTAAGGAAAATGATGCGGTCCACGTCATGGTGAAATGGAAAACAGTTCAAGAGGTTTAAAATTTATATGAAGGTTTTAAATAAGCTCTCTGTATTTAAAGCTGACAAAGAAACAGAGTTCGATGCAATACATCCGGGGATACTGAGGAAGTGAGAGTAGAAATTGTGGAAGCAGTCAATCATTGTTTCCCAGTCTTCCTTAGACTCAGCGTTGATATCATTTGCTGGCAAGTTATAAATGTTATGCCCTTGTTCAAAAAAAAGAAGATTTGCCCATCAGCTACAAACCAAAAACGCAGGTTAAGAAAAGAACTAATCATGCTTAATTAACTTGCTTGTGTTTTTTGAGCAGAAAGGGTTAATGAGGGTAATGCTGCTGATGTGTGTACATAGATTTCCAAAAGATATTTGATATGGTGCCATGCAAAGGACTTGATAATGTAATTAAGTCAAGTTAGAGCTCATGCAAAAAATGGACAGTAGTAACATGGATACGAAGTTGGCTGAATAACGGGAAACAAAGACCAGTGGTGCATTGGTTCAGACAAGAATAAAGATTGTAGTAGGGTTCCCCAGGGATTGAGCTTTAAAACTCTGCCCTTTTATATGTAAATTAATGGCCTAGACCCTGCATTAGAAATTGGGCGATCTTTAAACTTGGATGTTTCCATTTTTCCCTGCGTAGTTATGGGATGTCACGTAATGCTGTTACAATTTCTAATCAACAAGGACAAAAGTATGATAAAGGTCATAAGGATCATGAGGTCACTATGTTCCACTGAACTGACATCGAGAAACGATTTTGTGTTATGAGTATTCAATTATTGATACAGTGTTTAGGAAAATTAAAGTTTTGTTCCCAACAACATAATGAAACTTAACCTTCTGATGAAGATGGGAAATTAGGGAATGGCTGTCCTGAAAGCAAAATAAAAGGAAATAAGCTGAAAATTAGAATTTGAAAAGTAGTGTTCTCAGGATTACTACCAGTGCCATGTGCTATTCCATGTAGAAATAGCAGGATATATTGGATGAATAAGTGGCTAAAGAGATGCTGTGAGAGACAGGGTTTCAGATTCCTGGGTCATTGGGATTTCTCGGGGAAGTAGAAGCAAACTGGACAGGTTACATCTGGGCAGGATCAAGATTCATGCCTTTCAGGGGAGCATTTGCTCGAATAGTTGGGACTGGGAGAGTTTAAACTAAATTGGCAGTGAGATGGGAACCTATGCGAGAAGTCAGAGAAGAGGAATCAAGGACAAGAACAAAAGACAGAAAAGGAATAAGAGAAGTGATGGGCAGAGGAATCCACGGCCAGAATCAAACGCAGCCACAATAAAAATGTATTAGGAATGACAAGGAATGTTAAAAAGACAAGCCTTCAGGCTTTGTGCCTGAATGCATGGAGTATTTGAACTAAAGCAGATGAATAAATCATGCAAATAGACCTTTTGGGAATCTAGGTACACCACATCCACTGGGTCCCCATTGTCCACCTCGCTCGTAATGTCTTCATAGAATTCCAAAAGATTTGTCAAGCATGACCTGCCCTTCATGAACCTATGCTGCATCTGCCCAACGGGACAATTTCTATCAAGATGCGTTGCTATTTTCTTCCTTGATAATAGACTCAAGCATCTTCCCCACTACAGAAGTTAAGCTAACCAGTCTATAATTCCCCATCTTTTGTCTACTTCCCTTTTTAAACAGTGGCGTCACATTTGCTGTTTTCCAATCTGCTGGGACTGCCCCAGAGTCCAGTGAATTTTGGAAAATTACCGCCAGCGCACCTGCTATTTCTCCCGCCATCTTTTTTAGTACCCTGGGATGCATTCCATCAGGGCCAGGAGACTTATCAATCCTTAGCTCCGTTAGCTTGCCCAACACTACCTCTTCCGTAATAATGATTGTTTCCAGGTCCTCACCTACCTTCATCTCTTTGTCAATTACTGGCATGTTATTAGTGTCCTCCACTGTGAAGACAGATACAAAATACCTATTCAATGCCTCGGCCATTTCATCATATCCCATAACTAAATACCCCTTTTCATCCTCTAAAGGGCCAGTGTTTACTTTAGCCACTCTTTTTCGTTTTATATATTTATAGAAACTTTTGCTATTTGTCTTTATATTCTGTGCTAGTTTTTTTTCATGTTCTATCTTACTTTTCTTTATAGCTCTTTTTGTGACTTTCTGTTGACCTTTAAAGTTTTCCCAAACTTCTAGTTTCATGCTGTTTTTGGCCACTTTGTATGCCTTCTCTTTCAATTTGATAGTCTCCCTTATTTCTTTAGACACCCATGGCAGATTACCCCTTTTCTTACAGACCTTCCTTTTCACTGGAATATACTTTTGCTGAGCACTTTGAAAAATTGCTTTGAAAGTCCCCCACTGCTCGTCAACTGTCCCACCATAAAATCTTTGTTTCCAGTCTACTTTAGTCAAGTCCTCCCTCATTCTATTGTAGTTCCCCTTGTTCAAGCACAGGACCCTGGCATTGGATTTTATCTTCACACTCTCCATCTGTATTCTAAATTCAACCATACTGTGATCGCTCCTTCCAAGGCGATCCCTAACTATGAGGTCATTAATTATTCCTGTCTCATTACACAGGACCAGATCTAGGATAGCTATAATCCAAATTAATGTGAGTGGAACACAGAGTGATCACAGGTGACCTTTAAAGTGTCTTCGCAGCCCAAACACATTCCATAACGTCTCAGGGTAGACAAGGGTGTGGAGCTACTTTTCTCTTAGGTTACACTGTACATATGTCAGAACATGCTCTTATATGAAATGCTGCATTTTTTGGGTGATATTGACATCATGGTCGAGAGAGCAAAGTTTCAATAATCTGTCCGCATGAATTTAGTGTATTTACATGACATGACTTGTGCTGCACACATCTAGATAAGGTCTAATATGTAGGAAGTCCATGTAGAGGCACCCTTTAGCCCTCCTAGATGGTGGCTTCCATGTCCTAATGTATCAAGGCCTATAGTAAAATCGCATTCATGTCTAGTTGTGATTGATGCCTAGTTACAATATGAGGAGCTGTTTGATTCCCACACAGGGTCATTGGAACCATTCCCAATGGACCCTCAGAGCTGTGGCTGCTGTTCAACCGAGACAAGGAGAAATTGAGGAGATCCAAAAGCGACAGCCACCCCCAGATCAGCAGCAAACTCCAGCAGCAGCATAACAGAAGTCATAGCAGAAGCCTCCTCAGGAGGCTCTTGAGGCTACAAAGGAGGTCCTGAAAGCCGATACTGTACAAACCTCACTGCCATTTCCTGCAGATGAGCAAAGTACAGTGCTGCCACCAAATGCAGATGTCTTGGGACACTGTTACAGGAATATGTCATTTATTGGAGCAAGACTTGTGACAGGTGTGACTTGAAGGGATAGGTGTCCATTTGATTCCAGTAGTCATCAATGTAACAGCAATGCTTAATTTTGTGTAATTGGCTGCCTCCAGTTGATACCTCAACCCACAAATGGATCATGACTGTTACTGATGCAGTTTTTGTAAGATCACACTGTTTTGTTATGTCTCCCTGTGATGAAATCAATGCTGCAGCCAGAGAGAGAGCACCATATCTTAATGCATCTGAATTCATTAATCGGTGAAGGTTCCATGTCATCTATGATCATCAGTACCACATCTTAGAGGTCTGCATTAGGTATGCTGGAAGTTGCCTATTTCCTTGATATCGCTCAGGTTCTTGCTTCTTTTCAAGGGCCAGAGAGGTCCATTCCTTACAAGAGTGGCTGCTAGGAGGCAGTAGCTATTCTCTCTGATCATGGCTGATGGTCATTAAACAACCCCATGATTGAGACTCAGCGTAGATACACTACAGCTCATACTTTCACCAGGGTCAGGCTGCTCCACCGTGTGAAGATGATAATCTTCTGAAGATGAGGGTCTGATATTTGGATCGCCCTGGCATAGGCTTTGTAGTATACCTAGGAGCGAGTGTGCCATATAGACTTTGCATCCTTTGCTCTGCACGACTAGAGAAGGCAAAAAGATGGAGTGACAAATGCTGAAAAAGCTTTGAGAGCAGTAATAGAATTTCAAGGAGGAAGATAAGGACATGAAATGGGAGGAACATATCTTCACTATGATATCATCTTCATCGTGATAGAGTGTTGCAGCAACAACCCAGATAGAACTTAATTGATTCCGGCTTCCAATAGATCTGAGTTGAATGAAGATATAATTCATTGACTTGAAATTAGTTGTTGCCCCAAAAGCAGCTCGAGTTTACTCTCAAAAGCAAATGCTGCTTTTTTTCTTTCTTACTTTTCCTGTTGTTTAGTAAAAGTTAAAATGTTCACATTTGTTTGAAGTCTTTACAACTTCTAATGCTCCAATATTGAACAGTGACAACATGTTACGTAAATTGTCATTCAGGAAAGAGTAGCACTGCTTTAGACAGGGTTCGATCATCATAAGGTGGTAAGGAACGGAAGCCACTGTAGCTTCATTCTTGCAGCTGTATCTAAAATAACAGCCGATCAGACAGATGATGATTTAAAGGGTCAAAATAATTACAAATGTGAGATTCAATTTACAAGTGTCATCCATGCAATCTAAGGCCCCTCAGAACGTTTTTTTTTCCCCCTATGTCAAGGTGAAGTTCTGGAGTTCACAGCTCAGATGGAGGAAGCCTGTCCTACTGTAGATCATGTTGTCCTTGAGGTTTTGGAACTTCCTGAGGAGTTTGTGGCCAGAAAGGCAAGATGTGCTGAGTGTCCTGCCCAGATGCAGACTCACCCTTCTTAGCTTCAGCTTCCACAAGATTGGGGGTCACAGGCAGGATGGAGGAGGAGGGGCTCCGTACTCCTGTAGTGTCATTAGAGGAGACTTTGGAGTGGGTTGTGAAGCAGTGTGGTGGGCGGCTGTATGTAGTTAATCCTCTGTCTGTGTGCCTGTTGGTCGAACTCTGTCTCCTTAAGAGGAAGGGGTCACTAGAGTGAGGTCAAGTCGTCTCATTCCCCATTGCCTTACTGTTGATGCTCAGCACCATGTGGCTGAATTGATGGTGTGCAAGTCTGTGTGCATCTCCCAAAGCCTCTGAGCTCTCTGCTGGACTTGGCTTTCCATGGAGTCAACAAGATGCAGGCATGATGGGACCAATATGATACAGTTATGTTGGTGGACTCTGACAGCCTTCAACCCAGTCTCAAAAGTTTCTCCAGCAGACCTGTCTGTTGCTCCTGTCCGTGCATTTTCATGGATTAATGATGGTTTACACCATGAGGTCCTCTTTTGACTGGGGCTGAATAAGTGCCTTGTCTCCAATAGTTCTCTGAAGTGTCAACAATCTCTGCCAACTGCAGAGATGTGGCAGTAACATATCCACTAAGTTGACAAGTGTCTGAGTTGGTGAAAGGTGCAGGATACAGCCTTGCTGATGTATTCTATGAGAGAGTACAGACGATCTCCTCAGAGGCAGAGGAGGAGCTGGTGACCACATAGGCTGGGCCATAAGGGATTCGAATGGGGTGAAATTTTGACAATCACGTATCAGCAAGAACAGCAATAAGAAAAGATAAGGAATGGTGAGCTTCACCTAGAGAGGCTGTGAAAATCATGGAATGCTCTCAACCAGCATGGTTTCTAGAAAGAGCATGAATGTACAATCGTGATCGCTGTGTCCTGTGCTCAGGAAGGTTGTCTCATAATGATGAATCTGTTGCTTTAGAACATAGAACAGTACAGCACAGTACAGGCCCTTCGGCCCACAATGTTGTGCCGAACTTTTACCCTAATCCTAAGGTCTATCTAACCTCCACCCCTACCTTATACTATCATCCATATGCCTATCTAATAGCGGCTTAAATGCCCCTAATGTGGCCGACTCCACTACCCTCTCTGGCAATGCATTCCACGCCCCAACCATTCTCTGAGTAAAGAACCTACCTCTGATGTCTCCCCTGTATCTACCTCCACTCGCTTTAAAACTATGCCCCCTCGTAATAGCTACCTCCACCCTAGGAAAAAGTCTCTGGCTGTCCAACCTGTCTATACCTCTGATCATTTTGTACAGCTCTGTCAAGTCAAAAGCTTTGTTGATTTTTAGGCCGTGTCTAATAAAGTTTACACTTATTTTTATATGATAATTACTTTTATTGTAGATTTTAGTAAATTTATTAATCAATGCTAACTACTGCTTTGCTGACAACACTAAAGTCTTACTGGTACTGTAAAGGAATTTGGTGAGACAGTAGCTGCAGTAATGTGTGCTGTTTTGGTCTCCTTATCTAAGAAAACATGTACTTGCCATATAGAGCAATGAAGGTTCACCAGATTGATTCTTGAGATGGCAGGTTTCAGGTCGTATGAGAAGTGATTGGATTGACTGTAAAATTCTGACAGGGAGGAAGACAGCTAGACAGACATTCAGAAATTTATTTCTCCTGGCTTGTCAGTGCTGAACAGAAGGTCACAGTCTCAGGATATTCTGTAGGCTATTTTGGACTAAAATGAGAAGAAATATCTTCAGTGGTGCACATATGGAGTTCTGTACTTCAGAAGGCTGTGGAGGCAAAGACACTAAATATATTTTAAGAAATAAATAGATTTCTAAAGGCTAAAAATGTCAAGGGTATGGGGAGAGAACTGGAGTATGGTGTTGAGATAGAGGAGCAACCATGTTAATGGCCTATTCTTGCTTTTGGGTTCATTGTAACATGCTCCTCTTCCTGTACTTTTATTTCTCTTCATGGTGTTTTGTTTACATGTTCTAGTGCAAAGTATCTGGATACCTCTTTCCTTCCTTTGTGTGTCAGTGAGCTAATTCCAACATGTGCTCAATGTCTATGAACCAAAGTGACTTGCGATGTACAGTTTCCCACAGGTTGATCACCTGTGATAGCCTGATTGTGTATAACCTCGCACATCCTCAGACTTCCTAGCTACAAAACCAACCTGCTTTGAAAACCCTGAACCAGTACGCACTACGCAGAAATTCTCTCAAAGAATTGTATTTGCATTTGAATGATTAAAATACTAACTGAAATGGAATAGCTGGCGAACTCACTGTTGCATTCTGAAGTATTTAAACTTTTATAATCAGAATATTGATAATTGTTGTGCATGCTCTCGTGCTTTGACCATGTGAGTATGAATGGCAGCGCTATCTTGATTAAAAGTAGCTGCTGCTCCTTTGGTTTTTTATGCTGTATTATTTGTGTGCATGCATGTGTGGTACTCTACCTCATGCTAGCATTGGCCCACCCCCACTCTGGAGTATCCCTTCTCTGCACTGTCCTCCTCAAATTACCCCCTCTTTGTACTGTCTCCATTTCAGTTAGCCTCTCTTCTGCATTGTCAGCATTCCCTCCCCTCCACCCCCCCGACATTTACTGCATCAATTACCCCCTCCCTTGCCTTGTCCCTGCCCCAGTTATTCTCTCCATTGCATTGCCCCACTCTAATTACCCCTCAACTGCACTGTCCCCACTTCATTTATCCATTTCCCTGCACTGTCATCTCTCCAGTTACTGCCTCCCTGCCCTGTCCTCAATCTAATTACCCCCTTTCCTGCACTGTCCCCAGTCCATTAACTCTGTACCCTGCACTGTCCGCACTCCAATTACGTCTCTCCGGCACTGTCCCCGCTCCAATTACCACTCCTGTGCACTGTCCTATCTACAGTTAGCCCCTGTCCTGCACCATTCCCACTCCAATATCAGTCCTCTGTACTGTACCCACCCCAATAACCCACTTCCCTGCACTGTTCCCACTCCAATTACCCCCTCTCCTGCATTGTCTCCTCTTCATTACTCCCTGCCATACCCTGTCTGCATTGCAATTATTCCCTCCCCTGCACTGTCCCCATTTCATTATTCCCTTCCATGCCCTGTCTCCCCTCCAATTATTCTCATCCCCTTTGAAGTCCCCATCCTAACTAACATCTTCCCCCACACTGTCCACACTCCAGTAGCCCACTGCACTGTCCCCACTTCAATTACCCCTCCTTTGCACTGTTCCCAACCCAATTACACATCTCACATTATTGCCACTTTAGTTACTGCCATGTACTGTCTCTGTTACTATTACCCGACACTGTCACTACTGCAATTTCCCCCCAACCCTCTGACCGTACTCAAATGAATCCCTGCCCAGCCATAGAGGTTACAGCACAGAAAAGGACCCTTTGGCCTATCAAGTCTGCTCCAGTCAAAAACAACCACAAGTATTCTAAGAGAAAGCAAGAACTGCAGATGCTGGAGTCAGAGATAACACAGTGTGGAGCACCGTGTTCCTCCAGCTCTATACAACTATTCTAATCTGAATATCCAGCACTCGGCCCATCGCCTTGTATGCTTTGGCATCACAAGTGAACATCTAAATATTTCTTCAGCGTTATGAGGGTTTCTGCTTCTATCACCCTTACAGGCAGTGAGTTCCAGATTCCCACCACACCCTGGGTGAAGAAAAGATTTCTTCACATCTTCCCTAAACTTCCCGCCCCTTAACTCAAACCAATGCCCACTGATCATTAATCCCTCCACTGGGGGAAACGTGCCTTCCTGTTTACCCTGTCTGTGCCCCTTAAAATTTTGTACATTTCAATTATGTTCCCCCTCAGTCTCCTCTGCTCCAAGGAAAACACCTGCAGTCTGTGCAATCTCTCTTCATAATTGAAACTGTCCAGCACAGGCAATGTCCAGGTAAAAGTCCTCTGCACTCTCCAGTACAATTGCATCCCTCCCACAACGTGAATTGCAGAACTGCAAACAGTACTCCAGCCATGGCGTAACCAACCTTTTACACAGTACCAACATAACCTCCCTGCTCTTAAACTCTATGCTTCGACTTAAGAAAGCAGGTATCCCATCTGCCTTGTTAACCAGTTTATTGACCTGTCCTGCTCCCTTTAAGGGACCAGTGTGCATGCACACCAAGGACCTTCTGATCCTCAGTGTTTTCCAGGATCGAACCATTTATTATGTTTTCCCTTGCCTTGTTTGTGCTGCCCAAGTGCATCACCACATATGTTATTTGATTGAATTCCACCATTTCTTTGAGGATGATAATCAGGGTTTGAGTTGGAAGTTTAAAAGGCCTGCCACCCACAATCAGCGGTCACTTCAGCTATAGGCCACTGTAAAAATTACAGAGGCTAGGGCAGAAAATTCACTGATCCTTTTTGTGCCTATTGTTCCTCATGATGGAAGATGTAGGACAAGTTAAAGTGGCTCTTGTTACTCAATAATGATGTTGAAATCATATGAATTCAGAAGAAACCAACTGCAAGGTAAGGTAAGATCACCATAATTTCACTAGACTTCAGGGTTTCTCTCTCATTAGTGAGAGTTGACTGGCAGTGTTTTAAGCTGACGGTCACCACACCTCAGGCAAGGGAAGAGGTTGAGAAGGAGAGTCGCTCGTGATAACCTCAGAGAGTGCAGCAGTTGAAGCCATGCTGTTGGTGTCACTGCATTGCAACCAACTGTCCAGCTGACTGAGCTAACCAACTTGTATTAAAAGCCAAAAGACAACAAGAGATCTTCAGCGTGCATTATCGCCTATGATGACATTGGATTAGCCGATTGGGATACCTCAGACTCATATGGTTTGTAACCTCCATAAGTCACCTGAATTCAGAAATTCAGTGCACTGTGTTGTCATTTGCAAATGATACTCAACTGTTTTGGGCAGTGGAATGGGCATTGAGGGCACAGCTGAGAACTTAGAAAAACAGCAGGAAATTACATTGAATGCAGCCAAGTACAACATACTGTATGGAAGAAAAAACAGTAAGTTATCTGTGAACTGTACTTAGTATTGCTGATGCGGAAATATTTGATCAGTGTTCTCCTATTTTCCAGCTGCGTACCTCTCTTCAACTCTTTAGAGTTGAAAGAGCCAGTGATCACATGCAGCAGCTTCTGGCTTCCATGGCAGTGCTGGAGAGCATGGACTATGAATTAAAGTTGTGTAGCAAAATACTAATGATTGGTAAAAAGGTGAAGCTGAACCAGTCACAGAGTACATCCCTGGGTTTGTGGCAATTTATAGAAAGCCTGGTTAATGTTATTGTTGTTGATCTTTGACCTTGTGAGTCATATATTACAATCCTCACTGTTATTGATGTATGAAACATTGGAGTTGAGAAGGATTTACGTGTCCTTTTACATGAAACACAGGAAGTCAACATGTAGGTACAGCAAGTAATTTGTTTGCCCTCATTGCAAGGTTTGCAGAACGTCAGAAAGGGGGCTTTGGCAGTTTGCTGTTTAAGGACAAGCTTTGAAAGAGGAGTCATACGATCTGCCAGGCCGCTCAGTGACAGAGTGAAGAATCTGCAGGAGGCATGTGGGAATTTGCCCTGGAGTTGAATTGCAGAGCGAGACATATAAGGACTGTGTAATGTACACTAAATAAGTGTTATTAGTTATATTGAATCATTGTGTTTTATGTTAACCGGCAGAGCCAAGCTTTGAAGTTACGACAGGGACCTTGCTACAATTCTTCAGAATTTCAGTCAGACTGACCTGAAGTATTCGGTACAGTTTTGGTCTAATGTCATCTCATTAAATGGAGGAGCAGGCTTAAGGGTGTCATCTGCTTCGCCTGTCCCTGAAATGTTCTTGTATTGATCACATTGGTGTCCGTGCACAAAGCAAAGGAAAACTATACTGAAGCCAGTAACACTGAAAGTAAAAGTTGTCATTGTCCCAGATGACCACAGTCTGTTGTGCCATTGGAGAGAGGTGACTGTTGGTGACTTTAAGGTGACAGTCATTATACCTCAGGCAAAGGTGAGTTTGAGAAGATGGGGCCTTCGTAGTGACCTCAGCTGGTACTGGAATTGAACCCATGCTGCCGGCGTCACTTTGCAGTTCAAAACACTCGTACAGCAACCTGTAACACACAAACTGCTTCTTGGTAATGTTCTTCCGCAGTATCCTTGAAATTTCTGTCTCTCACCCTGACTGACATGCGTACTTCACACCAGGGTTATGCTGCTCAAAATGGTGCTTCACATACACCCCAGTTGTCTACAGAATCTATAAAAGTTTAACCGTTATTGTGTGGAGATTTCAACCCAATACACTTGATTGCAATTTGAGTTGTAACAGTTGAAATTAATGAATTTAAATACTCTCCTCTTGCCTTGCCTTTTCCTGTCTCTCCTGACTCCGTTCTATCCAGCAATGAAACCATTTATTGTGCGACTGCAAGTCTGGTCTGAAAATTAGCCTCCCTCTACTGACCCCTTCTCCCGCTTCCAACACACCCCCTCCTCCTGGACACCACCCCGAGGCCTCCTACCCTCCCTCGACCTCTTCATCTCCAACTGCCGTCGAGACATCAATCGCCTCCACCCCTCTCACCCACTCCAACCTCTCCCCCGCAGAACGTGCAGCCCTCCGCTCCCTCCGCTCTAATCCCAACCTCACCATAAAACCCGCAGACAAGGGAGGCGCAGTTGTAGTATGGCGCACTGACCTCTACATCGCCGAGGCCGGACGCCAACTCTCCGACACCTCCTCCTACCGCCCCCTTGATCATGACCCCACCCCTGAGCACCGAACCATCATCTCCCAAACCATCCACAATCTCATCACCTCAGGTGACCTCCCACCCACGGCCTCCAACCTCATCGTTCCCCAACCTCGCACTGCCCGCTTCTATCTCCTTCCCAAAATCCACAAACCTGAATGCCCTGGTCGACCCATTGTCTCCGCCTGCTCCTGCCCCACCGAACTGATCTCCAACTATCTGGACTCCATTTTCTCCCCTTTGGTCCAGGAACTCCCTACCTATGTCCGTGACACCACCCACGCCCTCCACCTCCTCCAGAACTTCCAATTCCCCGGTCCCCAACACCTCATCTTTACCATGGACGTCCAGTCCCTCTACACCTGCATTCCCCATGCAGATGGCCTAAAGGCCCTCTGCTTCTTCCTGTCCCGCAGGCCCAACCAGTCCCCCTCCACTGACACCCTCATCTGCTCAGCCGAACTCGTCCTCACCCTCAACAACTTCTCTTTCAATTCCTCCCACTTCCTACAGACAAAGGGGGTGGCCATGGGTACCCGCATGGGCCCAAGCTACACCTGCCTCTTTGTAGGTTACGTGGAACAATCCCTCTTCCGTACCTACACCGGCCCTAAACCCCACCTCTTCCTCCGTTACATTGATGACTGTATCGGCGCCGCCTCGTGCTCCCACGAGGAGCTCGAACAGTTCATACACTTCACTAACACCTTCCACCCCAACCTTAAGTTTACCTGGACCATCTCTAACACCTCTCTCCCCTTCCTGGACCTCTCTGTCTCCATATCGGGCAACCACCTAGAAACCGATATTCATTTCAAGCCCACCGACTCCCACAGCTACCTAGAATACTCCTCCTCCCACCCACCTTCCTGCAAAAATGCTATCCCCTATTCCCAATTCCTTCGCCTCCGCCGCATCTGCTCCCAGGATGAGGCATTCCACTCCTGTACATCTCAGTTGTCCTCGTTTTTCAAGGACCGTAACTTCCCCCCCTCAGTGGTCGAGAACGCCCTCAACCGTGTCTCCCACATCTCCTGCAACTCATCCCTCACACCCCGTCCACGCAATAAGAACCAAAAAAGAATCCCCCTCGTCCTCACGTACCATCCCACCAACCTCCGGATCCAACGCATCATCCTCCGACACTTCCGCCATCTGCAATCCGACCCCACCACCAAAGACATCTTTCCCTCCCCACCCTTATCTGCTTTCCGGAGGGACCACTCTCTCCATGACTCCCTTATCCGCTCCACACTCCCCTCCAGCTCCACCACACCCGGCACTTTTCCCTGCAACCGCAGGAAGTGCTACACCTGCCCCCATACCTCCTCCCTCACCCCCATCCCAGGCCCCAAGAAGACTTTCCACATCAAGCAGATGTTCACCTGCACATCTGCCAATGTGGTATACTGCATCCGCTGTACCCGGTGTGGCTACCTCTACATCAGGGAAACCAAGCGGAGGCTCGGGGACCGCTTTGCAGAACACCTACGCTCGGTTCGCAATAAACAACTGCACCTCCCAGTCGTGAACCATTTCAACTCCCCCTCCCATTCCTCAGACGACATGTCCATCCTGGGCCTCCTGCAGTGCCACAACGATGCCACCCGAAGGTTGCAGGAACAGCAACTCATATTCCGCTTGGGAACCCTGCAGCCCAATGGTATCAATGTGGATTTCACAAGCTTCAAAATCTCCCCTCCCCCTACCGCATCCCAAAACCAGTCCAGCTCGTCCCCGCCTCCCTAACCTGTTCTTCCTCCCACCTATCCCCTCCTCCCACCTCAAGCCGCACCCCCATCTCCTACCGACTAACCTCATCCTGCCCCCTTGACCTGTCCGTCCTCCCTGGACTGACCTATCCCCTCCCTAACTCCCCACCTACACTCACCTTTACTGGCCCCATCCCCACCTCTTCGACCTGTTTGTTTCCTCTCCACCTATCCTCTCCTCTATCCATCTTCTATCCGCCTCCCACTCTCTCCCTATTTATTTCAGAACCCCCTTCCCCTCCCCCTTTTCTGATGAAGGGTCCAGGCCCGAAACGTCAGCCTTTCTGCTCCTATGATGCTGCTTGGCCTGCTGTGTTCACCCAGCCCTGCACCTTGTTGTCTCGGATTCTCCAGCATCTGCAGTTCCTACTATCTCTGAAAATTATCCTTGTTATCTTGTGGGTTCATGTCCTGGATCACTGTGAAAAATCAGGACTTTAAACACACTGGGATCTACATTCCAAAACATGTTTCTTAGCAGAGGATTGATACAGCCAAAAATGGCTACAGATTTAAAATAAGTGTTTCTCTGGATAGAGAGAGATGCCAAACCTTGGAACATCATATCTATGGATGCAAAGGGAACTTCAAACCACAGGCCTTCAAAAGGTGGGGAAATGCAAATCAAAACAAACTGGACCATGATCTTAGGAGACTACAAAGATAATGAAGGGCCGATGATCCCCTGCTCAAAAGCAAGCCAATCCTCTGCAAATTCTGCCCCAAACTGCAGACACATGCTTTTCCTTTTGAAGGAAACACAAGGACAGGGATTAAAAAGCCAGTGTGATGATGGGAGTGAACATTCTAGTGTATACCAGCCTGAGTTTGAGTGTGAGTGGGCTGTGAAGGTTATAGTTGAAGCACTATTCTGTAATTACCCCTACGTTATGGGTAAAGACTCTCTAGTCTGAGTGCTAGAGGCAGGCAGCTCGCAGCCAAATGAAAGGAAGTAGGACAAACAAAGGATGCCCTCTGAAACGTGACTGCTACAATTCAACCAAAGTTATAGAGTCAGGAAGACAGAATCTCAATCTGCAAATTTTAGGCTCTGGGTGAATGATATCTATAAGGGAAGGGATCCTTGATAAATTAATCTTGTGATAAAACAAGTGGGTGCATGAACAAATAAATCACAATTTGTAGTGTCTTGCCTGAAACTGTAAAAATAGCCTGTTTTTCTTTTGTTTTTCTTCTTTTAATTTTTCTTCTCTTTTTGGGTTTTGTTTTAACTTAATTGACATGGAGGCATTGGAGTGAGACCTTGGTGCTTGGTGACGAGGTGGCTGATGAGCTGGGCAGAAATCTAGCACTTAGCAGCTTTGAGACATCGTCGAGGCCTAGAGCAGTTGGCAGTGAGGCAGCTGGTGAGAGGGACTCTGGCAGTTGGCAGCGAGATGGCAGTGTGGAGGAGATTGGACCCAGCACAGAGGAGGGTGTGGGGAGAGCCCAGTGTGGAGTGTCTGCATGCCCATGGCTAAAGAATGTCAGTAATGCTGAACTTTTAACATATTTCTTTCTTTTTCACTTTGTACCTTTGTATCTAAGATGGCACCAAGAATCGTCAATAGGCACACTTTTCACCTTGTTCCTGTACTTCTGTTCTTGACTACATGTGACAATAAAGCCGAATTCCAGTTCTGACAAATGGACAACCTTGCCTGTGGTGAAGGCATAACACCCAACATGCAACACTAGCATTTATAATATACGCACCAACCTCTGATTGGGTGTGCAGCAGATGACAATTGGCTAAAGAGATTTGTGCACATGCCACTTGTGTATCAGCAGCAGGCAGAGTGGGCAGATCAATTAGTGTGCAATGCTGTCTTGACACTAATGCTGCAATTTTCAGGGAGCAAAGATCCAGTCTATGCTTTCTCTTAACCTTGCATAACTGAACACAATGTCAAACAGCATAAAAGATATCCACCAGCACTATTCTGCTGGATTGTTCATTCTCACTGCAGGTGTATTTGCTTTTGGAGTGACACTTGTTTAAAAATTCAGTAGTTTATAGGAGGTATTTTGGCTGTTGCTGCAGTATTTAGTTTCACTGATGTTTTCGGCTCTTGTTTAATGAGCTGACTTCTTGACAGGGTTATTGGCCCAGCAGATCTTCCCTTTAAGATTGAGCATGAGTGTAAAAATGAGGAGGGGGCACACAGAGCAGGCCAAGCTGCTAGAAGAGCAGTGAGTAAGAATGGGAGATGGTCTCCTCATGTTTTGATGGTCTTCGGAGGGCAGTTCTCCTCTCTCAACTTCAGCAATGTCCTGTACATGACATGTCTTCTTCATTTCAAGAGGTAACTGAAACCTGCCATTCGTGAATCCAGTTCAGAACAACACACAGTCCATTTTGCCTGTGACTGTCAAAGTGTGTATTCTGTGGATTTTTCAGTCTATTGCTGGAGACTTGCACATCTATTGCAGGGAGACCAGCTGTGGAGTGACATCAAGAACCACAGCTTGATGCAAGCACCAGGAATGAAGCTTATTGGTGAGCAGGATTAATGATTATTTCTAGTCTTTCAGAGGGTTGTGAATCTGTGTATATTCAGACAGGTTTTTGATTAGTAAGGAAATCAAGGAGTTGGGCAAATGGCAGGAAACTGGAGTTGAGGATTATCAGATCAACCATGATCTCATTGTATGGGAGAGTAAACTCAATGGGCTGAATGGTGTGCTCTTGCTGCTGTGTCTTTGGTCGTAAAAGAGTAGTAACTGCCTGATGTCCAGCTTTATATTTATGTGAGAGAAACTCATGAGCTGTGACCTCAGCAGCCTGTGGAAGGAGTGTTTAGGTTGATGGATTTTCGGTGCACTCTCATTCTTGATTTTTTCCCAGGATGACGAATTTCCGTTCTGTGGGTAGGTTGAAGAGGTTGAAACTGGTCTTCTTGGTGAGGAGAATGTTGAGCAGAGATTTGATAGAAAAGTTCAAAATAATAGTGTTTGGACAGAGTGCACGGGATGAAACGGCTGTCATTGCCGGAGGGATCAAGGCCCTGAGGACCCAGATTGAAAGCAATCTGTGAAAGAAACGATGGTGACACGAAGAGAAACTTTATCCTCAGTGAATGGTCAGTATCTGGAAGGTATTGCCCGGGTGTAGGGATGGAACAGGGCCAATGGAGTCGTCAAAAGGGAAATTACATCAAGATCTGAAATTAGCAGAGCAACAAGTGAAAGGCACTAGGTGAATTGGTCCTTCAGAGAGTCAGAACAGATACAATGGGTCGAGTGGCTGCCTCCTGTATTTCACTCAATGATTCTACTATATACTTCTGAGTGCCCTCCTACCTGTTTGAGGAGGCGATGCCCCAGTGGTATTATCACTTGACTATTAATCCAGAAACTCAGCTAATGTTCTCGAATGAGATTTCGAATCCTGCCAAAGCAGATGTTGCAATTTTAATTCAATAAAAACATCTGGAATTATGATTCTACGGATGACAATGAAACCATGTTGCTTGGTGGAAAACTCCATCTAGCTCACTGATATCATTCAGGGATGGAAATATGCCGTCCCTATCCTGTCTGGCTTTTATGTGATTCCAGAGGCACAACAATGTGGTTGAACCTCAACTGCCCTCTGAACTGCACCCAGTTCAAGGGCAGCAAGGAGTCAGCAATAAATTTTGGCCAGCCAACGACACCCACATCCCATGAGAGAATAAAAAAAAATAGGCTGTGACCTCCCTCTGCAATATAGAGTCATAGAGATCCACAACATTAAAAGAGGTCTTTTGACGCAACTTGCCCATGATGCCCAGTTTTCACGATTAAACTGGTCCCATTTGCCTGTTTTTGGTCAACATCTCTCCATACCTATCCGATCCATGTACCTGTCTCAATGTTTCTTCAATGACAAAATTGTACTCTTTTCAACCACTACCGCTGGCAGCCCATTCTAGACACTCACCACCTGGTGAGTGAAAAAATTCCCACTCTGGACCCTTTAGTATGTATCCCCTCACTTTAAATCTGTGCCCTCTAATTTTATACTCTCTGACCGTGCGGAAAAGCGGTTGGCTCTCCACCTTATCTATGCTGCTTATGATTTTATAGACCTCTATCAGGTCACCTCTCAGTCTGCTACACTCCTGGGAAAAAGGTCCCAGCCTATCCAACCTCCCATTATTCAAAACTTCCAGTCCAGGAAGAATTCCAGTAAATCTTTTCTGTACTCTTTCTAATTTAATAGTATCCTTTCTATGGATGGGCAACTGGAACTGCACCAATATTCCAAATGTGGCCTCACTAATGTCTTGTACAGATGCAACAGGATGTCCTAACTCTTGTACTCAATGCTCTGACCAATGAAAGCAAGCATGCCCAAAGCTTTCTTCACCACCCTGTCTATTTGTAACTCCAATTTCAAAGAACTACGAACCTGTACTCCCAGATGTCATTGTTCTGTAACACTCCCCAGGTTAAGATTTTGTTTCTTTCCCGTTCTCACAGGACATGGTAATGTTGGAGATATTTGTTTTGCTTGTTGCCTTGTATCAGGCTGTTTATGGTGCGGGAAGCAGTCTGTGTTCTGTTGCTGTGAGCTGCAGTGAGAGCAATGTGTCACTCTGTGAAAGAGATGCTGAGAGGTCCACGAGCTGGAGCAGAGCCTCTGTGAACATCTCCCCCTCTGACTCTGCCTTTCGCTGTGCTCCAGATGCACTCAGTCTGTTTTCTCAGCACATTCAGCTGTTACAGAACAGCTGCTTAATATGCACACACACCCACTCCAGCCGATTGGCACAGTCTGTTTGTAAACTGATGCTGGGATCACACTGCATGGTCAATCATTTGCAATGAAGAGGTTGCACATTGTCCAACAGGAAGGGGAACATTTCGGAGCTATGTAAGCACCAGCAATGCTATTTGATCACCTCACCAAACAACTGGGCAAACCGAGGCAGGGCCCCTGGGGCTGGATGGTGAAAACGTTCTTAGAAAGGAAGAGTAGATTGTTGGAGGTGAATGCTGTCAAACTGTGTGACATTCAGCCTGAGAGTGTGGTGCTGGAAGTGGGATTTGAACCAGGGCTCGGTTTGCAGGAAGCTGCTAAACGCCTTACACTGCCCAAGGGAAAGCTGTACGGGCTGGATTACTCCGAGTACATGTATCATGTAGCCAGCAGGAGGTTGCAACCTGATATTCAGACAGGGAAGGTGACACTGTTTCACGGCAGTGTGGAACAAATCCCTCTGGAAGACAACGTGGTGGACAGAGTGTTTCACTGCAACTGTTACTACTTCTGGCCGACTCTGCAATCGGGTTGCAGAGAGATTTACCGAGTTATGAAACCAGGTATAGTACTGAGCTGATCAATTCTGACAAATCCTAAAGCTTGAAGGGAAATGGTGCTGTCAGAATGGAATGGAGGGGTCAAATATCACAACACTGATGCATTAATCTTTCACTGATTGACATGTCACTGATTATCCTGGGAGTCAAGCACTGATTAAATGAACAAGGTCACATGAACCAGGTTGTAGTCCAACAGGTTTATTTGAAGTCACAAACTTTCATAGCACAGCCCGTTCATCCGATGAAGTGAGGGAGAAGCACACAGAAAATAGAATTTATCAGCAGAGTGATCAAGGGCAGACAGATCAAAAGGTCATACAAATGGTGTGAATGGAGTGTCAAATAATAAAGCCCTGCAGGGGATCTGAAGTGTTAGACGGTGTGAGGAAAGTGTCAACAGCTGAATAACAAGCAAAAGGATGACCTATAATATGATTAAATGAGGCAGAGAGATAATTACAAAAAATTAAAAATAAGGTGGTGCTGGAGACAAACCAAATGACTGTTCTCTGTAACCAGGATCAAGAGTCCCGAAGACTGTGTTGCCTTTTTGGTGCTCGGGTTCAGGATATCTAATCTGGGCTGCAGAGGAATTTGGAGTGGAGGGGAAAGATCCAGTTGTCATGGTCACATAGGTACCAACGACGCAGATAAAACTAGGGCAGAGGTTCTCCTAAAGGAGTATGAACAGCTAGGAGCTAAATTAAAAAGCAGAACCAAAAAAGTAATAATCACTGGATTACTATCTAAGCCAAGAGCTATTTGGTAGTGTCAGTAAGACTAAGTAGGTAAACACCTGGCTTAAAGAAATGGGTTTGAATCCATGGAACATTGGCACCAGTACTGGGGAAGAATGGACCTGTTCCAATGGGACAGTCTTCACCTGAACCAGGCTGGGACCAGAGTCCTAGCGAATCACATAACTAGGTCTGTAGACAGGGCTTTAAACTAAATGGGGAGGAGGATTCAGTTATAGGGGAAATTAGAGAACCCAAATTAAAGGAGGAGATAAGAGGGCAAGTTAGATATGTGATGGATGATTACCAGATAATAAAGGATTTAGATAAGAGTGGGGAAATTTACCAGTTGAACTAATTTAAAAACTTGGATTCAAAATGCTTGAAGCATTCAAAACAAAATTCATGAGTTAATGGCGCAAACAGAAACAAAAGAGGACGATTGGGTAGCGATTACTGAGACATGGTTACAAGGAGACCAGGTCTGGGAATTGAATATCGAAGGCTCATCAGCATTTCGGAAAGATCGACTAAGAGGAAAACAAAGTGGTGTAGCTTTGCTGGTGAAGGAAGGGATCAGTGCTGTAATGAGAAATGACCTTAGCACGGGAGATCAAGATGTGGAATCAGTCTGGGTAGAAATAAGAAATAACAAAAGGAAGAAGTTTTTCGTAGGTGTAATCTATTGGCCCCCAAACAGTAGTTCTGCAACGGGGCACTTTATAAACCCAGGAAATATTAGAGGCTTGCAAGAAAGATACGGCAATAATCATGGTGATTAATGATTTTAACATGCCCATAGATTGGAAGAACCAAATTGGCAAGGGTAGCCTGGAGGCAGAATTCATTGAATATATTAGAGGTTGTTTCTTGCAGCAGAATGTTGGAGAACCAACCAGGGAGCAGGCTATTCTGGATTGGGTATTGTTTAATGAAGAGAGATTAATTGATGACATTATAATTAAGAATCCTCTGGGGAGTAGTGACCGTAGATTGATAGAATTCAAAATTCAGGTTGGGTGTGAGAAATTGGAGTCCCACAGTAGTGTTCTGGAATTAAACAAAGGAGGTTACATAGGCATTTGGTCCGAGTAGATTGGACAAGGAGGCTTAAAGGTAAAACAGTGGATTAGCAGTGGCAGTTGTTGAAGGAGATACTCAATCCTTTGCAACTAAAATATGTCCCAGTGAGGAAGAAAGATGGTAAGGCGGGTAAAAATCATCCATGGATAAACAAGGAGGTCAAGGACAATATAAAGTCAAAAACTAAGGCATACCATATTGCAAAGGCCAGTGACAGGCTAGAAGATTGGGAGACTTTCACACATAAACAAAGGGATACTAAAAAATTAATGCAAAGAGCTAAGATAAACTACAAAAGAAAACAAACACAAAATATCAAAAAGGACAGCAAAGCTTCTATTAGTATATAAAAGAGAAGAGAGTCGCGAAGGTAAATGTTGATCCCTTAGAAGACCAAACCAGAGGGTTAATAGTGGGGAACACTGTAATTGCAGAGATGCGAAATCAATACTTTGCCTCAGTTTTCACTTTGGAGGACAATAGTACCATTCCTGTTGGAATGGACAGGTCAAAGGCAATAGAAAGGGTAGACCTTGGAACAATCAACATGAATAGGTAAAAGATAATCAGCAAACTATTAGGATTGAGGTTAGACAAGTCCGCTGGGCCTAATAGCCTACATCCTAGGGTATTAAAGGAAGTGGCTGCAGAGGTAATGGACCCATTGGTTACAGTATTCCAAAATTCTCAGGACATGCGAAAGGTTCCAGTGGATTAGAAAAAGGTTAATGTAATACCCTTATTCAAAAAGGAAACGAGGCAATATGTGGGAAATTACAGACCAGCTAGCTTGATATCTGTTGTTGGCAATGTGTTAGAATCAACTGTCAAGGAAGCAATACCAGGACATTTGGAAAGTCAAAACGACATCCATCAGAGTCAGCATGGTTTTATGAAGGGCAGATCTTGCTTGACTAATTTGCAAGAGTTCTTCGAAGATGTAACAAGCAAAGTGGATAATGGAGATCCTGTAGATGTAACATATCTGGACTTCTGGAAGGCTTTTGATAAGGTGCCGCACAGAAGGTTAATTCACAAGTTTGGATGATATGGGACTAGAAGTAATTTGTTAGCTTGGATAGGTGACTGGCTGGTGGACAGAAGACAGAGAGTCGGGATAAATGGGTTTCTTTCTGGATGGCAACAAGTAACAAGTGGGTTGCCACAGGGTTCAGTCCTTGGACCCCAGCTATTTACAATCTACATTAACGACTTGGATACAGGGATAGAATGCTTTCCAGCCAAATTTGCGGACAACACAAAAATAGGCAGGACGGTAAATAGCAATAAGGAAATAAGAACCTCATAAATGGATGTAGATAGGTTAGGAGAGTGGGCCAAAATGTGGCAGATGGTGTTTAATGTGGATGAGTGTGAGTTCATGCATTTTGGTCAGAAAAATGGGAAAGCAACCTACAATCTTAAGGGGGAAAGGCTTCGGGGTACTCCGGTGCAGAGGGATCTGGGTGCCCTCGTTCATGAGTCACTGAAAACTAGGAACCAGATACAACCAGGTAATAAAGAAAGCAAATGGAATTTGGATTTTTTTCTGAAGAAGAACCAGGAAGGCTGACCCTTCTGATGAAGGGTCTAGGCCCAAAACGTCAGCCTTCCTGCTCCTCTGATGCTGCTTGGCCTGCTGTGTTCATCCAGCTCTACACCTTGTTATCTTAAACAAATGGAATGTTGGCTTTTATAGCTAAAGGAACAGAATAGAAACATAAAGTAGTAGTAGTGCAACTATACAAGGCATTGGTGAGATCGCACCTGGAGATTGTGCACAGTTTTGGTGCCCTTAATTGAGGAAAGATGTAGCAGCATTGGAGGCAGTTCAGAGGAGGTTCACTAGATTGACCCCAGAGATGAGGGGTTTGTTGTTTGAAGAGAGATTGAACAGTTTAGGCCTACACTGTCTGGAATTTAGAAGAATGAAGGGAGGTCAAATTGAGATATTCAAGATGATTAAAAGTATAGATAAAATAGATGTGGAGCTCCCTCTTGTGGTGCATTCAAGAATGAGACGTCTTAGCATAAGGAGTAACAAATCTACAACAGAATAGAGGAGAAACTACTTCTCCCACAGGGTTGTGAATCTGTAGAATTCGCAACCCCAACATACGGTGGATGCTGGGACAGTGAGTAAATTTAAGGAGGAGTTAGACAGATTTTTAATTGGTAATGGGTTGAAGGATTATGGGGAGAAGGCGGGAAAATAGGGGTGCGGAGCATATGAACCCTGATCAAATGGCAGAGCAGACTCGATGGGCCAAAATACCTAATTCTGCCCCTACCTCTTATAAACTTATGAAAAACGAAAGAACTGCGGATGCTGTAAATCAGGAAACAAAACAGAAATTGCTGGAAAAGCTCAGCAGGTCTGGCAGCACCTGTGAAGGAAAAAACAGAGTTAATGTTTGGGGTCCTCAGGAAGGGTCACCAGACCCGAAACATTAACTCATCTTATGGACTTACGACAGGAATAACATGATGGGTATAAGTATCGCATGTTGAGGGTCTAACCAAGGTAATAAGTAATTCAAAACTGTACAAACTCATTAGAGTGATCAAATTGAATGATTATGGAGAGAAGGCAGGAAAATGGGGGTGCGGAGCATATGAACCATGATCAAATGGCAGAGCAGACTTAATTGCCTAATTCTGCCCCTATTTCTTAAGAACTTATGACTGGAATAACATGATGGTTATAAGTGTTGCATGCCGAGGGCCTAACCAAGGTAATAAGTAATCCAAAACTGTACAAACTGATTAAGGTAGAGAGATTGTAAGAATTTATCCAGGTGGTGGGAACAAAATAGGATAGTAAGGAAGATTTTATAGATACAGAGCACTGTGGTGGGGTCACACGTAATGCAACATCAACCCAAAATCACGGTTGCAGCCGTCTTCATGAATCTGGAAACTGGCTGTCAGTTACTGCTCTGCGATTCCGTGTTGTTCTGTATCTCGAAGGCTGTCTTGGAGGATGCTTACCCGTAGATTGGAAGCTGAATGTCCTTGACCGCTGAAGTGTTCTCCACCTGGGAGGGACCATTCCTCTCTGTTGATTGTTGTGTGGTGTCCATTCATCCGTTGTTGTAGCGTCTGCATGGTCTCACCAATATACCATGCCTCGGGGCATTCTTGCCTGCAGTGTATAAGGTAGACAACTTTGGCCGAGTCACATGAGTATTAGCCATGTACATGTTGGGTGGTGTTCCCATGTGTGATGGTGGTGTCCATGTCAATGATCTGGCGTGTCTTGCAGAGGTTGCCGTGACAGGGTTGTGTGGTGCTGTGCTCAATGTTGTCCTGAAGGCTGGGTAGTTTGGTGCAAACGATGGTCTGTTTAAGGTTTGCCAGTTGTTTGAAGGTGAGAATTGGAGGTGTGGGGATGATCTTGGCGAGATGCTTGTTGTCATCGATGACATGTTGAAGGCTGTGAAGAATATGGCATAGTCTCTCTGTTCTGGGGAAGTACTGGATGATGAAGGGTACCCCATCAGTCGTATCCTGTGTCTGTCTTCTGAGGCGGTTGTTATGGTTTTTCGCTGTGGCATGTCGGAACTGGGCCAATGTTGTCTATCTCATACGCTGTAGGCAAGGATGCCCCAAAGCATAGTATGCTGGTGAGAACATACAGACGCTATGACAATGGGTGAATCAACACCATACAACAATCGCCAGACAGGAATGGTCCCTCCCAGTTGGGGAACACTTCAACAATCAAGGACATTCAGCTTCTGATCTTCGAGTAGGCAAAGATATACAGCGAGATATACAGCGACACAGAATCGCAGAGCAGAAATTGATAGCCAGGTTCCATATCCATGAGGATGGCCTCAACAGTGATCTTAGGTTCGTGTCGCACTATACGTGACCCCACCACAGTGTTTTGTTTCTGTAAAATCTTCCTTACTGTCCTGTTTTGTCACCATCACCTGGATAAATTGTTCTGATCTCTCCACCTCAATTAGTTTGGATTACTTATTAACTTGGTTAGACCCTTGGCATGAGATGGTTATACTTGTCGTGTTATTCCAGTCATTTGGCTTGTGTCCAGGATCACCTTATTTTTAAATTGTTGTAATTATCTCTCTGCCTCATTTAATTGGATTATAGATGATCCCTTTGCTTGTTATTCAGCTGTTGACACTTTACTCTCACCGTCTAAAGCTTCAGATCATCTGCAGGGACTTATTATTCAACACTCCATTCACACCATTTGTATGATCTTTTGATCTGTCTGCCCTTGATCTCACTGCCAATAAATTCTGTGTTCTGCGTGCTTCCCTCTTACTTCACCAGATGAAGGGGCTATGCTGTGAAAGGTTGTGATTTCAAATAAACCTGTTGGACAATAACCTGGTGTCGTGTGACTTCTGACTTTGTCCATCCCAGTGCAACACCAATACCTCCACATCCAGATTAAATGACTATTTAGAGAGTCTACATTAGCTAGACAGGGCCCTGAACCAATTGTGCGCTCTTTATAGAACCAAGAAGGACAGGACCATTATTTATGGCCCATTCCCGCAACCTCCCCGTCTGTCATCCAGATCATGCACTCACCACCCTGACCAGCAGCCACAGATTCTCCTAGAGAGGCAAGAGATTTTTTGAAAAAACAAACCAGGTCAATAGTTATACAATC